>NC_068971.1:27441380-27792630 GCF_016808095.1 Vigna angularis | reverse complement strand
AAACTCACACTTGGTACCCAACAGAAGAGAGAAAAAAAAGTTAAAAAAAAATAATTAAAATTAAAAGTTATATTTATAATTTTGGAGGTATAGGAAAAAAGAAAAGAGATGAAGGAAGAATCACCCTAAAATCAATCATTCCTTAAAAAAAAGATTTCAAATATCAACAGATTTTTTGGTTCTCTAGATAGAAACAGGATCACTAAACGGAACAAATAAAATGATTCCGTAAGCGAACAAGATCCAAAATTCCATTGATTTTGCTTCCCATGAAAAGAGGATCCTTCTCCATGCTGGGGCCTCTTCCATGGCTGACCACAAAGCTTCCTCATATTATCATCAATATTAATAGTACTAAAAATAAGGCCATACATAAATATAAGTTCGAATAGTTCTGAATGGTTGTTAGATGAATTTGATTTGTTGGCCATGTAATTTTAATTTAAAAAATTATTTTGGAGATTAACAAACATTCGCGTCTCAAGAGATGCAGATTGCTCTAAGATCTCAAGCCATCATCTGCAAAAATCGTTTCCTCTATTATTATATTGTTTATTCGTAAAATTAACAATATATAATAATCTTAATTATTTCTTACCTAATAATAAAATTAAATCATTATGAGTAATCATTTATATATTATTATGAAAATCATAATATGTTTATTGAATTCATGAATTTTTTATACTATAAAATTTGAATAGCTTAAAATAAAAACATTCTGAATAAATTTAAAAATATCACTATAATGAAAGTAACCCTTTAATCGACAAATTAAACTTTAAAACTCATAATCTGCCATCTTTTCTGGAAAAATTGTCCCAGCCTTAGCAAAGCTTCCCTCTTTAGCTTTATCATTGTTAATTAATCTACTTTTTTCGGCGTGCACGCGTGGGTTCATGAACATACATATAGGACATATACAATCATGATAAGAAAATTGTTAAGTAAGAGAAGAAAACAACACTCCACATACGCATAATGACTAGGCATTTCATCAACTAAAACATTTTTAATGAAGCCATGACACCAAACAACACATAACATAATTAGGTTCTTACACTCTAACGTAAAAGTGCGAAAAACACGCGTGCCTCACTAGATTAAACTTCACCAAAGTTTACTTCGAGGTTAACACTAATTGATATTAACGAGTTTGGTTAATTAATTAATCACACAGAGATGGTACGACTTGGATTGCTAATGGGTCGGTCTCTTAAGCCAAGCATTTTCTTCTCCTTTATAGCTGGATCCTCCAATAGAAGAACCTTGTCCTTCTCTCTCACCCCAACCATATGTAGATATTCATCGTCTCCTCTCTCTTTACCCTTGAAGAGAAGCCTTTGCTCTCGGGGCTCAAAACTTGTGACCAATGACAGGATAATTTTCAATTCTCCTGCAAATTATTTCTATTAATGGAAAAAAATATTTGGTGATAAATAAAAACAAAGTAGAACTAATATTATAAAATAAAAACAAATTTTGAAAGATATTCATTTCAAAATTTAGATTTAGACTAATTTAAATCTAATATGTGAGGAAGACGATCAGTATAGGGATCATTATGTTCTTTTGAGCCAGTCACCAAAACAAACCATTAACTCTGACACCACTTATTAAGAAAGAGATTTATCGAAGAGACACAATACTAATGAGATATGACATATAAGCGATTGACACCACTCTTTACTCAAAACCTTAAAATAATGAATTAGTGAGTCTTTCACCTTTATATAATATTCTACTTTCTCATTTCTATCAATTGTGAGACTTGTATATTCCCAACGTCTTAAACCTAATTTATAGCAAAAACTAAAGCCATTTTGAAAAGAGGTGTGGTAGAATAGACATACCAAAAGTTGACGTGGACTCAATAGAAATTTGGTGTGAGTGTGAGACAGTTGACACCGTAATTGTGATCAATCCTTCCCCTGAACTTAGGTTACTCTCCCTTTTCTGAACAAGCATGCCGCCAGGCCTAAGTTCCCATTGGATTTGACAAATGCCCCTACAATCATTTTCTGTGGGTGTTGTTGCTTTGTTCCCATTTCTAAGCTTGGAGCCGCTTCGGCTGAACCTCATTGACCTCAACATAATCATCTTGCTTAATTTCTTTCTTCCCTATTGCTGTATTCCTTTGAAGAGGTGAAAGAGTAGTAAGAGGAGCTGAATCGGTTATATAATACTAGAAAGCGTGCATATGGACGAAGAAAACATGAATAAAATATAAGTTGGCTTTGTGTTACCAAAAAGCAAGACTTAATTGAACAGAAAAGCCAATGAGTTTGCAACATGTGTAAGATAATGGAGGCATTGGTTTTTCTGCTGATTTTGAAAATCACTGTGGCACATGGGTGGTGGGTACCCGAGAACACGCTAGCTTGATTAGTGGGCCAAACTCAACAGATTACAATAGCTACTTGCTTCCTTGTCCTTTTTAAGTCGAAATCGAAAGTTTTGTTTGAGGAAAATGATAGTTGTAAGAACTGGGATTTCCTCTAAATTATCACCCACTTCAGATATAACAAAGAGTCTCAATTACCAGAATAAATATAATAATTATGAATTTCTGAAATTTATCTCTTCAAATTCTTGACAAACAATTTCCATGTTTCTTTTTCCTAATTAAATTAGATAATGAACATATGATGAAGCCTAAAATTTAAGATTGAATTTGAAAAAAAAATAATATACTGAAAACTAAATAAAAAAAATCAATGATAGTGAAATGATTACTATTATCATAAAAAATAATAACCTATTATATTAATTAATTACGTAAAAATTGATTGTTTTGAATTTTTTATGTTTATACATTTTATATAAAGTTTAATTACCTTTTGAATGTCATTACTTATTTTATTTTATTCAGTTTAATCGTTAATAACAGATTCAATAAGTCCCACAATTTTAAAAAAAATATAACAATATGATTATTTTCTATTTAGTTAGCATTGTAATGTTAACGATAACAAACAAATGTTAATGTTCTAACTCTATGTGAAAGAGAACACTAAAATGATCATTTACGTTTGTTATAATTTTTGGTTTTTTAGGCCTATTTTATGTTTATCATTAATGTACATTTATGTTCGATTACTAAACGTTTGAAGGAAAAGTGACAATTTACATCACATTACATCATGTTTGACGAAAAAAGAAAAAAAAGCTTGCATCCAATAAAAATAAAATGAAATGAGTGTTTCTAAGTTTATTTTAATTTTGCATGGTGTGTATGATGTTGATAAAGTTCAAGAGTTGGTGAACAGAGAAGTCAAACTTAGGACATATATTGGATCACATGATCACATGAGAAGAAGATTGAGTTATACATGCATTGAAGCCAAAGGAAGATTGAGTCTAATTTTGAGTTCATCCCAGCTTCAATACATCAACTCAATTTTTTTCTTGGATGACTCAACTTTTGTCCTAAATTTGACTTCTCTACTTACTAACTCTTCTTCAACATTATAAAAAATCTTTCATTTGATACACAACACACCAAAATGAAATCCCCATCTCATTGAGCCTTTTTCATTTTGTGGTAGAAATGAACCAAGGGAGAACCAAGATTTAGTTTTGATTTCAAATGTCACGAAAGTTCAAAAGATGCAAACTTGTTTTACTATTACAACATATTCTTACAATGACAAACATAATATAAAAACAAAGTGAAAGAATGTTGTCCTAGCTTTGTCTTCTTGTAGATATCCTAGAATGTCCAAATCAACCTCCCTTACACACAAAACAATGTTGGTAGCAAATGTCTACGATGTTAAAATTTAAACTGCATCTAACTTAGAAGTTAAAAAATTACATGCTTGTAGGAATATGAAATTCCTTTGATTCTAGTTTCCAACAAATAAAGAATCAACTCATTTGGAGTTCTATGAAGAAAGTTATGAGCAAAATAGTCAGCAAATGTCACAATTGTCAGAATGTTGTCATCAACGTTTTCTAGGTTTTGTTTTGGTAGTTTTGGCTACTATGTTGTACCTTCTAAATGATCCTAAATGTATTAGATAACATGTTTACATGTGCTTAGCTTTTTTGAGTCCTTATTGTTTCACATTCAGTCATCATATGTTGTTGGGTCATTATTATTTTCAAATAAATCTATGTTGTCTAAAGTCATGTGTATCCGTTTTATGTCATTTTTTCTTAGTTTAGCTTTTTGAAATATCTAAAAAATATATGTTCATTTTCAAAAATACACCTTATATGTTCTTGAGTGCTTTTATTTTGCATATTTGAGTCCATAATTGTTATTATTTCCTTAACAAGTTCATAGAGATAGGTTTCCATTATGTTTTGTGGAGTTTCATAATCTATCTTTTGATTCTAGTAGGTTTCTTTCCATGTTCACTTGGTTTACTTAATAAAAATTGTACCTTTTAAAAATTTTCTCGTTTTATAAACCCCATTTTGTAACAAAAAAGGATTACTTTAAACGAGAACAATAAAGATAAAGAGTGTAGGGATAGAGAAAGTTGCATAGGTAGTTTTATACTAGTTCAGATGAAAAGACTCTACGTCCAATTGTTAATCTCTCTACGGATGGATAAACTAATCACTAAAAGTAACAAGAACTAATAACAAAGAATAGAGTAAAGGTTAGAAAGCACCTCTCTTAAAGACAAAAGAGATGAATAACACTTCCTTTGACACTCAAAAGATGGACAACTTTTCCTTGTCGTGGTAGATGTACACAATCACTTAGACACACTCAATGAAAGCACTCATGATGGAACCTTCTTCAAGGAGCTTGATGAAAGTCAAAGAGTGTGGAAGACTAATTGATGAAGGAAGTGCTTGAGTGATGAGTGACTTAGGGAGAGCTTTTGAAGGAGGGTGGACCAACCTTGCAAGGAAGGAGTTAAGAAGAGTCTTAGAAGATGATGACCAACTTCAAAGTGCTCGAACAACCACTCTCTAGATAACAGTGAATTGAAGCAAATGAGTTGAAGGATGCAGCAACAAGATGAGTCTGTGAATGAAGCAAAAGTGGAAATGAAGGTGTAGTGTTTGGTGCTAACAAACCTAGGTAACCAACCTAACTAAGGAAGGAGCCTAGAGGGGACTTAGAAGGACTCAGTTAAGGTGACTCTCAAGCAAGAAAGAAGTTGGAGTGATCTCAATAACATATCTTTACTAAGCATCCAAAAGTGAGTAATATAAAGGGTTAGGTGCTAAATTTATAATGGATTTGCACGAGCTTCGACCTTTGTTGATCACTAGCCACTTCTCACGGATCATATGCCACGTGGAAACATGTTTTTATGGTGTGTGTGTGTGTGTGTGTGTGTACACGTCTGCAAAAGAAGAAGAAGAAGAATGTGACTACTCTAGAAGCTCTGTTCGCGTTGGGCGCCCCCAATCACCGCCAAGCACAAGTCTGGTCCACAAGGCAAGTGGTGAAGCACCATGTGGCTTGCGCTGAGCGACTTCAAGTTGCACTGAGTGGTTCTCTACTTGCCAAATCAGCTTGATTTGCAATGACTCTTCAGCATTCGGTGCCTCCTCTTCTAGTTCTTCTTGCATTCTCCTAACCATTCTAGTAAAAGGTCCATTGGTTGGCCCTATTCCATCATCTCCTCCTCTTGATAAGAATTTATCCTCTTCAGCATCATCATTTGTAAAAGAACAAAGGTCAGATATGTTGAAAGTAGTATATACTCCATAGTCCTCAGGAAGATCTAAATGATAAGCATGGTTGTTAATCTTCTAAAGAAAGATGGAATAGACCATCTCTCCGAGGACTAAGTTTGGACTTCCTTTGTTTAGGAAATCTTTCTTTCCTAAGATGAAGCCAAACTAAGTCTCCTTCCTTTAGGATTAATTCTTTCCTCCCCTTACTTGTTTTTTATATCTCTCAGTTTGTTGTTGGATTTGTGTTTTGACCTTCTCATCAAGTTCTTTGATAAATTGAGATTTGAATACCTCTTCCTTATGAACATAGTCAAAAGAAATAAAAAAAATGTATGAAATCTAAAGCTATGAAAGGATTAAACCCATAAACAACCTCAAAAAGAGATAATATAGTAGTCTTATAGACTACTCTATTGTAAGCAAACTCAATATGAGGAAGGTACTTATCCTAAGACTTGTGATTACCCTTCAAAGTTGACCTCAACAAAGTAGATAAGATTTTATTAACTACTTCTGTTTTTCCATCCATTTGTGTATGACAAGTGTTGAAAAAGATAACTTAGTCCATAATCTAGACCACAAGGTCCTCCAAAAGTGACTAAGAAATTTGGTATCCCTATCAGAAATTATGGTATGAGGTAAACTATGAAGTTTAACCACATATCTAAATAATAACTTAGCTATATTGCTTGCATCATCTACTTTGTGGTAGGGTATAATTAAATGAGTAATTTTACTAAAACGATCTACTATCACAAAGATAAAATTAAAACCCCTGGTAGTTCTTGGAAGACCTAGGACAAAGTCCATGCTAATATCCTCCCAATGGAATGAAATATTAGGCAAATGAGTATTTAGTCCATGAGGCATTGTTGTAGATTTAGATTGTAAACATGTAATACATCTATAATAATGTCTTTCGACATCTTTCCTCATATGGGTCCAAAATAATTTTTCCTTGTCTACCTCAAATTTCCCCATCAACCCTAATGAATCATTATTTTATACTATTCACTTAGCTTTCCATATTGAATTTAATTAGTGAATTAAGTTTAATTGTCCAATAATTCCTCATTTTTTCTAATTGGGTTTAATTTGGTCAGTAATTCATATTTTAATTAATTTGGATTATCTAAGTTTAATTATTCTTATTATTATTTTTAGGGCATTATTTGGGATTATATTTTGGGACATAAAGAGAATTTTCACATCATCTGTTAAATTCCACCCCATAATTTTGTTTCCATTTCGTTTTGAATGTGTATTTTGGACCAGATTTACCTTTGGGCCCACTTTTGGGCAAATTTTGTGGAAGCCCATTTTAGGGGCTGATTTGGCACCTTAGGTTTAGTACCTAAAGGGGGAAAAAACGCTACTCCTCTTCTGATTCTCATATTTTAGCATTGAGACGTTTTTAGCTTCCTCATTTTTGGGGTTTTAGGTTTTGTTTTCTTTCCCTTTCAATTACTGAATCAATTTTGTTTCAATTTCAATTGTGTTTCGTCTTCTTACTTCATTTATGTTTTGTAATTGTAATTTAGTTTAGCTTACAATGTACTTTAAATTTCATCCCTAAATTCATTGGAGTTTTGTTTTCCATCGTTGTTTGCGTTTTGATTTGTTGTTTACGTTTTCCATTGCAATGTGTTTTTCCATTTTGTTCTCCAATTGCGTTTGGTAGTTGCATTCCCATTTCGAATTTTGCATTTTCGTTCTAGATTTCATGACGTTTTATACTTTGTTTTGCTGTGTTGAACGAGTTTTAATGGTAGCTTAAATCTGTTTGGTTGGTCATTAGCAACATTGCATCGTTTCAATGATGTTTTTGCATTGTCATTGTGTTTTCGCTGTCTTGCCTTGCATAATATGGAATGTATCTTGTGCTTCTGATTGGGTATACACTTAGTTGCCTAATTTGTGTTTAATCGTCGCTTAGTTGGTTAAATTGTATGGTGCAAAATTGATTGAACGTGTGCATTGCGTTTTCTTAATTCACTTTTATGAAAACATGATTAGTCTTCACTTAGTTGGTTAACTTGTGTTGGATTAGGGGTTACGGGAGTGGGTAATTGTTGTTGATCTGTGATTAGAACAATGCAATTGAGCCAGTGACCAACCTTTAATTAGTGTTTGAATTCATGTTTTAGTTGTTAAATTTCAATTCGCAATTTTGTCCAAAAACCTCCCCAAATTTTGGGTCCTTGAGAGATGACTTAAGAGTCACTTCATAGTATATTGCATTTCTAATTGCTCATTAATTTGACTCGTGTACGACCTCAATGAAATTTGGCATTGTTGTCGGGGACAAACGGTTTGGCCTTAGGTTTTGTGTTGTGTTAGTTGTGTGCATATTTTGTTTTGTGTTGTGTTGAGTTGTGCTGCAGAACTAGCGTTGAGCGGCTAGAGTCGAGTGGCGTTGGGCGGCAAGCGTGAATAGTGCTAGGTTTTGTATAATTAATTGGCATTTTTCATTTCGATAGCTAGAGGTCTTATTTTTTGTTGAAATTGGGTGTGTGCTGTTCTTTTGGTCCATATTTTGATAGAAAAATCCCAGAAGCACTTGTAGTAGTCCCAGTTCTGTTTTGTGAAAATCGGGTCGGTCAAAACTTCGTGCCAACGTAACTTTTGCTCACGATGTCAGAATTGGACGTATTATATATGCTCTTTGGGTAGAAAAATATGAGTAATCTATTCCAGCTTGCTATGCTAGCTGCCCCCACCTCCAATTCCAAAAATAGTTCATTTTCTATTTCTTTTTTATTTTTGAAGTTTTATTTTTCCCGTTTTTCATACTTTCTTGCATTGGTTTACATGGTTATACTTTGAATTTTGATTTAAAATTTTTTGTGCTATCTTTTCATGATTTTAGGGTATTGCTCACAAAATTTCAGCTTATTTGGATAAGATTTTCATATACTTGCAGTTTACCCCTATGTTTCAATGTGTTGACTTTTGCTGATATGTGTTAACTTAGTGCATGACTAGGGGAAATCGTGGACCATTACTACCCTTTGATCCTTAAATTGATAGGACTTTTCATAAAGTAGTTAGGAATTCTAGGAATTTTTCTTTAGAGTCTATCCATTTAGATACCATTAGTCTACATAGTACTGAACATTCTCCTTCTATGTCTACTGCTTCATACTTTGTGCATATTGCATGAACTGCATCTGCATCTAATTTTGAATATGTTGCTTTTCATCATACTAAGAACAATATGGCCCAACCTTAACCTCGTGAGAGGACTCTTAGGGAGATGGTTGCACCTGATTTCACATATGAAAGCTTGTGCATCCAATATCCTGATGAGGACGTGTCGTATGTTTTCAAAACTAGACTGATCCATTTGTTTCCCAAGTTTCATGGTCTTGCAGGTGAATGTCCACACAAACATCTGAAGGAGTTCCACATAGTTTGATTGACAATGAAGCCTCTAGATGTTCATGAAGATCACATATTCCTGAAGGTGTTTCCACATTCATTAAAGGGCGTGACAAAGGATTGGTTGTAGTTCCTTACGCCTAGGTCAATCACGAGTTGGGATGATCTTAAGAGATTGTTTTTGGAGAAATTCTTCCTGGCATCGAGGACCATGGCTATAAGGAAAGACATTTCTAGGATTAGGCAGCTCGATGGTGAAAACTTGTACGAGTATTGAGGAAAAGATTTAAGAAGCTATGTCCAAGCTCCCTATACCACCATATTTCTGAGCAACTCCTTCAATACTTTTATGAAGGTTTGAACAACATGGAGATGAGTATGATTGATGTTTTCAGTGGTAGAGCCCTTGGTGACATGACACCTGCTGAAGTTAGACATTTTATTGAGAAGATGACTTCTAACTCCCAACAATTCAGCGCAAGGAATGATGTTATTGTTGTTAAGGGAGTTCATGATGTGGGTGTTGGTTCTTCATTCGCAAATAGGAAGATAAAGAGCAAGCTTGATGCTCTTGTCAATTTGGTGATTCAACTTGCTGGGAATCAGAATCAGAAGTCTACAACTGTTTCACGTTTATGTGGTATTTGCCCTTCTAGTAACCATTACACTAATGCATGTCCATCTTTGCAGCAACATGTTGGCCCAGATGCTCCTCAAACTTATATTGCAAACATTTACAACAACAGGCAGTCACAACCACAACAACAGCAAAACTATGACCTCTCCAATAACAGATACAACTCAGGTGGAGGAATCACCCTAATCTGAGATGGTCCAATGCTTCGCAACAGCAACATCAGCAACTTTCACCACCACCACCAGTCTAGAATATTACTGGTTCGAGTAGACCGTATATGCCTTCATCATTCCAGCAATACTAGAGACCACAACAGCAGCATGATATGCCTACACCACTAGTGTAGTTAGGGGAAACGACAGCGGTTATTTTCACCTATAGGCAGCGGTTCCTGAACCGACGCATATCCAGGCAAGGTAAAATGTGGTAGACTTTCGGCCTCGGTTCAGAACCGAGGCATAAAAGGGTAGGATATTGCCTCGGTTCAAAGTTACCCGAAGCAATAAGGTTTTTTATTTTTATTTTTCGTAGGCGTTTATACCTCGGTTCCCTTTGAACCGAGGCAGTTTGTCCCTGTATGTAAGTTCAAACCCTTTGTTAATTCTGAAGATATATTTAATTTGGATTTCAGTGATGATATTATGTTTTAATTTATACGTAAAAACAAATTACTCATAACCATGACATCCCAAAAATTGGGATAACCTCCACTTCGCGGTCTCAAACCTGCAAAGAAGATACAACAGAGAATACCAAAAAATGCAACGATCGGAAACCTAATTCGCAAATCTCAAATCGCAAAATCAAGAAAACAAGATCAAAAGCCTCCAATCCGCGCCCCGAATCTGCAAAGAAGAAATAGAATCCCAACCCAATTTCGAAATCAGAGAAGAAACCCAAAATTCGCAAACCCTAACCCCCAAATTGCAAGAACAATTTGAGAGCACAGAAACCCCAACTTTAGGCCACCCATCTGCAGAGAAGAACATAAACCCAGAATCCCAAAATCAAAAACCCTTGCCGCGAAATCGCCTCCCTCCTTGCGAGACTGAACCAGCAACGAGAAGGGAAAGAGAGTTTGCCCTCCCTGTGAAAACCGCGTCTGAACGGGAAAAGAAAGAAGGGAAGAAGAGAGCCGCCCCTCTCTTGTCAAAGACGAACTCAAAACGGGAAAAGGAAAAGGAAGAAGAACGGCCAGTGCGCCACTACGAGTCACCACGAACGAACGCTGCCTAGTCGCGCCATCTCCCCAACGTTGTCTTCATCACCATGAGGCCATTGCACGATCCAGAGATAACCCCCAAGATTGGGTGGTCCGCAAAAAGAAGAAGAAGAAACCAAAATTAGGGAAGAAAAAAAAACATGAAGGCCAAGGGTTTCCAAAGTTCTGATGGCTCTTGGGAGGAAACAAAGAAGATTACATAGGGTTAAAGAGATCCAGAAAAGTCCTACTACCTCGACTCTTAGCTTTACCGGTGCCTAAACATTTCAGTAATGCCATTTTCGAAATTTAATTTACCCTATATGCTTCGGTTAGGCGTCCACCCAAAGCCTAAAGACCATATATGCCTCGATTTCAAGCAACCGAGGTCGTATCTAGTTATATTATACTAATTTAAAAGGTAGTATCTCAGAGGAAGCAAGTTTTTAGCAGGCATATATGCCTCGGTGACTGCAAGAACTGAAGCAGTAACTTCTTTAGTCATTTCTTTAGTCATTTCACAGTGTATGTAAGACCAACGCTACCGTACTCTTTGAGGGTAGCCCCTTATTAAGGACTTCTGCTACCTGTAGTTGTGGGTCTGTCAACACTAACCAGCTTTTAATATAAATGACCTACAATCCCTACAAATATTGTTATGGCATAAGCTAAAAAACACTTTATATGCTTCTTTAAGTATTTTTAAAAGCAAACTAAAAAAAATCAATTTTATTTTTTATAGATTAAATTTAACTTGTACCCAAATTAAAAACTACTTGTTAAATAAATTAAGAAAAAAAATCACAAATAGATTCATCCTTGGTTTATTTTTAATTTATAAAGAATGTTTGTATTTTAATTACAAATATAATGTTTTTTAATTAAGAACAAAAATCACAAATTGAATTTTTTTATTACTAGTTAAAATTTATTAAAAGTTAAAATAGATGGAATAAATTGAATAAATAGGAGGTAAGAGACATAATTCTATAATTTCATTAAATTTTAACCCAAAAAAGTTCAATTGATGAGAGAGTATGGTGTAAGATAAGATATGAGTAACATTTCTTGTTTGGCCTTTTTGTTATGAATAGAAATTATAAATTGCTCGTACGTAAGCACTAAGTACAAACTAAAAAGCACCAAAAGTTGGTAATGGTCACAGGCATTAGGTGGAGGAAACAAAAGCCGAGCTCTAGGGTCAAAATACATTCTCCAAGCAGCAGGGTATAGCAGAGGTGTCAGTCGAAAAGCTTGAGTTATAGGCCTCGGTTTTTTGTGATAACCGAGTTAGTACCTCTGTCTCTCAAAACGTGACAGTTGAAAGAGGGGTTATATGCTTCGGTTAGCCCTAGAAAAATCGAAGCAGTATGGGTTTTAGGCTGCGGGTATCTGGAAACCGAGGCATATAGAGTGGTCAAAATTACATAATTGCCACCGAAGCGTAATGTGCGAGTTTGAATCCCCTTTTTTTACTAGTGCACCAACAACTCCTCAACCTTCTAAGCCTCCATTGGAGGAGTTAGTCAGGCAGATGACTATGCAAAATATGCAATTTCAACAAGAGACTAGAGCTTCGACTTAGAGCCTGACAAATCAGATGGGGCAGATGGTCACATAGCTAAATCAAGCATAGTCACAAAATTTGGACATATTGCCTTCTCAAACAGTGCAAAATCCTAGAAGTGAAAATGTCAGTGTCATCTAGGTCTACGCTTATTGTTTGAATTTAAATAATGTTTTTAATTGTTTTAAAATAATTAATAGTTTTAGCGAAAATTTATTGAGCACTTAGAATATTTTACATTATTATTTAATCATAAATCGTAATTTCCATATTAAAACCAAATTAAGAATATTTTATAACTTATTGGTAGTTTAAAATTCTTTAATTTAATTATTAAGTTTCACAAGTGTATCATATGTTTAGTCAAACTCTCTAAAGTCGAGCTCATCTAGGTCGAACTCTCTAGGCCGACCTTCATTATGTCAAGTTTTCCAGGACAACTTCTCCGGGCCGAGCTCTAATAGGCCGGCCTCCCCAGGTTATCCTCCTCAGATTGTCCTCCTTAGGTTGAACTCCTTCAGTCGAGCTTCAACACAGAGTTTCAGGATCAAGCTCTTTTAGGTCAATCTCCAAGACCGATCATTCTCGAGCAAAACCTCTTTGATTGCCCATGACCGATCAGTCATAGCATGGTTGATCAGTCTTAGTATGGTTAGAACTAAATAACATGGTTAACTAATGAGAGCATGGTCAGATTAACAATAGTAATAACAAATTAACCTTTGTAAACTAATGTCTGATTTGACCGTCACTAGATCAACAAAAAATAAAGATTCATTCATAATTACTATATATATATATATATATATAAGTCTCATAAATGACTTTAAATAACATACACAATAATATGCATTAATTGTTAATCAAACCATTATCTATTAATTTTAGTATTTTGTAACAATCTAAAGAGACCTTAAACAATGTTGACACTAAAAACCGAGTAACTAAAGACCCAAATCCCGTCCGACACACGAAACTGAGCGGATAAAGACCTAGAGTTCACCTAATCTATAGTACAACAATGATAATGGAAAACTTCAACTCCTAAGAAGTTTTAACTTCATCTGAGAATACACACTTCAACTTCTAAGAATACAGTAAAGTCAGAAATGTAAAGTTGCATTTTGCATATCATAATTTGCGCACTTACACAGAGCGAGATATTCTTTATAAACAAAGAAACGCTAGAAAAATTCATTGCGAATAAACTTAGTATAAATATATAGGAAACATTAATATATATTTTTAAAATTTATATATTTTAACTGGTCGCTATTTTTGTAAATATTATTAAATAATACCATATATTAATAACACTTTTGGAAAATTAAATAATAGATAAATATGTTTAAAAGCCATAAATATAATAAAACATAACATATTACGAATTTATAAATACAATAAAACATAACATATCACGAATTTATCGTCCATACAATAACAACTTTAATATCATCATTTAGACGGTTCCAAATTTGAAAATACTGGTCTGGACCTCCTTCATACAACAAACTCGTAAGGATAAAATGTCTAGCATAAGTAAATGAACAAGATGTCATTGGAAAGGAAAAGTGAAGCAGGAAAGGAATTTGAGATGCCAGTGCAAATGTATTGCATTGAACTTAACCGGCAATATGTATAAAATGGTAGACATATGGATCAATAAGATTGTCGGGAAAAAAATAATAAATCAGGAATCTTCATTAAGAAAATCATTGCCGCATCGTCTAGACATACTATGTTTGATAATTTTGACGACTTAGGAAAAAGGTTTATCTCAAGGCTTGTTCCTGGTCACAACTACAAGTATATCGCAAATTCACTATTGTCATCACAGCCAGTATTAAGCTACAAATTAAACTCAACTTTGAAGCAAACATCAACTTCAAGAACACAGCATTTTTCCATTGCACACTATTCTACTTCAGCCAAATAGTCATCAATTTCAGCTGGTGTCAATACCCTGCACCATAAACACACTATTATTAAGTTAACCAGTTAAATAATTGAAGTATACAAGGATGATAAGTCTGAGGTCCAGATAGGTTGAGATGCAGATAACTTGGATTGGAAGCCTCGTTTTTGTGATGCAATTTCCATGTACTTTGAAGTACTCGTAATTTATCAATTGAGACGGAACAGACAAAATCCCAAAAATCAACTCAATTGGATTACAGTAACAAGAGGAAGCAAGGTTCATATAACATAATATGGAAGGTGAAAAGCAAACTAGGTAATATTTTAGAAACACATACGCACCTGAACTTTTTATCAGCACCAATTATGCCAATTTCAATATTTTTCCCTGAGATCTGTCCCTCAAACCTGGGAAACACCCACAAAAGAAAGCAGAAGAGAAAAGTTGAGAACGTTTTAGGTTCTTCGTTAAGAAATAAAGAACACAAACCAAACAACTTCCGCATGCAAAGGAAGGTACTTCCTTTCACACAGGGTATTCCCTGGTTACACAGCCAAAGACACCATTTTCAAAAGCTACCCTAACTCCTCCCTAAAGGCAACAATATAAAGACTTTCTCAGAAAGCTCTCCCCCCAAAACAACTAACTACACAACTACCTTTTATTTTTGAATCTCCTTCCATAATACACATTCCATTTTCTCTCATTATTTCCCTGCCTAAAGGAACGTTTCAAAAGACTAAACAAAGATCGCATGTTTGTTTGAAAGAACACAAAAAAAGGTACTTCCTTTCACACAGGGTATTCCCTGGTCACACAGCCAAAGACTCTATTTTCAAAAACTACCCTAACTCCTTCCTAAAGGAAACAATATAAAGACTTTCTCAGAAAGCTCTCCCCCAAAACAACTAACTACACAACTACCTTTTATTTTTGAATCTCCTTCCTTAATACACATTCCACTTTCTCTCAATATTTCCCTGCCTAACGGAACATTTCAAAAGACTAAACAAAGATCACATGAATATAGAGCATATCGCAATAAAAAACAATAAAATGAAAACTATCAATGTTTTTAATGCAATAAACTTCGTAGATAACTTGCAAGAATAAAAAAGACATGATGATGGTTTGGAGGAATGTGCCGTAGGTAATTGTCAAGTCAAGTCAAGACCAATAAGCCAATCTTAGATGGGTTTTCCTCCTCCAAACTATAATTATGAGACACAAGCTATTATGCACTGCTATTTGTTGTAGCAGAATAACATTTGACCAAAAAGAGATGAAAATGACGCAAAAAGGTAAAATAACTATTGCACCTCCTAATCAACAGTAATCGTTAAACATGTCATTTTCACTATGGTTTTCAAATTTTAGTGCATAAACTTGTATATTATGTTCTCCTACCCTTCCTTCAGAGTCAATATTGCTGTGTGCACTGCATCATCAAGCTCCATATCATCTGTGTACCTATAAGTGGACAATCAAGTCAGCCATACAAATGATATATAAATAATTTCTCAAGCGTGCATTCTCAAGAAGACTTCAGCTACTACGGTTTAGAAGTCCTTTTAAGATATCAGTAGCTACCCTCAGCCATTTCAGCATATTTAAAGGATTTCTTAGCTCTCATTATGTGACTTGAGTATCTCTACAGATATTAATCATTATGCAGTCCAAAAACAAATATAGATGCATTCCACACATTTTTTGCTTTGAGTATTTTGATGAAAAGCTTACCTCTTCTCAAGAAAAGTCTTTGCATTAGATACATTTTTCCCCATTGCAGAAGCTTTCCAAGAAAAATATGAACCTGACGGATCTACCTAGAGAAAAAAAATTACATCAATTCACGACCTTAAATTATTTATTTCCTTAAAATTCACAGTAATTTAGACCGAGTTCAGAATTGTAGCAATATAGACAACCAATGCTCATATTTGAAATTGAACACTCATAATCAGTGAGCAACTTTCAATTATTTGAAGAGAAACTAATTCAGGTGTAGTAAAGAAGTTATGCACTTGAATACAAAAATTTTCATGATCAAATATCTTCAAAGAATCTAAGGAGCACTCATTCATTTCACCATCGAGTGAGGTTCTGTCTAGACTTGCTACATGCAAGCGATGGTCATTTACCAGGTTGTAAATGTTAATACGTAAAGAGTTACATCAGAAAAAGAATATCAACAGACCTGGTATAATTGTGGCCCATTATCATCAAACCCAGCAACTAGAAGCGACACTCCAAAAGGCCTAACACCACTATCGGAACCAAAACAGAAATGTCAATTAAAAGCATTATAAAGGGTAGAAATGGTAAGTAAATGTAGTTGGGTGCATACAGAGAGACAATCAGAGGATCAAACTAAGTTTTGTGCATTTAGAAAGCTGCTTATCAAGGATTCCTCCACTGCAAAAATATGCCTAATTTTTACATGAAATTTCTATATGGATCACAATGTTACCAATTTATCTAACATATGTCTCCAGAGGAAAAGAAAACAAAGCTCTGTAAAGATTAATCCATGCTGGTTCTTTTAGTAAAGATAAAGCTGTTTTAGGCATTTACACTTGTACTTATTCCAAGCTTCCAATATCCAAAGTGTTATAATTTATAATTATGCTCCTGGCTTCCAGAAGCTAATGGCAATAGAGATTTTGGCATACCAGTTCTTCCACATTTAATTACAACAATTAATCCCCCACAACACTGGAATTGAGAATTCTGAAAATTTGAGTTTACTGTAAAATAAACGTCTTAAAGTTAATGAGAATCTGTAGCTAAGAAATTCTGACGAGGGGAGAAGGAAGAAAAAACAAAAAATCAGAGCTAGAAATCACTCATTTAGGATACCAAGTTGTAAATGATTTATATACATGCATAAAATAAACTTATATACTGAGTTGACGAGGTAAATTGCAGTGGTAAGAGTACAGTTTACAAGGAAATAATTACCCAGACTGAGTAAACTCCTGCATTACAGCAGCAACTTCCCTGACAAGTTGAGTCACAGGAATTGGTTCCTGCAAATTTTGATCATATTATCAAATATAGCCCACAATTCACAGATGATCCAACATAAAATATCAAAAGCAAAGAGAAAGAGACAGAAAAGCATATGTATAATATTCATCAAGATCATAAATAGGGAATAATTATATTTTTGTTGCTGAGACAAACTTCATCAATAACTTAGTACTCAAAACTATCAAACAAAAAAAAAGACAGGTGTTTTATGGAAAAGCTAATTATTATTATATGAAAATCAGCATTAACAGGCATTACAACCTTCAAACAAGAATTACAAAACTCACTGATGGAAGGTTACACACCACTAATAATTCAAGATATTCAGGCTTATAAAATACAGAATTCTAAGACTCACTTACTGGAAAAATGTAGTAGACTAGAACATAAAAAAATGCTGAACTAATTTTTCTCTAATGTCAATCCAGGTCCTCAATCATTAACTATTTGGCAAAAGGTGTCACTAGAAACATTTCTCTTTACTAGTCTACACAAAAACTTCAATAAATGGGCATTATTAAGAACAAAATTTACGTTAGAACTTGAATGTAACACTGAATTTAATAGTAACAGGTCTCCAATCTTAGGGTATTAGTGGCTAGTTTTGGTTAATCCTATTATAATAGATGAATTTATGCAATCAAAACAATTATAGATGGAATCCGTCCTCTGTTTCTCCTCCTAGACATACTTTCATCATAACTAGCTAAGGCATTGCACTGACTGTAGTAGTTTGACCATCTTAATCATACAGAGGATTTTATTTAATATTATTCCTGGAAAAAAATCCTTATATTAGAATTATTTTTTCCCTTCTCACTGTATACAAAAAATAAAAGATTCTAGAATTATTCATGTAGTAAATAAAACATTCATTGCATGAAAAAAGACGCAAACCACCTACAGATGTGTAACCAAGTAACAATCCCTATGATTATAATTCATTAAAATGTCGGGTTTGAAAGTGAAGCACACTATAACTGAATTATATCTTAACTAAGTATATGCAGAACAAGAACTCATACTAAGAAGAAAAATGTGTTGGAATAGAATCTTGTATACCGTACTTTATATAATCGGTGATACTGCTCGGCCTGTTTCCTGCTTTTTCGAACCAAAACTCGAAAATCGGGACCCATGCCACTGAGCAAAAACCAAATTTAGGTCAAGTAATAAAATATTTGTAATAAAAGTCAAGGACAAATAATTATTTCCATTTACTAAAGATCAACAGAAATAGAAAAAGGTGCAACAAGCCTGCTTATGAAGTTTCAAACACATACTAAACATCATAAAATTAATTATTTCAACAGTATACTTAGAAAATGTAAAACGTGCACAGAAAGTGAATTTTTACGTTTTCTATATTTCATTTTAAAATGTCCCCAAATATATTTAAAAAGTGAACATTTAATAAACCCCTCGTGTCCTCCCTGACAAAAAAGAAGGTTAATAGTCAAAAGTCTTGCAGATTGAATCCATTAAAATTCTTTTAATTAGAGAATCTATTGAAAACCTACAGTAGTCCACCATTACATATAAAACAATGTGGATTAACAGTCTGCTACATTCAGCTATGCTTTACTAATACTTCTGGCTGTTTAAGTCAGTATTACAAGTAATAGTTAGCTGCTTACAACCAAAAACATTTTTTCTTGATTTCGCATCTAGTAAGTCCTTAATCAGTTTAAATGTGCCTTTTCAATTTCTATTTCATACATACTTAAGAAAAACATTTCACCAAAATAGTTATGCCATGTTATTATTGTCTCCCACGTTATGTGTAGGTAAATTCAATAGCACCTCATGTTTAAGAACACATTCAAAGCTAGTGTGTTGCATGATTATGTGTTAGAGTAGGTATTGAATATATGTAGTTGTATTGGAAAACTACTGTATGTTGTACAAATGAGATGTTTACTTATTAGCATTAATTACCCAGATATCGCCTTTTCCTTGTACTTTTTGGTGTCCCTTAAGCTCTTTTTATCATATTTTTAGTATATTTAAACATGTAACCACCATCAATATACAATTAATTATTGATGTTACAAAATATATTTAACTCCAAACTATTTAAATACGTGCAAAGAAACAAACCTATATACGACACCAATATTTGGTGTTAATAACTGAATTTTCTGGACCTGCAATTAAGTACAACGGAGTGTAAATGCACATAATACATCATGAATTAAGTAACTTCACTTTTTTTAATTTATATTGACACATTGCTTGCAAAAACTACATAACAGATTCATTTATCAATAGTCAGACTTTGACACATGCTTAACCATGATATAGCAAGAACACCATTCCACTATGCAAATATTTTCACAGAAAAGTAAAACAAAACAGAGCTATATATTATACTTAGAGTACTTAGAGGATAAGGAAGTGACAGTGTTAAGAGAATATGGGTGTGTTAACACACCCAAAGCATAAAAAGAGGAAGCAACAATTTATCTCTTTTATGTTGAACGGACGGTTGCAGGTTAGCAATTGCAAACCAAACACACTAAATTGCTCTGCATGAAGCAGTCATGTGATTGTTGAAAGCTACTAAGTACAATATCCAGTAAAAGCATATTATTTAGTCACCATAAATATGAAAAATAAATTGTAAACAGAGATAACAAACTGAGTATTGGAGATGTGTGTGTGGGAGTGGGGGGCGTCAGTGTTTGAGTTAAATGGACAAAACGGTGTTCATCTTCAATTTATATTTTCAACGATGAACTATCAAGCAATGTAGCTTATATTTGGATATGAATCACTGAAGGTGTTAAACCCATGTGTAAAACACACAACAGGGACACCCAGAAGGATATTAAAACGTTGGATATTTGCATAGGACAATTTTATAAAAAATTTCCATGAATAGTGAACAAAAATGGATCCAGTAATGGAAATAAACTCACTGATGCTTCATCAACCAAAATAGATGGCAATTTCTTCTCGGTAGCGATGACAACACCATTTGCAGCTGCAAAAATCAAATATCAGATATTCATTTACAACTAGCAAAATATACAGCTTATATTACAGGATCCAAGCCTACAAGACAACAGAAGAATCCACGGAATACGAGAGTAAATAGCACAAACAATAACAGACAGATTTTAGCAACCAAAATGGACCCGCAAAATGTAAAATAAGTTTTCTCCAAATTAAGAGAAATAAAAAAAAGTGAAATATCTAACTCTAGGTTCCTCTAAAGCCTACTCAGCCAAAAAAATTCGACATTTCAGAGAGCAGTATTCTCACAGAACTGAACTTAAATTCCTTCATCATGTCAAAGCCCCTATACTCAAGTATAAGCCTTCATTTGCTTCCCCACCCCTTATAACATAAGTGAAAGGTGCTCCAAAAAATAATGAATTTCAAATTGAAGAGCTAAAGTGAGGGCCATAAACAGATCCAGTCCAGAGGCAGAGATAACAAATCACCTTTAATTCCCAAAGATGTTTGCCCAGACCCAACAGCCGTCAAAGCATGCTCAATCTGAACAAGCTTTCCAGAAGGGCTGTTCCACAACACAACAGAATCCTTAGAAACACACATCATAAAATTCTCTTCATAAACAAAAAAATAAATAAATTAAATTAGAAGTTATCAGCAATAGACATACCTAAATGTGGTGAGTGAAAACGAATATTGACTATCCCCCATGATAAATCGCGGGATAATCTGCACTAACAACCTCACTCGCAAGCTACAATCACAAAGCAAATCAATCATTTTATTAACTTGTTATTGAAAAATGAAAATTAGAAACAGTTGAATGGTGGCTTTTCATACCAGCCCTAGTAAAAGAGAGAAAAGAATAATTGTCACAAAAATTAGAATGTGTGCACCTGTGAGGAGAAAAGAAAGGAAGGGAAATGAGCAAGAAAACAGTGAAAATTTTGAGTAAGGTGAACAAACCTGAGGGAGAGAGAAAGAGAAAGTGAGAGAGGTCGCAGGAGTAACGATGTTGTTCGATTATGAAGAGTGTGCTGAAGTTGTGAGACAGAAAGAGAGAGAAGGAGTAGGGAGCAAGTATCAAAATTGGGCCTTCTAATTCATCTTTATTTGGGCTTTGTTTCTGTCTATCAAGTGGCAATTGGGATGCTTCTCAATGCACCTCCAAAAGCTTCTTCTGCACTTCCAATTTTTTAAAAAATTCTACAACTGATTTTGATATAAACAAATTAAATTAAGTAAAAAAAATTAACCTCTTATCTCTCCTATAAACTCACACACCCACCCACCAGGACACACTCACAAATTTCAAATTTGAAACTCTAGAGTCTCAACGCTCCAATCCCTTTCTTATTCCTTACTGTACACTTGTTTCGACACCTCTTTCTTCATCTTCTTCATATTTGTCTCATTACACACTTTTTTGGATAGTTCTTTTCATTTCTTCTGCGATGAACAAAGGTTGCACAAGGAAGGTTGAAGGGCTACATGAAGAGGGGTTTCTTGGTCACTAGACAAAGAGAAAGGAAAGCTTTGCTCATTGTTTCTTGGTCACTTCTTCATTAGTCATGCACAGGTATTTGGTTTTCATTTACATTTATTCAAAATTTGCATAGTATATGAATTATGTGTTCTGTTTTATTAGTTGTTTGAAAGACATATGAAAAATTCGTGAAGAATGAGAGTTTTGAAATCTTACGACGTTTTAATCGAATTTTGAAATTAGTTGAAGCTTTAACCGGCTTAACCAGATTTCAAAAGCCGATTAAGGTCTCGTCAGATTTTGAAATCTAGATAAAGTCTCACCAGATTTCGAAATACAATTAAGGAATTCAACAAATTTCAAAAATTGTTATAGCTTTTATTTGATTTCGAAACCAATTAAAACTTCACCAAATTTAAAAATATGGTGAAGGCTATTTTTTAATTATTCTTTTGTTTAATTTTTTTATTAATTGTTTATGTTCTTTTTTCTAGCTTTTAATATTTTATTAATTTAGTATTTTAACATTTTATAATTTTGTTTGTCATAGATATGACCAGAACATGAGGTGCATCTATGTATCAGGGAAAAAGTTCTTTATAGGGTGAAGGGAGAAGGAGATCTATAACATCAGTTTGTAGATGCCAGCCTAAAAGAGTGGATATTGATGTTCATGAGCACCACCACGATGTTATTGAATAGCAGCATCATGTTGTTGAGTAGGAGGAGGATGAGGATGTTGGTCCAGGGTAAGAGGAAATAGATGGATTTCTAGGAGGTCCACACGATACATCACTTCGGACTCACTATTTGGAGCATGTTACATATGTCTTATGATAGGGTCAAGTTAGTACAATACTTGAATTTTAATGGCAAATGAGAATTTTGAATAAATTTTATATTAATTGTTTTTGTATAGGATTAAGGGAAGTTCAAGTTGAACTCCCATGGTAAAAAACATAAATAAATTTAGACCATGTCACCAGGAAATTCAACATTTTATATTGAATTTTGGATTGATTCCTTTATGTGATATTTCCTACTACTACGCTGGTAAAGGTTTGATATTGGTGTTCGCTGAAAGATGGAATTTTGAAACAAACAGTTTCCATCGCCCGATGCGTGAGATGACCATCACACTAGATGGTGTGTCATTATTGCTTCACCTACCTATAGTGGGATAATTATGTCCAATCGAGTCATTACATTTTGAAGAAGTTAGGTCTGCTATCATGGAGTTTTTAGGCGTGGACCGTGTGAGAGTTAGAGCTGAGATAAGACAAGCATATGATCCCAAAGTTAAGCTAAGCTGGTTGAGAGATGTTTACATTTAGTAGTAGTAGTGGAAGTAAGTTGCACAGATATACTTGTTGCATCTAGCTGGATGCACTATTTTCATGAATAAGAGTGCCACCTTGTTTCATGTATCGTACTTGATACTCTTCAAAGACTTGCACACATGTGGTAGACATGTTTAAGGTGTTACTACATCAGCCCACATGTACAAGCAGCTTAGAGATGCCAACTTTAACAGGTACACATATATTTTGCAGTTTAATTGCCTTTATTTTTTCGTTGTTCACCAAACTTTAATTATTTTTTTTTGTAGAGTTGAATTTATGAGCACTTCCCTATAATGGAAAGGAGGCATGTACTGCCAACTTACGATGAAAACAGACCTCATGTCGCACGTTGCGTGATAGGGAGGCAAATTTGCAGCCTACTTGAGGCTAGGTCACATTTCGATGGACTGACGTATGATAGGGCCAATTGGTGCCCATATGAGTCACATCAAGGTAATTATCCACATTTGGCCATCACTTTGTTTTTTGGTAGGATCAAAGTTAGTGAGATGCTTCACTGACATTTGCTTGAATGCGTGTTAAGGTAGTTTAGGTATGACCAGTCTATCCCGCGGTCATTAAACGCTGCTCTAAAGGTTGACATGCCAACCATTGATGATTCTTGGTTGTGCTTTGTGGATCATATGTTAGTGAATGTGACACATGCCTCATATTTATCTACTTCTTTTAAGGGATACCTATAGTGGTTTAGAAAGGTATCACATCTATATGTAATTCCTATTGAGGACCGACCTAGTCTTGCACCTAGGCTTTAACAACATATCCCAAATGACATTCCAGTTCGTCATACATCACCATTAAATTCTAGTTTGTTGGTATGTACCTATGCATTGTTTATGTCTTCAAGGCTTTAATAATAATGTTAATTAATTTTTTTTGTGATTGTGAATGTAGGGATCTATGAGGTGCACCCTTAAAATCTTACAAATTATGATTGCTTGTTGCGATGTGAGTGATGGGACTATAGCCTATGAACATGCTAACGAGGTGACATGATCTTGTCCAAGAAAGAGTACGATATTTTCTAAATTTGAATCCTCAAAAAATAAATCAGAAAAGAATGTGGAATAAGACAGAGATAGGGACATCATAATCTAACAAACTCATAAGTCAAGTGAAAGATTTGTCACAAAGATGTTAATTTTTGATAAAAATGAGATTTATAATCTATGAACCAAAAGAAATTTCTCTCAAAGAATGCAAATGCATATAATATGACTCAAAAGTGTTTACATTAGCTTTTGGTACCTCTATTGATAACTATGCTGATAAGGTAATATGTGATGTGGTACCTTTGGAGGCGAGTCACTTTTTGCCTAGTGAGGCCTGCTCACTCAGCGAATACAAATTGGCTCGCCCAACAAATTTAACATTATGTAAAATTAAAATAAAATTAAAAATTATTTAATTTCCTAAATTTTTCTTCAATTGTGTTCATGATCTTCATGTTATTTAAATTATCTCCTTCATGGAACATTATAAGATTCAAGGATATGTGTTTTGATCTTGGACCTTGTTATAAATCCTTTGAATTACAAATGTTCTTCCTTAAGTTCTTCTCATATATGTTTAAGGAGATAACCTTCTATCATACCCTCCTTCTTAAAGAGAATGTATCCTCAAATTCGTACCACTTGAAGATTTTTTATCATTCTCCCCTGTTTTGAGAAAATTTGACCACAATTTTAGAAGATCCTATGCACAAACACAAACATAAATCAAACACACAAGTCTAAAATAATCCAAAATAGAAATTCTACTAAAATAAGATTTGGATCTTTGAAGAGGTCAATCCCTTACTATCGAAGATTTAGAGGTTGACCTCTAGGATCAAATAACCACTTGTAAATATCATCAAACAATTTTAAATTAAAGATGCAATGCTCAAAGAAGATTAAAAGAATATTTTCCAAGTGAACAATCAAATTATAAGTATGGTTTTTATTATCTATAAGTTGCTTAGATATGGTCAAACAAGTTAACTCGTGTGCATATATTTTTGAGCTCATTTCCATACTAAAAGAATGACTTTGAATATCCAAATGAATTGACAAACAAGCTAATGATTTCCATACATAAGTCCTTTGAGTTCTAAGCTTGTGTCTGAAGTACCTAAAAAACACTAGAAGGAGGGAGTTGAATAGTGTTAATGGAAAAAAAAAATTCACAACCCTTCTGATATAACACGTTTATCGAGTACAAGATTTATCAAGTAATTGTTAAACTCTCGACTTTACAAGTGATTTTGAAAGATAACTTCTTTTACGTGCTATTCAGAATATACACTGCAGTGTTTAGTATGAGAAGTTTATTGTATGTAAAACTAAAGTGCAGTTGCATTTTCATAAGAGAAGGGTTTAGGCAGAAGTAAACAATAACGGAACATGTATTTTTATATTGGCTTGCTCCAACTGAGCTATGTCCAGTCTCCTTTATCCATAGAGGGTTCCACTATAATTTTCAACAAGATTGCAACTGAGTATTCTCACCATAGAATATAGTAGATTGTGCATGCAGTAGATATGTCTTATCTCTTAATGTCATTTAATGTTTGTTTAGAACAACAGAGTGTTTTATACAATTTCTACTGTTGAGGTAACATTTATCAATTAAGCTTTTTTCTCTAAGATACCAATTGTTGAGTTAGAACTTCATCGTTGAACGAAGTGAGGTTTTAGCTCATGGTATCATCTAGGTTGATGTAAACGGTTTTTGGGATATTGCCTTTTAGAACATGAGCATTTAACATGTTTCTTCTTTTATAAGTTTTCAATCTTTTAAAGCTTTTAAAGGTTTTGGTTTAAGAATTTTCTTCCCGGTGGATTAGACTTGTTGTGTGAACCCTTGTTCTTTCCCACTTAGGGTTTATGTCCTAGTGTTTAGTGTTTGTTTTACATTTTACAAGACTTCTTCGTTTCATGTTGTTCGGTTAAACCTCAAAACCAAGGGTTCTATAGACGAGCTTGTCTTATCTTAACATGACTTTGTCTTAGGATTCCCAAGGACTCAAAGAGGTTATGATTATATCTTTGTAGTGGTAGATTGTTTTATCAAAATGGCTCATTTTATGCCCCGCCACAAGATAGATGATGCTAGCTACATTTCAAGATTCTTCTTTAAAGAAGTAGTTAGATTGCATGGCTTACCCAAACCTACAATGTTTGATAGAGATGGTAACATAGGACCTCTAACTAGAGTCATGGCAAGAAAAATTCAAGAGGAAAAGGATTGCAAAGAACATTGGTATTATGGAAGATTGATTATCAATCCTTCTTTCTTTTTCTCTTAACATTGTATGTTTTTTTTTGTATCAAATAAGCTAGGACATATCCTTAGGCCATAGAACATTCAAGAATTAAGCTATGCCATGGAGGAGAGCTTCTACATTCAAGAATCAAAATAGGAAGAGCTTCCAGAGTTGAAGCCACTTAGTGCACAACCTTGGGCGCCTAGCGCCAACGATGGACTTTCCACATGTGTGCCATGTTTTCCATGTGACTTGGTGTGGCTTGTGCGACCTAGCTAGTTGGCATATCAAACTGGATTTATTTAAATTTCTAGAGGGAAATTTGGTCAGACTTTAAGGCCTCCTTCACCTATAGTGGTAATAATCAATGCACACAATTTTTCAACACTTTTCTAGGCTCTCTTTAGTACTCTTTTTTAGGCCTTTGCTTAAAAACTTTTATTACTTCTTTTGTACTATTTTTATGTGCAAAACAATACCATCATACATTAGAATTAGAGGTGAAATATTGGTTATAAAAGCTCAAAGAACAAGAAACACAAAATAGAAGAAAACCTACTAGAATCAAAATAAAGTTTGAAACTTCAACAAGACAATAGAGAAAATTTCTTTATGAACCCAAAACTATAAAGATAAGGCAATCAAAAGGTTGTATATGATGTAGTTTTGAAATCCAAGTTGTATATAATTTTTGGTGACTTTTCAAAGCATACACTAGAAGTAAATGACAATAAAAGGACTACATATGATTCTAGACAACATGGATGAATTAGAAAATCAAAACGACTCAAAATATTGAAAGTGATCGAAAATATATGAAGAAAAAACTGAACAAAAAATTTAAAAGCACACAAAAGTAGCTTAAACTACTAAAACAAAAATCTGGAAAACATTGATGACAACATTCTAGTAGTTTTGACCTTTGCTGACTATTTTGATCATAATTTTCTCCAAAAACTCCAAATTAAATGATTTTTTTGTTGGAAACTAGACTCAAAGGACTTTAATTTGACTATAAATATGTATTGTTTGGACCTCTGAGTTGGTTGTAGTTTAATTTTGAAAATCGTAAACATTAATTATAGAGTAAAGGATGTTAATTTGGACCATTTCAAGATAGCTACAAGAAGGCAATAAGGAGAAAACATGAACAACATGGAATTTAAACACAAAAATAGAGACCAAGATACTTAGCTCTTGAAGAATCTAAGCTCTTGATACCAAATGACGACAATCCTCTTAGTTAGGTTAGGCTAAAACTAGAAGAAAAGCCATGGAGGTGGGTGAAGGATGATATGGTGCGAAAGCTTTGATGGATAAGGGAGCCAAGCTCACAATTTTGTAATGTTTATGGATGATGGAGGTGGTGTTTTGTGATGCTCTAAGAGAGGTTGGACCAACTCTTGAAGGAAGGTAATTAGAGGAGGCCACTTGGGTTGCTCTAGCTTAGAGAGACCTAATAAGAGTAGTATGACACAAAAATGACAGCATAACTTTACTCTCAATCAAAGGTAATTACATGAAAGAGAGACACCTCTATATATTAGCTAATATGTCTCAAAATGGGTAGAAATTTAAACCTAAAAAAGCCACCTTGATTATCTTGGAGAGCAAGGATGAAATCCTCTCTATTAGGAGAAGGACAAGTGACAAAAATCCTCTCGAGTGAAAGGGAGACATGTGGGCACTACCTATGGACAATCATTTCCATTCCTAGAGTGACATGTGACCATTAACTAGGAGGAAAAACTCTTCAAAGGGAGGGTGACACATGGCATGGATGACCTACCCCTCCTTGTCAACTAAGTTAGATGAAACTTTGCCTCTTGGTCAACAAACCCAAAATCATGTCTCATGTAACACCCAAATATTTTAAAGGGTATTACTGATAGTAGAGACTAAATTAACTTGATATCTTCTATAAACAATCCAACTTTATTTCAATTCTCCCAAAGTACAATACCAAACTTACAAACTTCAAACAATATAGTCTTCACCACTTAACATAAATTCGAAATTTCAACTTATAAGTTTTACACAACATAATTTTTCCAATACAAATTTATTCTTTTTACAAAATATCCCTGAAAGTTTTTCCCCGCATCTCTCTCATCTCTAAGCTTTTTCAACCGCATCTGCAACATTATCTATTCACATATAACATGAGTTATATGATCATAGCACAAACAAATAAGGGTAAGCCAACCATATCATATCAATCATTAAACTTGTAATAAAAATAGTTCAATCATGTATTTCTACAATTACTAAAATATCATTACCCCGATGTCATTAATTCATCATTATCAAAATCATCTTCCTCAATTTCATAAACCTTACAATTTTACCATGCTTACTCACGAAGCCTTATGGTCAGACCGCTCTCTGCCTGCTTCCTTAAGCCTCACCTGTATACTAGGTCTTACTCTCTGAAGCCTTATGGTCAGACCTCTCTCTGCCTGCTTCTATAAAACTTATGAACCACATATTTATGTCAAAGCCTTATGGACAGACCACTTGCTGCCTGCTTTCATAAACTTCAGGTGTTACTTTGCTCATATCAAGCTCTCATGGTATAAACCGAACATACTACTTCCCGTAGGAAACATCATTTCATAAGCAATAATTTCTTATATCCACTCAGACATTTCACCAAATCAACATTTCATACCCTCTTATCCACTCCAACATTTCATCAAATCAACAATTCATAACCTCTTCTCCACATAACTCAATCATGTTCATTCTCAAATCATAATTTGACAATAACCTATTTTGGTGTCAATAAATTAAACATATTGCCAGATATCATACTTCATATTATAAACTCATTTTGACCATAACGAGTATAACTCAACATATTTTCACCAATCAAAGATTCATAGATCAGCCAAAACATTTCAACATATCTTAGCAACTACGTATTAAAGTCTGAGCTCAATGTAACGATAAATAAAATATATATGAAGTTTTTACCATGATAACTTTACGCATCTACAATTGACTTATTTTATTTTATTTTCATCCTATTAGAGATCTTTCTTTACCCCAATTGGTCACCGGAGAGGACCCAGATGTCTGAACGCATCAAACTCACCTTCGACGCCAGCACATATGACTAGTCACAACTGACTGGACCAGGCCAGGGCTGCTCTATGATCAGGGATGTGCCAACTCAGGTTTTTAAGGTTCCTCTATCCTACCAACAAAGGGAGGCCCTCAATAATTAACAATTTATTTATTTAATTTATCTACCTTGTTTTCTTCTGCTCTAAATCTAAAATGCCTAATTTTAATATTTTACTTCCTCTCACAACAACCTCAAACAGTATCTGTATATCTATTTAATACCCATATACAAGCTATTACAGAACCCTTACTCCAAACCTTCCAACAAGATCAATTTCAGCCAACAAACTCATTCAATAAATTCATCACAATAAACATCCATAATAGAATTCATACAAGATAATTATAAACAATTAACAATAATAAAATATTACTATAAATGGTCATAGAAGAATACAATATTTGACAATCATAAAAATAATCTTAATACAAAAATTCATGGGGAAACAAGAAGTTGAATCTGGCAGAGCCGGTTAGACAACTTCTAATCCATCCAACAATACAATATAATTAAATAACAAGAACAATACATGTCTGGGGAAATAAGAAGTTGAATCTGGCAGAGCCGGTTAGACAACTTCTAATCCTTCCAAAAATGCAATAAAATATATAAGTAAAGCAATAAATAGTTTGGGGAAACAAGAAGTTGAATCTGGCAGAGCCGGTTAGACAACTTCTAATCCTTCCAAAAATGTAATAAAAATAAATAAGGAAAGAAATAAAAAGTTTGGGGAATCAAGAAATTGAATCTGGCAGAGTCGGTTAGACAATTTCTAATCCTTCCAAAATACAATAAAAATAAATAAGGAAAACAATCAAATGTTTGGGGAAACAAGAAATTGAATCTGGCAGAGCCGGTTAGACAATTTCTAATCCTTCAAAAATACAAAAATAAACCACTAATAACATACAAATGGCATATCATAATCAACATCACATTTTACAACTATCACACTTGGATATCAACACAAAAGCATACTCTCATTTAAAATTCAAGATCATACAGAAACAAAATACTCCATATTCAAGATTTAAAATTAGACAAAAGAAAAATATAACATATTCAAGACTCAAGATAATACAAAAAGAAATACTCAAAGTTAGCTTCTCTTACCTCTATTCCAGACTTAGTTTCCTCTTCTCAAACCGTTCTCCGGAAACTTCTAGAATTTCCCCTCTTCAACTAGAATTTCCTCCAACTCTCTTCTCTCACAATTTCTCTAGAATTTTGGTGTAAATCTTCAGCCTCCCCCCTTGGCTATTTATAGCCAAAAATTTTACTATTCATTTTTACTATTCATTTTTACTATTCATTTTTACTATTCACTTTTACTATTCATTTTTACTATTCAAAAATTATTTTTTATTCACCATTCTTATCTCTGAATGATTAATTCTACGTGGAGTGTTCTCTTCCACAATTTATTTTAATATATATTTTTTTTAACCATTCACTATTCACTATTCACTATTCACTATTCACTATTCACTATTCACTATTTACTATTTACTATTTACTATTCACTATTCACTTTTCTTAAAAAAATTCTAAATAAGTTATCAAAAATTTGAAGCTCTCCCTCTAGAATTACTATAATTTTATATCCAAAAATTTACATTTTTCTATCCATTAAAATTATTATTACTAATAAAATGCTAAAATTTACTATTATAAATATATATATATATATATATATATATATATATATATATATATATATATTTTATGGGTCTTACATCTCACTTTGGTCAACATTGGGCCTTGGCCTTTTGTTGACTTGAGTGGTCAAAACCCTACACTACTAGGCCCATAATACAAAGTCCAAATAAATCCTACCTTACTTGGTCCAAAATTATTCTTACTCTACTAGAAGTTTCATGATGGCTAGAGATGGCCCAAGAGAGAGAGTCTAGGCCCATCTTCCACAAACAGCTCCAACTTTTCTTGAACGTGCTTTGGCCATGGTTAAGGGTATGTCGTTACATAAAGTCGACTACAACCTGGACAAATGGTCAGTTAAAGTCGCAACAAGTTCATTCACCCGTCAATCAAACTTCTAAGCTTGGGGGACTTATATACCTATCCAACCCACCAAACATGATAAAAAGCATGACCCAATAAAACTCATTTAACTTTAATGGCTTAAAGGTGGCTAAATAATACTGACAAAGACATATGTTGGGTCAGTTATCGTATATTAACAGAATATATGGTTGAATCTCAATAGTTTGATTATATAATATAATTATATTATAAATATCCTTTTATGATATATATATATATATATATATATATATATATATATATATATATATATATATATATATATAGTCCCTCAACTATCATGCGATTTTAGATTTAGTTCATATTTCAAACTTTACTACATTTTAATTCTTTTCCTTAATGATACTATAATTTCTCGTCTCCAAAAGCAACACCGTTAAAATTAGGCTGAGCTAGCTAACGGTGTGCCACATAATTTTATCTTTTTCTGAAACTGAGTCAACTTTGTCCACTTTTTTCACGTGAAATGTTTCACAAACGGGGTGGTGGTGGGTTATGCACTGTGTTCGACATTCCCACCGCAAAGAAATTCTTCTCCACCACCCTCGTTTTCTACCTCGACATTTTTACCAACACCAACCTCCTCCACCATGTCAACATTGATACCTTCATCGTCTTCTCCTCCCTGACTCCTCTCCTCGTGATGACACAGTCAAGAAAAAAATGAAGAAAAAGATAAACAAATCATATAGCAAAGTAGATTCTAAGCCAAATTAACCCACTAAAAAAATTATGAGTCAAATTAACCATCCTTAAGCTTTGACAACAACCCCAACTTACTTGAAAATTGCCTTCCAACAAAAAAAGTGTCTGCAATGTCTCATAATTCCCTAAACTCACCTGAATCCCTTGAACCAACGAATTCCCAGACAAATCCAAATGTTCAAGGTTCCAAAAATTCTCCCTAATCTCTCGCGGAACAACCCTACTAAACTAATTAAACGAAAGATATATCACTATAAGCCTCCCAACAAAACCAGGCACAAAACAATTGAATTCATTACTAGCCAAATTCAAAACCTCCAAACTCTTAGAGAGGAAATTGAACTAGGAATCTCTCTTACAATCCTATTAAACCCAAGATTCAAAACCCTCAACTTCCTCAAGCTGTTAATTTTAAAGGAATATATCCACTTATTAGATTCCCTTCTTGATCGAGAACCTCTAGCTTTTCCAAGCCCTAAATTGCTTCGGAATTTCCTCTCCAACGCGTTGAAGGGGAGAGACAAAACCCTAAGCTCCTAAGCACACTGATGAAATTAAAAGCAAAAATGTTTCCAAAGAGAAAACCTTTACTACCTTCGCACGTTCGTCGAACTACGAATCCATAAAAAGGGAATTGAAAGTAACCTCATCCAAAAGATAAAGGTGTCGATTTTGAAATGGTGGAGGAGGTTGGTGTTGGTGAAGATGGCGAGGTAGAAGACGAGGGCGACAGAGAATATTTTCTTTGCGGTGACGGGGATGTCGAACACAATGCATAACCCACTGTCATCCCATTTTTCAAACCTTTCGTGTGAAAAAAGTAGATAGAGTTTACTCAGTTTTAGAAAAAGAAAAAAATGATGTGCCGTTAGCCAAGTCAGCCTAATTTTAACGATGTTGTTTTTGGAAGACGAAAAATTACAGTTTTCTTAAGGACAAAGATCAAAGTGTACCAAAGTTTCAAAAAGAGATTAAATATAAAATCATATGATAATTGAGGGACTAAAAACATATTTAACCCTATTATATAGACACACACTTAACTTGATTAAATAATATATTAATACTATTAACACGTTAATTTATCATATATATATATATATATATATATATATATATATATATATATATATATATATAAAGTTACTATTATCTTTTATTTTATAAAAGATTACATGGTTAAAAATACTACAAATATTTGAGTAAAAAAATATCATAATCATCGCTTAAATCTTGCTACCTATTCAAAGATCTCTTTTCAAGTTTTGATAAAAACAATTTATAATGATTTACTTTAAAATAAACCTCAATTTGACAACGTAAACAAAATAAAAAGTACATAAAGTAAATAATTAAATCAAGATTAAGGATTTTTAAAACATAGAAATCTCTCAATAAAAATAAAGCCAAAAACTAAAATGACAGAAAGAAAGTAAAATTGTAAATTAGGAATTAAAATAACCAATATTGTAATTTAGCAAAAATATAATTTTAGTTTCCATATTTGTTTTCACCAACTTTCACATGATTAATTATTTTTCCACAAATTACAACACAAAAAAGGTTTACAATTAAATATAGTAAAAATATTAATACTTGCAAGCGCATGCTATAAACATTTCGGATTTAAGTATTATATTTCTGTTATTCACAAAAAATAAAAATTTAATTTGTATTATTAAATTAAATTTAATTAAAATTATAATTAATTTATATTTTATTATATTAAATCAATTTATATTTAATTTAATTTATATTATATTAATTTATATTTTGTTATATTAAATCAATTTATATTTAATTTAATTTATATTATATTTTTTATATTTTTTTATAATTTTATTTACATTTTATTTTTGAAATTTATAAAATATATATATTTTTGGATATTTGGGGATAGACACTGTTCTTACCAAAAGGTAACAATAATTAGCAACGCCTTCCTTCAACTTAAAGAATTGGGTCCTTTGTCTGGTGGCAAAAGAAATGAGAAGAAATTTAAACGCGTAACATCATTAACAGTCACATTAAAGCACAGAAAGAAAAACTTCAACTTGTTTTTTGTTTTGGCCTAACAAATAAGAAGAAAACTATTTATACACAAAATGTTGGAAGCAACAGGGGGCAGGAAGGGCGGTGGAAATGAATCCGTCCAATATGAAGATGTGGGTAACCATATGCGATGCTGATTCTTTTTCTGTGATCCAAACTGCTTCATTCATATCCCTCTGATTTTTTCAGACATGAAAATTTTCATCAGTGCCAGCGAAGTCACGTTCAGCTTGTACCCTTCTGGACAAAGTTAACTTTTTTTTTACCGTTATGAAGTTGGAGAACCCAACAAAAAGGGGTTCAGGAAGATCCACTTGTTTCTATGGTCATTATTAGGGGCATAGTAAAGGCCACGTTTGAGTTTTCGTGCTAGTTTATCACTGTAGAAAAAACGGGCTTTTGGCTTGTGGGTGTTTATTTGAAACCTTTCTTATGTGCTGATCGATGGTTAACTGGGTCAAAGGTTGGATCTTCTCTAACTTGAGCGTGGTGAGTGGAGAACCGAAAGTGTGATGAGTTTGTAGTGTTCTTCTGCAGAGATCCGAGTGTATGGAGCCTCCTACGGGGTTTTGTGCTTCTTTGTGGAGTTTCGTCCGATTCCTTCCTTATTTCATTGGGCTTCTGCTTCTGGGCAGCATCAAAGGTAAATGACAATGAATCTGTTCTACGTTCTTTTGGATTGTTGTGAGTTTCTTGTTTTTAAATTAGTTGAGTTTTAGTAGAAAATTTAGTAATTGAACTTGAGCATATTATAGATGATTTCTAGGTTGTTACTTCATTAAATGAAATAGTAATGGACCATCTGTGCATATATTATTTTTTCTATTTATAGTTGTTAAGTTATTCAGTGATTTTGCTGTGCCGATCAAAAGAAAAAAAAATTCAGTGATTGTGCTGTGAAATTTATTCAGCTTTCTTTTCCTAAACCAACGGTGGGGAGGTTATGTGGAGCCTGGTGTGGGGTTTTTCACGAGTTGCCTTGTGACCAATGTTTATTGACAAATTATTGCTTTCATTAAATTAACTGCTGTCAACCACAAGTTGAATTTTGCTTCAAGTATCCCATCTTATGAATAGAAATAATTGAATTTTTTACTTTTGTTACTGATTAATCTTACGAGCTTATTAAGCACAGCAGCACAAGATTTAATATCATGGGAGCACATAATTTTGAAAGTTGAAAATACAAAGGAATAAATTTAATGGCAGCCAACTATATAATTTTTAAAGGCCAGCTTAGAATTATTTCTAGGCAAAACCGAGGAATTTAAATAGTTTCTGCTCTTGCTTCATTTTCTAGTTTCCATAATGGAATATGTAATAGCTTATTGTATGTCATGCTTCACTAGACTAGAGAAGATTTAGGGTATGGTTCTACATCAGATGTGTGATTGCAAACCTTACTAATCATTGCTCAAACTGTCAATCACTTCAGGTATCCTTTTCTGCCCTTTGATATGCGTAATAATTGCAACTGGGAACACTGCTATCATACTTGCACTTTGGACAGTGCATGCAGTTTGGACATATTATTGCGTTCTGAGGTGCTTTCCTTGACTGCCACTCTTTCAAATTTTAGCTCACTTTACTGTCTGTTATGAAATTGTGATTACTTTCTCATGGCGATTTCTCTAACGGACAGAGCTAAACAATTAGGGCCACTTCTGAAGATTGTTATCTGCCTGTGTGTACTACCAGTGCTGTTGGTTTTGTGCCCGGCTTTTGGTATTCTTGGAAGCATTCTAGGTGGAGCAGCCTATGGATTTCTTTCACCCATATTTGCTACTTTTGAAGCTGTAGAGGAAGGAAAAGATGACAAGCTTTACCACTGTTTCATTGTATGTTCATTATGTTATATTTCTGCTTTAGATGGTCACTACTACTGTTTTACGGTTATTAATTTCAGAAACTGTACTAAATTGTCAGGATGGTACTTGGAGCACTGTTGAAAAGTCTTGCATGGTTGTAAGGGATGTAAAAGACGTTGCTTTCCATTCATACTTCTCGGTTATGGATGACCTGCTACAGAGAGGACCTCCAAATGCAAAATATTATGAGATCAGGTTTACATGTCTCTCTATTTTGTTTATTTTGATGTCATTGTGCTGTCTGACCTGGAGGCCACGGGTTCAAAACCTGGAAACAACCTCTGCATTTTCTAGGGGTTAAGACTGCATACAGATACCCTCCTTGACCCTACTCAGTTGGAAACAATCTCTACACATTGGTTGAAGCTGCATACAGATACTTTAAAGCTTTTCAAGTTTTAAATCTTAGTTGTGTAGATAGTATGTTATGAACGTGAGTGCTAGTTATTTTACTTTGAAACTAAAGGAGCTGGGTTGAAACAAATGAAAAAAAAATATATCAATATTCCCTCAAGTAGGTCGTTGGATTTCCTGTAGATTGCTATCTTTCAAAAACTTAACTCTTAAAATCACAGAGGGCACAACTCTTCTGTATGTCATACCAAATAGTGATGATTAGGTTGTTTTAATCTTTAATCATTTGCATTCCGAACTTATTAGCGTTCTTGAGCATATTACTGAAAATAATGACAGAAGACATTGATCTTGGATGGAATCTTAAAGAATTGTAATTATTTTTGCGAATATCTTCTGGTTCCAGTGACATTTCAGTAAAAAGTAGAAGTCAAAGTACAGAAAAATCTCAATTAATTGTTTTTCCAAAATTTTCTATTTTTTGGTTCAAACAATACTTGGCGAACCAGATAACACTAATTGTAAACTATGTTATTTTTTCTTATGTATTTTATGTGCCAGTTGTATCTTTAGTTTCTGGTAGATTTATCATGAGAATATTCATCTGTAAATTGAAAAAGAAAAGTGATTGAATTGGTGGTTTTTAAAAAATAAAAGCAATAGAGAATGTAACCATGAAAGGTAATTCTAGATAACCAGTCATAATATGCCAAGTATGATGGCTGACAAGATTAGTGCTATACTATTATTTTTTTTTTAATTTTTTCTGCTTTAATGCAGGCTGTTTTATATTCCTGGTGCTTTAATAGCTGCAGTTATTGGAATTGTGGTTGATGTGCCAATTATATCATTTGTTGCCCTATGCAAAGGTCCATACATGCTTTTTAAGGGGTGGCATAGACTGTTTCATGACCTCATTGGCCGTGAAGGCCCTTTCCTGGAGACAATATGTGTGCCTCTGGCAGGTCTTGCTATCCTTCTCTGGCCATTGGCTGTGGGCGGGGCAGTTCTGGCATCCATATTAGCAAGTTTCTTTCTTGGTGCATATGCAGGGATTATTGCTTATCAGGTCAGTCCTCATATTTTTTCTCTACTGAGATGTACTATACTACTATTGTTATTATAGCTGTTAGAAATAGTGGATATAAGGATTAATTAGATTGATTCTATATTTTTGTTATTAGTTTAAAATAGGGTAGCTGAATGAATGTATTGTAATTATGCCCTCAATCTTAGAAAGTGGATTTAGATTTAACATCAATCTTACAAAACCATCTTGTAAGGTGGGTTTACACACTTCTATACCATAATTTGGTTATATTTCTAGTTAAAGTGAGATTTCCAATATACCCTCTTCAAATTTTACTAGATTAGATTCTATTAAATATTAGAAAATGGGTTTAGCCTTAACCTTTCAAAACTTATTTGTTGTATGTAGATCAACTTTACAAAGTATAGTAATTTTGTTTTCACATTGCCACCTACATACTTCTGAAGAGGTTACTGAGTCCCTCATTAAAGAAGTTTAAGGTTTCACGGATTTTCTTTTCACCAGTCTCAGAAGGAGATCACATTTTTACGAGAGAATTTTGGACTGATCTCTTTAAACAGTCAGAAACCAGTCTAAAACTCAGCTCTGCCTATCATTCACTGTTGGATGTTCAATTGGGCATACTGAAATTGTCAGTTTATGAAATTCTGTACAGGTTTTAAACATAACCAGTGGACAGGGCTTAGTTAGTTGGGTTGAGTTCTCTTACATTGCTAACCACCATATTTCCGTGAAATGTTTCCTGTATGACCACATATGGAAGAGACCCTTCCTTATTGCTCAAATGTGCAGAAGATGTATCAACAGTAGAAGTTAACCAGTTGATGGCATGGCTGAAAGAACAGTAGTATTAGATGTCAAATCATATTTGGTGCTGATTCATAAGAAAATGAAGCAGTACAGTGATAAGAATAGAAGGGATGTGAAGGGACTTGAATAATGAGAGGGAAAATATTTTTTTTATTAATTACTAGAGATGAATACAAAAAAATAGAGGATGAGTTGGAGAGCCTGATTTTCCTCTCTTAGGATCTCATTTATAATGACATTAGAAGTTCAGATACAACGAAGAGAGGAAATAGAAAATGATAAGAAAGGCTATTTTAATGGGTATAACACAAAAACAACAACTTTTAAATGTGTCATGCTTTGAACAAATATATTAAGTCCGAGGAATCCTCTCAAAGATTTTGTTGACTCATCTACAAGTTGATCATTTGATTTGACAAACTTAGTGCAAATTTCTTTGGAAAATAACTTTTCTCAAATAATAGTCAAACTGAGTTGACAATGACAATCAATCTTTATATGTTTAGTCCTTTCATGGAACACTGGATTAGAAACAATGTAGAAAGCATCGTTCTTATCACAATACATTTTCATTTGTTAAATCTAACGTAAAGCTAATTCTTGGAAGAATTGTTTTACCCATATAAGCGCACAAGTGAGAAATGCCAACTTAAATACAAAAATAGAGAATGAATTGGAGAACTTGATTTTCCTCTCGTAGGATCTCATATTTATAATGACAGAAGTTCAAATACAATGAATGAGTGGAAAGAGAAAAGGATAAGGTTATATCTAGAAACTGGTTATAACACAAAACACAACAACTTTTCAACAAATTCTATCTAGGATGATCGGGCAATTACATTTTTTTTTACGCTTTTTGAAGGGATAATATTAGCTTTAATGATAACACATTATCTTGTAATAGAGTGCTTGTCTACAGGAAACCTGCCAATCAACATCACAATGCCCAAAGATTTGGGTATGCCCTTTATCTTAATAAAGTATATCTTGTCCTAGAGCCGTTTTTAGGTACATCGTAATTCGGATGACAACATTCCAAATATCAATACAAGAATTTTGCATACACTGACTCACAACTTCAACTACAAAGACAAATTCGGTCAAGTATTTGTAAGATAAATCAATTTTTTAACCAGCTTCTATATCTTTATAGGTTAGAGAAAGCTTCTCTATCTATTTTGCCATTAATTTCTTATTTGAACCTACAGGACTATCCACTAATTTACAATCAATCATATATGTCTCATTTTGGATTTCTAGAGCATATTTTCTGGGAAATCTCAAAACCTTGGATTGGGCTACTTTTGTGCCCAAAAACTAATTGAGACTTCCAAGATCCTTGTTCTAAAAGTGATTGCCTAGGTATTCATTTTATTGAGATATTCTAGAAACATCATTCTCTTTAATGACAATGTCATCAACTTGCATATTGTATGCACTTTCTAGGGAAGGTGTGACTAGAAAACAAAATTATTTATCTCACAACATTTCAAACTTTTTAAAATAAAAGAGAAGAGGCATAGTACGAATCCCTAATGTGTATTGAGCACATAGGGTTATGCATGTATAAATAGGAAAACAAAAGGAGATGGGCCTAAGTCCATTACATCTAACACTCTCCTTCAAGCTGATGCATATAATCGTATGTACCAAGCTTGTTACAAATATAATCAATTTTAAGTCTCTGTAAAGACTTAATGAAAATATCTGCTAATTGATCACGAGTTAATGAAGTCTTGATGTCTACAAATATAATATTTTCTTGAATAAAATGATAATCAATCTTAATGTATTTGGTTTTTTCATAAAAGACGGGATTAGAGTTAATATGAAGAGCAATTTGATTATCACATATTAGTGTCATTTGAGTGACATCTCTAAATTGCAATTCTTTAAGTAATTGTTTAGGCCAAATATGTTCACAAGTGGCTCAGGCTGTAGCTCTATATTTTTCTTCTCCACTAGATCTTGCCACAACATTTTGTTTCTTGCTCTTCCAAGAAATCAAGTTATCATCAATGGAAACATAATATCTAGAAGAGGATCTTCTATTTGAAAGAGATCTTGTCTAATAAATGACAAACAATTTTAGTATGATTATTGTGACCATATACCAAACCTTTTTCAGGAGTTCCTTTAATGTACTTTAATATACAAATGACTGCATTCCAATGATTTACAGTTGGAGAATTAAGAAATTGACTCACGATACTGAATGAAAAAGAAATATCAAGGCGTGTAACTGTAAGATAGTTCAACTTTCCAACTAATCTTCTATACTTTAGGAGATTTGAGAGTGGCTTCCTTTGATTACGTAAGAGTTTAACATTAAGATCCATGAGTTTGTTAACAAACTTTGAATTCATCAACTTAGTTTTCTCCAAAATATCCAATGCATACCTCCTTTGAGAAATAAAAATTCCATTATTGGATTGTGCTACCTCAATACAATGTTATCGATATCGGATAACAGAAAATATCGAAGACCCCAAAATTCCTTTATGAAATTATAACAGAAACCATATCGGGTTTTGGCGAAAGCATTGCAGTCAAAAGAAATATAATATATGCATATAGATAATTAAAAAAAGAAAAATATAATTGTAGTATTGTTAGTGACAACTACAGTGGAATGAATCATGGAAGGTAAAATGAATGCGCTTGAAAGGTGGGCCAACGAACAGGATAAGGCAATGACAAAAGTGAGAGGAAATATTCAAGAAATGAGAGAAGATATCCAAGAAATGAAAGAAATGATGTGGAAATCCAAGAATCCTGAGAGGGGCTCAAAAGCAAGTGAGAAATTTGTTTATAGAGCAAGAAAGGGAAGGGGGGAGAAACTTCTTCAAGACATCATGAAAGGAAAGAAAGAGGTAAAGATAGGTATGGATGCTGAGAAAGATAGTCTACAAGACATCAATAAAGCAAAGAATAAGGCAATGACAAAAGTGAGAGGAAATATTCAAGAAATGAAAGAAATGATGCGGAAATCCAAGAATCAGGAGAGGGGCTCAAAAGCAAGTGAGAAATTTGTTTAAAGAGCAAGAAAGGGAAGAGGGAGAAACTTCTTCAAGACATCTTGAAAGGAAATAAAGAGGTAAAGACGGGTATGGATGCTAAGAAAGACAGTCTACAAGACATCAAGAAAACAAAGAAACCTTCAGATGTAGGAGAAAATTCAATCAATTGGGAGAAGAAAAGAGAAAAGGATGCCATTGACAATAATGGAACTAGGAAGGGTGAGGAAGAACCATTTTTCCCATGGGTGGAAAGAGAGGAGTTGTCTGCATTTGAAGGGACTGACACCCAAGGTCAAACAACAAGGGCAACAAATGTTTTTGAAGTTCAAAACATCAAAGGATCAACAAAAGTACACCCAACCGTCAATAACAACGAAGAAAATGTAGTCCAGGGGTTCAAGATTTGGCAACAAATATCCAAGAACCTTTTGCGGGAAGATCTTGTAACAACTCTACTAAGGATAGTTGAAAGGAACAAAAGAAGCATGCTATTTGAGAGTTTGGCAGTAGTAGCATAGATTGGGAGTGTGGAAATTTTATGTGAGACTTTGACAGTAGAGGGAAGTTTTACTTTGAATCATTCAAATTTTGTTCAATCTTCATTTCATTTTCCTTGAACTGGATTTAGTAACGATATGTGGTCGAAGAAAGATTTTCGTTTTCAACCACTCTCTAGTTATATTGTTAAATCCAGTTTTGTTGGTCCCTTTATTCCTTTTATCTCTACTTTGGAGCCCTTGTTTGATAATTCTTGGGTTCATTATGTTGTGGGAGATGTGCATAATGGAGCTGCTGCCAAAAGTGTTGTTGCGACAATAACTGATGAAGCCAAAGATGAAATTTTGAGGGTTTCACAAAAAATTGTGCTAAAAGGATCCAGGAAGAGTGGAAGTCATTGGAGAAGGATTTATTGGATTCAATATTTGTCAGAGTTTATGAATCGAGAATAGATTTTTTGGGGGCGGTAATTATTGGAGTAGAGGGAACACCTTATCATGATGGCCTTTTCTTTGTTGATGTTTTCTTCCTAAGCAACTATTCCACTATACCCCCGGAAGTCCACTACCACTCTTGTGGGCTTCGGCTCAACCCAAAATTATATAGTTTTGGAAAAGTTTGCCTTAGTTTAGCTAGCATCGGGTCTAGCCATGAGACTGAGAAGTGGCAACCAGGTGTTTCAACAATTTTACAAGTTCAGGTCTTTATACAGGGTCTAATCCTGAATTTAGAGCCATACTATAATGAGCCTAGATTTGCCCATCTAATGGGTTCTAAAGAGGGTGTTTTTAATTCTTTGCATTACAATGAGAACACATTCATTCTATCATTGAGGACAATGATGTATATCATGAGAAGACCTCCAAAATTTTTTGAAGACTTTGTGGCTAGACAATTCTCCATGGAAGACAAGAAAATAGGTGTATCGTCAAAGAATGTGACATCAACAGATATATAATATCTCTTGGTGTAGGGAGAATAACATTTATACCCTTTTTGAAGACGAGAGTATCCCAAGAAAACACACATAATAGTATCTCTTGGTTATTATTTCCTTTCGTACTGATCTTCTTCTGTTGTTTCCATTTATTGTGTGAATAAAATGAAATCTGTTTCCTATCCCCCAAACCTGTCTGCTGGTTTCCTAGCTGTCTCACTGTCTTTCTGTGTTCTCTGAAATGCAGGAGTCTTCTTTTAGGCTCGGTCTTTCATATGTTGTTGCAGCTTTGGCCATTTATGATGAATACAGCAATGATATTCTTGACATGCCAGAAGGAACCTGCTTCCCTAGGTCTTTTTCTGCTCCCATGCTTCTATCACTGTTACTTACAGTCAATGCTTTTTATATTTTTCTTATGCAATTGATCTCTGATGATAGGCCTCAGTTTCACAAAGAAGTTGATTCATCACAACGAGCATCTACTTCAATTTCCATCTCAAGACCTAGCTCCTTCCAAAAGGCCCCTTCTCGCACGACTTCAATGAAGAACATTGTTGAGCTGAAATCATTTGAGGTATTCTTTGTAATATCTTGTGTCGAATGATGTGACTTAAGATATCATCTTTATCTTCCTTGAATGTGATCATGTTTTTCAGCTTGATGGTCCGTACAAAATAATTTGTTTATGAATTGTGTAGTTGTTCGATGCCTTATTCAAGGAATGTTGCCGAGTTGGAGAAAAAATGGTTTCTGAAGGTTTAATTACAAGAAAAGACATAGAAGAAGCCAGATCTGGTGAAGGGAGTAGAGTTATTAGTATTGGTTTGCCAGCATATTGCTTAGTTCAAGGACTCTTGCGCTCTGCAAAATTCAATTCCATGGGCATATTTATTAGTAAGTGGAACCCTTCGAGCAGTTCTTGTTATTTTCCCCCAGCTCCTTTCTTTCTTTCTTTTTTCTTTTTAAACTTCTAAGACTTCTACACTTTTCCTTACCCTTTTCTCTTTTTGATATTTTTTTTCTTTAAACCATTTTGGTTACTTGCCCAATGTAGGTGATGATACTGAACTAACTACCACAAACAGACCAAGAGAGAAATTCTTTGACTGGTTCCTTAACCCTCTTTTGATCATTAAAGAGCAAATCAAAGCTGAAAATCTTTCTGCCTCAGAAGAGGACTACCTCTGCAAGTTAGTTCTCTTGATTGGTGATGCAGAGAGACTGAAAAATTCAATCAATGCTCCAGCCCCTGAATCCGAAGTCAAACGTGCAGAACTTGAGGCATTGGCTAGAAGGTACTTAATATACCAAAAAACTTGGTTAATGTGAATTTGGGCAAGCACTTACAAACTTACCATGCATAGTATTTTGTGATTGAATGATTTTGAAAAATTGTTTTATTCTCTTAATGTATAATATATTTTCTTAGTATAAATCAAACTTTTTGAATATTTTAAAAATCAACGTATGAATCTTAATGTCTTCAAATGCTACCTAACTTCTCCATAAAACATTTCACAAATTTCTAAGGGTTTTTATTGTAAAGCAGTAATCAAGTTCTTATAACGTGAAAAACTTTCATGTTAGAAGCTAATCTAAATTGGTTTATTATATAATTCTCAACCCAATTTCAATGTTACATTTTGTTGGCTTTTAAAGCCCAAAATACTTTACAGTGATGGACCTTGCCATTTTTCTGATGATACTTTTACTTCAGATAGGTTTCGTTCCAATGATCCATGTCAAGAATTTCTCTCATTTTTGTTTCCGTTCTGAAACACAGATTACAAGGGATCACCAAATCCATGTCAAGGTTCCCAACCTTCAAGCGACGCTTCGATGATCTTGTAAAATCGTTATCTGATGATCAGAAACTTGGAGGTCCGATAATGGCCAGATCAAAGAGTGCCTTTGCTCGGTTGGTTAGTTTAAAATCTTTCAAGGGGACAAGAAACGGCTCTTCTCACGGATCAAACGTGGTACGAGACATAGAAAATGATAACAATATCGTGTAATTGACAAATTTAATCTCATAGGTATAACCTTGAATCCATCTTTAGATAGAAATATGAGTGTAATTGACAATAATTGTGAGTTAATTCCTATATATGATAAGACTAAAATTTATATTATTAACCCCAGAAATCATATTAGATATGATTTTTTTGAAGTTGTTGTAAACAAAAGCACGATGATAGCATAAAATTTGTAAAATTCTCTTGTATAGGAAATTTTTGCTAATTATAATTTCTGACCCTGTATATGTGCAAATTCGAGCAGAAAGCAGCGTCAAAGGATTTAACTGTAGACCCGCGTTACATTGTCAGTGTCTTGCTATACTTCTCGTCAGATCAATGATTCCAGTGGGAAACTTACCTAGAATTGAACATTCTCTCCCAGGCTTGTTCAAAATTGGTAGATCTCAAGGACATTTTGTGTTGCTTGAATTTCAGTTTAACGTAATTTTTAAATATTACGATATATATATATATATATATATATATATATATATATATATATTTTCATCTTTGTGAAGTCGTTCACTATTGGATTGGGTTGATTTTTGAATGGTGGGTTCTAAACGTATGGTTCTTTATTCTGACCGTTCGGATCATCAATAAGAGGTCTAATTTGGGAGAAAACAGCCTCAAATCAGCAGTTCTGTTTTTGGAGAATTTTATAAAATTTGCATTGGTGTTTTTGTTGTTGTGAAATCGTTCACTATTGGATTGGGCTGATTTTTGGACAGTGAGTTCCAGACGTATGGTTCTTCATTTTGACTGTTCAGATTGTTAATCAGAGGTCCAGTTTGAGAGAAAACAACCTTGGATCAACAAATATATTTTGGAGAATTTTCACCTTCTTGGTTCTCATTTGTAAGCATTATGCTTAGTTAGTTTGGCTTATTGAAAACCCTATTATGTGTTTTTATCGGAGACTCTTTTGCACCCTATAGGGGGTATAACATATCAATGATTGGATCTAGATGTATAATATGTATTTGAGTATGTTTACATGGGTATGTGATGCTTGAATGCATGTATATGTGTTAACTATGTTTCCACGTGATATAGGATTGATGTATATATGTTTGAATGCTTGAATCATGTCCACGATGTGTTTCGATTCGACAATAATCGATTATCATGAGTTATAATCGATTATCTACGTGTTGGTTTTGAGTGTAGATTTGGTCTACGTGATGTTTTTGGATAAATTTCACTTAGATAATCGATTGTTTTAAGTGATAATTGATTATCACAGTGCATTTTGGTGAAAAATGATGGACTTGATGAAAATGAACGTGAACCAAGTTTGAGGAGCTGTGAAACATGATGATAGTTAGAGATTGAGCGTTTAGGATCAGTTTGACTTGTGGTTGAGAGTGGAGCATGAGTGAGTGTTGGATGTACCTGGGTATGTGATTGATGAGCATGAGAGTGAAGGATAAGTCTACTTGTTGTACCTCGTAAATTTTGGTTCTATCTGCTGATAGTGCTTCTTTTTACCTTGTGTACATTGGAAGGAGATGATCTATACAGGAGGCTACAGATGTCTTGTAGGGGAAGCTACAAGTGGGCTGTAGGAGCAGCTATAGTCGGTGAGGTGGGGTATAGGATTGAGACAGACTCTTTCCATTATGATATTATGGTACGGTGATGCTCATGGTATTGTTCATGACTAAGATAGTCATGATGGTGGTGTATCTATGATGATGATCATGGTATTTGAGATACTTCAGGTTATGTTATATTGATAACGGTGTTACTATAATGGTTACCGTAAGTAGTTAGCATGAGTGTTAATGAGTAGATAGACCAAGGATATACATGTGAGATGTTAGGGATGACATCAAGGGTTAGAGATCAATGATCGATGATTGAAGTTCAAGAAAATTGGGTGTTGTGCTTGTTGTTTGAAAGCTGAGATAAATCCAATTTTGAGTTTTGGAATAAGTTTTGAACCACATCCACTTTTGCTAGATTTTTGTGTGAATTGATGTTGCAGAATAGTACTTGCCAAGAGATATCATGTTGGTAACATATTAGTTGGTGGGGATCTTCAATTTTCTCCAAGCTAGATTTCCAAAACCTTCAAAGGAGTAAATTTTGCACAATGGTACATTATCAATGTGACTAGTTAATGAAGAGAAAAGCATTCATGTGCATTGCATAAAGAGATCAAGCAGAGAGAATCCTTAATGATTTAGAAACACTAGTATAGGGAGAGAGTTTAAATTCGAGCTATGATTTTTCTTTTTGTGCGAACAAGAATCAATTTTGAATTGTGTTGATATGTTTACTATTTCTCTTGTTTCTTTGGAATTTGGTGTAGTTAAATTACAGTACTGCATGGAAAAGGAATTCTTTCTTGAATGACAACTAGATACAGTAGTGAAATCAAGGAATTAGGAGACCAAAGCTACTCAAATTAAAGAGAATGCATGTGAATTTCTGCACAAGATTTGTCTAGAACTGTGGCAATAGAGTTATCACTTCTGTAGTTGTTTTGTGATCATTTTAATTTGTAACATGTTTCTATTTTAGCTTTATTTTGTTTTTCTTGTAAAAGGCCATCATACCAAGTGTTGTGGAAGAGTCTTTGGTATTCTTTTAATTCTTGGCAAGTTTCTTTGCGTGGTTTAAATTTGACATGATCCAGACGAAGAGTATCTCTTTTTTGAAGGATGTGACTCTTATTATCGATAATTTGTAGGATTTACAATATTTAGATTCATCTCACTGTAATTCTAAGATATATCTTAATTTTTTTGACATCCAAGAAGCTCGTCTTGTAGAAAAAATGAAAATAGTCTCTAAATAGATTAATATACTTATGAAATGAAAGGTTCTAATTATGAGTTAATACTAAATCATCAAAAGCAAGATTCCTACAAAACACTAATGAGTTTTAAAAGCTTTTTGTAGTTAATATGTCAAGAAATTTGATTATTGAACTTTAGTTCCTTTTTGGTATTGCATTGATTTACTTTTTTTCATTTATGTAGTTATTTAATTTTTTTAATAATAGGTAATTTGGTCTAGTGTGATATATTTTTATCATAAGTTTGATATAGTTCCTCATATTTTTTTTGTTTTTTTTATAATAAAAATTTTATGCTATGATAATAATGTCTAGTATAAGTGCTTATTTAGAATCAATATTAATTGAAATGTTCATAAAATACTTTTATGAAAGAAAAACATCTATGAATAATAAAAATGTAAAGTCTTCAATTATGGGTTAGGAAAAGAAATAAAAGAGAGTATGAATATAATAACTCAAAAGATTACAAGATAGGTATTGACAAAATGATTTTACCATAAAAGAGCCCTTTTTGTGCAAGAAAAGACTTATTTCGTATCAATAAACTTAAAATATACATATCACTAAATGTTCCAAGTTGTACATGTTATTAAAAAAGATTACAAGTGAGTTAATAAAAAAGATTACAAGTGAGTTAATAACGGTACCTATAAATTTATAACAAGAATCTTGTAAAAGATTATTACTATTTAAAAGCATATTATCTATATATAGGTTTTCGTACTCACAAATAAGATGATAAACGACAGACTGTACTATAAAACACTATACTATAAAACACTATAATGTCTAAAACTCGAAAATGACAAATTAAAAAGCAGAAATAATACCCTTACTTACTAAAATTTAGATCTTAATTTCCAATCTTTCCTTCCCCTTTAACAATAATGTTAAAGTAAGTCATTTTCATTCATTCGGTTTGATTGATCAGCTTAACCTAATTCACTTTTTATTAATTAAAAATTTGTAGTTGAATTAGATCTATCACAAATTTGTCAATTAATAGATTAACTTACTTTCAAATATTTTATTTTATAATTTATTTTATATATTTATTTTAATATAATGAGAGTAGATTAACTTAATTTTCTTTTCTTACAATAGTGTTTACTAATTATCTAAATATTATTATAAAAGTAGTATTCAAGTACAAACATATATAACATGATAAACAAATAAATTCAACATTCACATTATTCAAATCTTATTGAATAACATTATAGTATTTAGAAATATCAAAAACCTATATAATTAAAAACAGTAAATAATTATAATAAAAAAATGTATAAAAAATATTAAAAATATAAAAGATAATAGTTGAAAATTAAAGTATCATCATATATAATTTCACAAACAAATAAATTAAACATTGAAATTATTTGAACAATACTGAATAATATTCTAATATATAAAAATATCAAATTGTGAATATATATATATATATAAAATTTAAAATAGTAAATAATTATAATAAAAAAATTTATAAAACATTATAAAAAAGTTAATAAAGTTAATAGGTTACAAAATCAATCCATTTTTAACTTACTCGAATCTTATTAACCCATGAATTAAGTGAATGGTATCCAGTTCAACCCACATTTAAAAAAAGACACTAAAATTTTTTAAACTCAACTGTTATGAGAAAAAAAAAGAATGAAAATTGTGCATATTATTCCATTATAATGAGAGAGTACAATTGATATATATATATATATATATATATATATATATATATATATATATATATATATATATAGCTGTTTAAAACAATATAAAAACGGAATATAAATATATGAACATAAATACACAGATATGAACGAAAAATAAATTAAATCCAATATCCCCCTCAAGTTGCAGCATATATATCTTTAATGCTCAGCTTGGACAACAAAGATTGAAGTTGTGCTGAATGCAAAATTTTAGTATGAATGTCTGCAAGTTGGGCTGAAGTAGAAATGGGCAGGAACTTAATTACACCAGCTTGAACTTTATCCCTTATTAGATAACAATCAATTTCAATATGTTTTGTCCTCTCATGCATGACTGGATTTTGTGCAATATGTACAGCAGATTGATTGTCACAAAACAAAGGAACTGGTTGTGGTAGAGGTTGTTTCAAATCATGGAGCAAATACAAAAGCCATTGAATTTCACATGTTGTGGAAGCTAAGACTCTATATTCTGCTTCGGTTGATGATCTAGATATAGTACCTTGCTTCTTGGATTTCCAACTAATTAAGGATGCACCATAGAACACATTAAAACCAGTCACCGACCTTCTAGTGTTAGGGCAAGCAGCCCAATCAAAATCACTAAAAGCCTTGAGATCATGTTCTTTGTTGGAGGGAAAAAATAATCCTTATCCTGGATTGTTCTTGATATATCTCAGGATCCTTATTGTTGCTGCATAGTGATCTTCCAAAGGATTGGAAAGAAATTGACTCAGGGTACTAACAACAAAACATAAATATGGTCTTGTGTTGGTTAGATATAATAACCTGCCAAGAAGTCTTCTATAGGCATGCACATCTGAATAGGGTTTCCTTTCTGTCTTGGAAAATTTTGTGTCTGGCTGTATGGGAGTAGAAACAGGTTGACATCCCAACAACCCTGCATCTTCTAGTAACTCTAAAGCATACTTCCTTTGTGACAAATTAATGCCCTTTTGAGATCTTGCAATTTCTAAGCCCAGAAAATACTTGAGTTGGCCTATGTATTTAATCTTGAACTTTGCATTCAATAGAGCCTTCACAGTCTGAATTTCCTGGATGTCATCACTGTAACGTCCCGGCAACTCGCAGGGACCATCGACTGCCCCCACAGATCACCACCAGGCTTTCCAGTGTGCTTTGTCCTCACTCGCACACTTTCCGGGTCCGGGAAAACTTCCCGGAAAGTGTGCGAGTGAGGACAAAGCACACTGGAAAGCCTGGTGGTGATCTGTGGGGGCAGTCGATGGTCCCTGCGAGTTGCCGGGACGTTACAGATGGTATCAGAGCCTAGCCTCTCCCAGTACGGTGTGGTTCGAGGACGAACCAGACGGAAGCTGGTGGGCATGTGACACCCGGGCACGGAGACGAGGGCGGGGAGTGACGCCGGTGCAAGAGGCATGGTGCAGGGGGCACAGACAAGGAGCGGCTCCTGGCAGCTTCGGGTGGAAGGGGTACATGGACGAATCGGACATACACCGGAATGAGAGGGATCTGGAGACTGTGTAGGTATGGGACTATACAGTTGAAGGATAGCTTAAAGGAATTGATTTGACTACTCATATCACCAAAATGCATTTACTTTTCGGTAGCCTGACCCATAAGAACTCCATGGTTAAGCGTGCTTAGCCTGGAGTAGTTCTGGGATGGGTGACCTTCCGGGAAGTTTTCCCGGAAAGTGTGCGAGTGAGGACAAAGCACACTGGAAAGCCTGGTGGTGATCTGTGGGGGCAGTCGATGGTCCCGACGCCGGTGCAAGAAGCATGGTGCAGGGGGCACAGACAAGGAGCGGCTCCTGGCAGCTTCGGGTGGAAGGGGTACATGGACGAATCGGACATACACCGGAATGAGAGGGATCTGGAGACTGTGTAGGTATGGGACTATACAGTTGAAGGATAGCTTAAAGGAATTGATTTGACTACTCATATCACCAAAATGCATTTGCTTTTCGGTAGCCTGACTCATAAGAACTCCATGGTTAAGCGTGCTTAGCCTGGAGCAATTCTGGGCCGGGACGTTACAGATGGTATCCCGGAAAGTGTGCGAGTGAGGACAAAGCACACTGGAAAGCCTGGTGGTGATCTGTGGGGGCAGTCGATGGTCCCTGCGAGTTGCCGGGACGTTACAGATGGTATCAGAGCCTAGCCTCTCCCAGTACGGTGTGGTTCGAGGACGAACCAGACGGAAGCTGGTGGGCATGTGACACCCGGGCACGGAGACGAGGGCGGTAGGTATGGGACTATACAGTTGAAGGATAGTTTAAAGAAATTGATTTGACTACTCATATCACCAAAATGCATTTACTTTTCGGTAGCCTGACCCATAAGAACTCCATGGTTAAGCGCACACTGGAAAGCCTGGTGGTGATCTGTGGGGGCAGTCGATGGTCCCTGCGAGTTGCCGGGACGTTACAATCACCTGTCAAGACTATATCATCTACATAAACAAGTAAGATGGTGATATGAGCAGAATAACTTTTGACAAAAAGTGAATAATCTAATTTTGATTGTATGTAGCCCAAAGAAAGTAAAGTAGGATTCAACTTGTAATTCCATTGTCTAAAGGCCTTCTTGAGTCCATATAAAGACTTCAATAACTTGCAAACTTGCCCTGATTTTTCTGTTTTGTAGCCAAGAGGAAGAGACATGTATACTTCTTCATCTAGATCCCCATGTAAAAAAGCATTATTGACATCTAGTTGATGTAAATACCAATGTTTGTAAGTTGTTAAAGCCAGAATCAATCTTACTGTTGTGAGTTTGACAACAAGTGAAAAAGTCTCAAAGTAATCTAAGCCTTGTTGTTGTGTGTAGCCTTTGGCTACTAACCTTGCCTTGTATCGCTCAATACTCCCATCAGCATGCCTCTTTATTTTGTATACCCATTTACATTCAATAGGTTGCTTTCCATAAGGTAGATAAGTCAAAACCCAATTAGTTTTGGAATTTTCTAAAGCTGCAATTTCTTTATCCATGAAATTTCTCCAACAATCATGTTTGATGGCTTGGTTATAGGTTTTAGGTTCACTAACTTGGGAAAGATTAAGGACATATGATTTATGAAGAGATGATAATGCATCATATGAGAGATATGAAGAGATAGGATATAAGGTACCTGTGGATGACTGAGTGGCGGAAGAAGTAGATAACATGTTGCAATGATAGTCCTACATATAAGATGGTTTATGTTTTGGCCTGATTGATTTCCTTTGTGGAGTAGCAATGACAAGTTGAACAGAAACAGGTTGAGAAGAAAAAATAACAGGGTCTGAAACAATAGAAGGAGGAGATGTAGGTGGTAAAGAGAGTTGATCAGTAACTTCTGAGAAAAGTAGTGATGGAGAGGAAACGATTTTGGTGACAAAATCTAAGGAATTTTGTGTATCAATAGGTGAGTGTTTGTCACTAGTAAGAAAAGGAAACATGTTTTCATAAAATACTACATTCCTTGATAGAAAAATTTCCTTAGAGTTTAAATCTAACAAAAGGTAACATTTCACTCCTTTTTTAAAATCAAGTAAAACACATTTTCTTGCGCGAGGTTGAAATTTTGTTCTATGAGCTTGAAGAGTTGAAGCATAGCGAAGTGAGCCAAAAACTCGTAAGTAAGTAATGTCAGGTTTAACATTGTGTAACAGCTGAGATGGAGAAAAATATGCCAAAAACTTTGGAAGGTAAAATATTAATGAGTTACACAGCATAACGAACAACAAAAGACTAGAAAATTATGAACAAAAGAGATTGGAACATTAAAGATCTAGCAACATTGAGAATGTGTTGATGTTTTCTCTTAACAACTCCATTTTGTTGAAGTGTTTCAACACAAGATAATTGATGTTGTATCCCTTTTTGTCTATAAAAACCTGTCATTGCAAACTCATTACCATTATCTGATCTAACAGCTTTTACATCAATGCCAAATTGTGTTTTGATATAAGAAACAAAGCCAATAAGTTGTGATCTTGTATCTGACTTACTTGCCATCAATTTAATCCATGTGTATCTAGACACATCCACTATAGTTAAGAAATATTTGAAAGCATCAACAGAAGAAGTACAATAGGGCCCCCAAATATCAACATGAATGAAATCAAAAGGAGCTTTTGAAACAATAGTACTTAATTGAAAAGGCAATTTGCTTTGCTTAGAATAGTGACAAGTATCACAATGAGTGTATTTTGTATAAGGTAAAATGGCATACATGGTGCATAATTTGATATAACAAGAATAAGAAGGATGCCCTAGTGTAGAGTGCCAAATATTTATAGAGTTAGGTCTTATTGTAGAACAAACAATAGAATTATCAGGAGTAATAGAAGCTAGTGAACCAAGGGGTGTGGATGCAGGAACTATCATGATATACAAGCCATCTCTTTCTTCAGCTTTCCTAATCATCTGCAAGGTTGACTTGTCCTGTATTTCACATGAAAATTCAGAAATGGTAATTTTACAAGATAGAGATTTAGTTAACTTTGTGACCGAAATAATATTGACTGAAAAATTAGGAACAAACAAGACATTATGTAAAGTAAGGTGTGGGCTAAGAGAAACTATGCCAGAATAATGAGCAAATGAAGAGTTCTTGTTGGGTAGTGATACTGTAATTGGTGAGATTCTATGATAAGAAATAAAATGAGACAAAGAACAGGATATATGATCAGTAGCACCTGTGTCTAGAATCCATTGGGAATAGACATTACCTTGATCTTGAGAAGAAGTGGAAACATAATGAGAACTCGCTAGATCGATAGAATGTGTGGCTGTGGGATTAGATTGAGGAAGAAGTGTCAATAGACCATGAATTTTCTCTTGAGAAAGTCCCAAAGTTGAGGAATGTGACTACGCCTGAGAATTAGTAGAAGAAGGAACAACTACAAAAGTCATTGAATTTCACAACCTCAAATTGGACAAAAATTTCACAACCCGAATCTCCAAAAAATCCTTCAGATTCCTCAAAAATCAATCCAGGACTACGAGTGATTAAAACACCCAATTCTTTCTCATTGAAAACCCTAGAAAGCAAAGTCAAAACATAAAACATAACGATGCGAGAGTAACAGAAGGAGTAGCCATAGAAGGAGTAGAAATTGTAGGAAAGTCAAGAACGAAAGGTAGAAGATGAAGATCTTACATAATTGGCTATGAAAGAACGTGATCAAGAATTAATTTTCTTCTGATACTATGTTATAAGAAAAGAAAAAATGAAAATTGTGTATATTATTCCATTATAATGGAGATAGTACAACTATATCTGTTTAAAACAATATACAAACAAAATATAAATATATGAACATAAATCCAATAGGTCTCTGATACTATATTAGAAAGTGAATTTTTAAGCCTAACTCAATCCCACAAAACTGGCTTGTAAGGTGAGGTTTGCACCTCACTTATATATTATAAATTAACCTTTTATCTAGTCGACGTAGGACTTCCAACATTAACCTTACTCAAATTCATAGGGAGTCAAATTGGAACATAGGTTAAAACTTATTTTTAACATCTTTAATTTTTGTTTTTGTTTTATCTTTGCATTCATTTTTTTTCGTTTATTTACTCTAAAATTTTCAAAATTTTTATCATTTATTTTTCTTTTTACAAATTTTCTTACCTTTGTTTATTGTTGGTTATTTCGTCGTTTTATTCTTTACAATATCTTATTTGAAGTATCTTTTGAAAACTTTTTAATTTAAATCATTTATAAATATTAGTAATATGAAATAGAGTTTTATTCAAAACTAATAGTACTAAATATTTTAAAATTTTAATAAAAGTAAAAGATGAAGTCTGTATTATTATCATTACAGAAAATTAAATATGTTGTCTAGGGTGTTGATGTAATGTATTTTGTCGATCTATTTTTAGCCTATGTATAAGAACTTGTATATTTAAATTGAAAATCATAAATATTTAAATAAATAAATTCATAACATTTATTTATTTTGATGTATGAAATTTATATCCGTCAAATTTTCATCGAAAACACATATATCTTGAAATACCAAGTGGAGTTAGGTGGAATCTCTTATTATATTTATGACTTCATTGTTGAGTTTCAGTCATCAACGAAAGTAGCTTATTATAACTTTTGGTCGTTAATTTAAGTCTTTATTTCCATTTACTGTTTTTATCAACATTAGTAGGAGTTACTATGCAGAATAGACAATTTATTCAATAGGATCCAAAATTCATAATCAAAGTCCTTATCTTATCCCTTGAACTCGAGAATTAGCATTGCAAATTAACCATTTACCCCGCTAATCAAACAAAAAAATAGCATTAAATCATGAAATAAAACAAAAATAAAAATAAATAAAATTTTATTTCCTGGGTGTTGTAAATTACTATTGATTAAAGTAATAAAAATATATTGTTTGGGTAGTTTTTTTAAATTAGAATTTCAGGTATTTGTGAGATTAAATTTGATTATTTCAAATTTCATTAAAAAAAAGAAAAAAATTTAAATTTTGCTATATTTTGCTATATTTTGCCATTTCAAGGTAGAATTTTGTGGATTTTTTTTGGACTGAAAGATAAATTTTCGAATTTGATATTATAATTGAAATACTTTATTCTTACAAGAAAATGAAAATTCATTAAGTTGTATTATCTACATACAACATATGAAAAATCAAACAATTTAAAATAAATACTATTCACATTTAATGTAAATACAAATAGAAATAGAAATAACATTGCAAGAAATATGATTCATAAAAATATAACATGATTTTGTGAAACAAACACTCTAAACAGTTCACCCTAGCCTTAAGAGAGCTACTTAACCAGCACTAATAGTGTTGAAAGGTTGTAGCATTACAGGCTTGAACCTTCAAATATACCCTGATAAATCATTCATCGTGTTATAACTTCCATTTGAATTTCAATTGCAACTAGCTTAGTTGACCATAAGATTATCCCTTGGCAAACAACAAGCAAATTAGAACCAACTTATTTTCAGCACATTCTTCCGTTAAAGTTGCTGATAAGTGCGCTGATAATGAAGAATCAAAAGTATATGAAATGAAAACCTGAAATAAAGCTTTGATCGCAAGGAAAAACAATGTTCTGAACTGTAGATTGAAAAACATAAGTCCACTACAGCAGTTCGTAGCAGATACTTAATTCAGTAAAAGTCCCATTAAGGATCCACCACAATTATCAACTTTCCATTTTGTGGCTTCCTCAAGAAAACTATTTCACCAACTACAGTACAAAATCTAACCTCAACCCTTTCGTCAAGACTTAAAAATGCTCTTACACGAATGACTGCATTATCTTAATTTAGACAGATCAATTGACCAAACCCCAGGCCAATAGGCTAGAATTTGGCAAATAAAAAAGTCATCACCTAAGCATTTGAGCATTAATCTATTCCATTTCAATCATAATACAACAACATTAAGGTTGACTGCAAGCAAGCAGAACACTACTCAGACAAAACCAGAACTTAATAAGCCATTTATCATGTTAATTAACAGAAAACCAGAACCAGATATCTAATCACACAAAGAAACATCCGTCAATTGCTAACTTAACCAACCAAAGCAATCTTCTAACCGGTCCAAAACTTTTACAAAATCCTGCAACCGCAGATTCCACCGGAAGCTCAATCCGGTGAAAATAAGTTCCATCGGTAAACATGAATCTTCTTCCACAAGAAAATCATACCCCATCAAATTCACCATTGACACATTCACTAATTTGAACAAACCCGTGATCTAAATCAAACCACGCCATGTTAGAATAGATTTCAAACATGTTTAATTCGAAATGCTCCAAACTCAGTTTGAAAAGTAACCTAAGTTTCATAACCTATTTAGTTATTTTCAAAACTCATACACACACTTACATTTACATTACACCAAGTTCCCAGTAATGCAAAACCAAGTTCCTACTACATCCTCAGTTTGCAAAATGAAAACATTCCAAAATTAAGTTTGCCAACTTTATCCCAAACCTATAAAATGCGGCCTAATCAGATCGTACATTATCCAAGCTATAACCCGAACACTTCTCGTTTGGGTCCCCATTGAAATAAATTATTCACAACACTAATAACCAAACACAAGGCAGACAAAATAAACTGTCAGTAAATATTTCTTTCTTCCTTTCGTTTTGAAAACATGTAAAGAGAGAAAACACACTAAAATATTTCTCTCCAATCCCTACTTGCTCACCCCATCGCCGATTCAAGCAACAACATATTAAAAAGGAACCATTTTTCATATAAAACAACTGACAGTATTATGATTTCAGTGAGTGAAGGCATAGATAGCAGTGGAGATATAAAGCACGAGAGCGGAAGAGACCAAGACGACCATGGCGGTGACAGCGTGCACGGCGGCCTTGCTACCGCAGGAGAGCACACCGAGGCGGATCTGGATGACGTTGACCATGGACAACACCAGGAAGAGGCAGCCCATGACGGACCCAATGGCGGAGCCCAGCATGCCCAGCCTCAGGGCCTTCAGATTGATGTGGGCCCGGAAGGCCTCGTCTGTGTCCTTGCTGTTGAGCAAGTTGAGCGCCAGCTTGAGCCCCTGCGCCACCAGCGAGGACCAAAGGAAGAAGCTAAACGACACCACTTCGAAGACGAGGAGCTTCTTGGCCATGTCGATGCCGGCGTCGCACGCCGAACGGCTCTCCAGGCTGCGCTGCCCCGGCGTGGTGAGGGAGAGCCCGACAAACACGGCGATGGTGAAGAGGGAATTCACGTTTACCAAGCCGTCCAAGGCCGTGACATGGACGCTCGTGGTGGAGGAGGAGGAAGAAGAAGACACCCTTCTGGTCATTCCATCGTTCGGGTAAAACTCCTTTGGGTACTGCTCCGATCTGCGTCAACCAAATCGAAGGAAACAAAATTAAAAAAAAGATTAATTTTTTGGATTAGAAATTGAAGCGATTAAGAGAATAATATGGTGGTGAGTAAAATGTGTATGGAGAGAGAGAACAGATAGATACTCGTCCATTGGGAATCAATGCCGGTGGAGAAAGAGGTGGCTTGGGTTTTAGGGTTAACGGAAATTGTTTGCTTAGCTGAGAGGGAGATGCTTTGGTTTTCAGTGTCTGGTTGTCTTCTTAGCTTTGCTTTGTTTGCTTTGCTTTTGGACTGCTTTGAAAACGAAAGGTATATGCAAGAAATTTGAAAAAGAAATGAGAGCGTGTTTAATAGAAACACGTCAAATTAACGAGGCTTCATTTGTAATCTTTACCAAAAAGCAGCTAAAAGACATGGGATGAAGGCATGTGTACCCAGTTTCTATTACTTAAAAATGTATAATTTTATAAAAATAATACTAAAAAATTAAAATAATAGAATTTAAAATATATACTTAGAAAAATAACATTAAAGAAATATATATGATTTTTTAGAATAATAGTAAAATAATATATAAAAATTACATTTAAGGAAAAAAGTTATATAGTTGTTTTATAAGAAAGAAAAAATATTTTATTTATTAAAATACAAAAATTTTATAGTTAAGAAAATAACGAAAAATAGTTGCGTTAAAAACACGGGAGTTCATCATTTGGTTTCACATTAAATTAACTTGTTCATCCTTCTTGCTTCATGTTTGTGTGCTTGGTATGGATTGTAAAGAAGAGTTGAGGTTGTTGGTAGGTAGTGTGCACTAGTGCAAAAAAAATACTCAGCCGTTGTTTCCAATAATCGATATCGTTTCTATAATCAAAAGGTAGGGTTTTTAACATTGGTTATGAATTGAAAAAAAAAAGTTAATATTTTGCTTGGTTAAAAAAATTGAATCATTAAACCAAAAATAAAAAATTTTAAAAAAATGAATATTTGGTTTTGTTTCTACTAAAATCCGAGATATTTTTTTTTGATTTAAAATAATTATTTAATTTTAAAGGTTTTTTTCTTCAGTTTTAAGGAGAATCAATTATTCATCCATAGAATAAGGGTATTCGAGGTCATACATGGTTTTTATAGTGCAATTGTAGTTCCAAAAATGCAGGCTTAATTGATTATGGGCTTGGATAATTGATTATGGAAGCAAATTATCAATTATCCTTACAAGATAACCGATTAGTAAATTGTTAAGCTAAATAAGAATAAAGCATACATGTATCATATATTGATGTAGAATAAGGATTAAATGAAAGCAAAACACTGGACAAAGTTGTCATAACAAAGGAAGGACCATTTGAACAACCTCACTCAAGTCAGACCATCTAGAAGGCGTGAAAATATGTTTCATCTCACCCACAAGAACAAATTTTAGGAGAAATAAATGGTGGTGTTAGAACGAGATCTTCCTTCGAAAAAGAAGTTGTAATCACTATGATATCTCAGATTGAACAAAAGAATATAGAAAAGAAATTGTTAGACGGAGATTGGATTACAACCATCGAAGAAGGCTTGAATCAATTTACCATAAATGATATCTAGATTTTAGCATCGCCTTTATTTGATTAAAGTGTCATTGGAATAAGATGGGTCATCAAGAATAACATGAACTGTATAGCATAAGCCAATTAAGTGTTAGAAGATACATTTTCTCAATTGCATTCAATACATAAAACACACCTCTTGAGCACATTGTGCAAAAGACTAAGGATAGTCATCCAAAACAATGTGTCTAATCATCCTTTATAGTATGGAAAATGATGAATGAGTAGACTTTACTTAATGCATCAATCACAATTCATATAGCATATAGAGACAAACATCGAATACCCATCATCTAAATAATGTCACACTTCACATCGTCTAAGAGAGATTGTTTATAAACAATTGTATACATGTTTAAACAGCGTCTAGAAGAAAACTTCTATGACTCATCATCTATGATGACGACATCATCTATAGACACGTCATCTAAGACAAAAATAGGATACATCCTTCCACATCATCCACAATCATACAGAGCTCATTAAATGAGCAATGATTAGTTATTTCAAAATCCTGACAATTACAATTCCAAGATTCCACCTTTATCCCTCACCTTATAACCGCCAAATCAAACACTCATCGTGCTTCTTAAGTTATCAAACCCTTCTCCCGACATTTGACTCCTAAAACCTAAAATCACCAGAAACCACTCTACAATCATGGTTGCTCATCCTTGGGAAATCCTTATCGTTGATGAAGTATTCATTACTGTTAGAAGAACATCCTTCATTAATCACACTAAAGACAAAGCAATTAGAATATACCTAGAACACTAGGTAGATCTAAAAGACCTAAGAGTTCATAGATATGACATTCTTCTAGATGCGTACCATTACGACATTCATCGCTTCTTTGAATGAGATTCTCTCATCCTTCTTAAACTTATTCCTCAGTTTTTGACCAACATGGAACTTAGAGAAGAAGAGATTGTCTCAAAGGTACTAGGTCAAGAAGTCTTGGTTAACACTGCAACTATTGTGAATGCGATTAATTAAGCTAAAGTAAACAACTGTTACTATGATGGCTGGGATAAAATGTATGAAGATGAGGAAACTATTGCGAAATTGTTTGATTGAAGTCGCACCCGAATCAAATTAATATGCAATTTAAAGTGTAGTATATACTAGGAAGTGACTATTAAGTCGTCTCTTAAGGATCAAATGTGGTTTAGGCAATAGGTTAAATATGTAGTGGGGGGTTGTGGCCAGTTTACTAATTGTAATTAACAACTAATACACTAACTAAAACACAAATTAAAGACAGATTTGGTCATTAGCCCAATTACAATACTTTCAATCCTTGATTAACAATAAATTAAACATTGCTCTCACCCTATTCCAACATCAATCAACCAACTAAGTGAAGATTAATTGAGTTTTCCTAAAAATGAATTAAGCAAACAAATTGGACATGATTAATCGATTCTGCATCATAGGTTAATCAACTAAGCAAAGATTAAATCCCCAATTAGTCAACTAAGCGTCTACTAATTGCAAGTGCATAAACAACTTAAACATGATGTAAGGCTAGGCAACACAATTACAATAATAGTTCATAAACCTCATGGAAACATTGCAACCTCACTAATCACCAACCCAAACAGATTTAAGTTACCATTAAAATGAGTTCAACATGTAAAAGCGAATTTTAATCATCACAACAAAAACGATTGCAAATATGAAACTGAAAATGGATGTAAAGAGGTGAAAAAGGAACCTAGAAAACACAAATGAAATTTGAAACGAATTGCAAACTCAAGAACACAAAATGTAAATGATGTTGTGCAAAATGTAAAAGCTAAAAACGATATTGAAATGCAAAACCAAACTTTAATTAATACTGCAAATGAGTTCAGAACAAGGACAATATGGATAAACATAAATGAAAATAAAATCTAAATTGAAGAGCACTTCTTGTTCACGTCCAAAGCTTCTAAAACGAAATAAGAGAATGAGAATGTGTCCCTTGGTGGCTGCTACCTGGGCACACTAAACTTGGTCAGCCCCTAAAATGAGCTTCTACCCAAAATGACCAAAAATGGCCCAATAACTAAATATGGTCCAAAAATACACTAAAAGCGAAATTATAATTAATTTAAACTAAAATGCTAATGTAGAGAGTGGAGAATGACATGACAACTCTCTTAATGTCCCAAAGTATGGTTCCAAAGTTTCCCCTAAAAATGATAACGAAAATAAATAAGCTCAAATAATTCAAGTTAATTAAAATATGAATTACTTATCAAATTAAGCCTAAATATCAAAATTGAGGAAATATTGGTCAAATTAAGCACAATTCCTTAATTAAATCTAATACAAGAAGATAAGTGAATAGAAAAAAATAGTGAATTATCAAAATAGATCACACTTAGTCTTTTGCACTCTTGGGCAAAATCAAGACGTAAATCAAGGAATAAATCAAAGAACGTCAAGAGAGTGACACAACCTCAGGACAGAGAAACAAAAGACACACAAGTAAATAAATAGATTTACACAATCTTCAATGAATTTGGAAAAAGAAAAGGAGTAGACAACATCCAACACACAAAGAATAAGAGAAACTAGATACTCATGGTAATCATCTAAGCAATTCCAAACATGGCAAAATAATCAATTAGCTCAAAAGGTGAATCAAAAGCTATAGAACCTCACAGATGCACTATCACTATATCTCTCAAGTGTCTAGGGTAAACAATTTCAACTCAATGCACTCAAGAAAGCAATCAACAAATAGACTTGGCAAGCCTCTAATAACAACACTCAAAACATATGCATGTTCAAATCAAAGGGTATTTTCATGGTTATAATGGGGCCAAGGACAAGGGAGGATAAAATATAGATGAGAAGCTACAAACCAAAAGAAATAGAGGAGCAATGAGGAACAAATGAAAGTACAATCAAATCACACCTAAAACCTCTAATTCAATAATCTTCTTGACTCCACTATTAAAAAAAATATTTTTCTCTTTTGATTTTTTTCTATCTTTTCTTGTCTTATCTTTTTTTTTCCGAACACAACTGTAAGAGACAAGATACACAACATATTTATAAAACTAACAAGAAGAAGAACCAATTAGCCGATTCAATTAGCTAACATATTCATAAGTCTTATTGACTAATGGTTTAAAAAGGAAAATAATGAAGTTTTAATGATTGATTAAAATAATCAATGTTTTATTATTTTTGATTTGATATCGAATGATAATTATTTGTTTGTTTTGTAATCTATTAATTTAATGGAATCAATAATGGATCCATTAAATAAGATATTTGATAGGGATAAATGAATAAAGTTAAGTAGAGAATGAGAATAATTGTTGCGTTTAGTGTCAGGTTGATTTATGGTTGAGAATGGAGAATGAGTGAGTATTAAGGGGTACCTTAGTAGGTGATTGATGAGCATGAGAGTAGATGATAAGTTTTACTTGTTGTACCTAATAAATCCTGATGCTATGTGCAGATAGGTGTTTCATTTTTGCCTTGTATGCATTGGAAGAGTTATTCGAGTATTAAGCCCTCCTTATGTAAGGTTGAATTGCAGAACTAATCGAATGTATTTGTATGGAGAATCTATAGATTGGGCTATAGGAACAACACCAATTAGCAAGGTAGGGTACAAGAGTAAGATTGACTCTTTCCATTATGGTATTTATGGTTTGGTGATGTAACTAGACTCAATATAAATGAAATTTATGACTTAGAAAGAATTAGACTATACGCCTATTTAATTTAATTATATTATGATAATAAAACTTCGAAGACATTGCTCACATACTTGTTCAATACAAAACATGTGAAATTTGTTAGTTTTTATTTTTCATAAAAAAATTTGATAACATTTTGAAATTGATAAATAATCAATTTAAAGACTAAATTACTGTGACAATGTTTGCAAGAAGATCATTAATTAATTAAAAATATATAAAATTCGAACTTGAAGAAGAGTATTTAGAAGAAGAAATTTGATTAAATAAATTATAAATTTATATAACAACACATATTGTATAGCAAAAATTTTCTTAATTTAGTTCTTATTGATAAGAATAAAATATTGTACTAACATAATATACTTATATATTATATAAGAAAATATATGAATAAAAAATTATAAGACGAATTCTATTTTTCCATTTGATGATTAAATTACACCAAATTTCAAATATAAAATTTAAACTAATTTTCAAAATTAAAAAAATTAATTTTAGTAATTTTCAATACGGTTAAATATAAATAAGTTTTTATTTATTATAATCTAAGTGTAAAATCCAACTTTGGGTGGAGACGGTGTGCAAAACTCAAAGTCGACCAGCTATGATAACCCCGCATGACGAGGGTTACTTGAGAAAACAGTAAAAGAGAGTACCCAAAGCCTCTTTTCATTCATCCACCTTACACATACAATACAACACACAAAATCCTCGTATTACTCTGATTTCTTCAATTTCTTACTTAACTGTATACAATCGACAAAAGCGTGACACGGTGAAAGGATCTTAGTTTTGCACCCTCTTCTGTTTCACAGTAAGTTACGCCATGCTTGCTTTTTTGTTTTTCTTTTCTTCCCAGAAAAGTTTTTCTCTTTGGAGAACGCAAACAAGTACTTGTTTAGATCTTTTGATTCATCTTCTACTCTTTGGCAACTACGGTCTCTCTGTGGGGAAACCTTTATATATATTTATATTTATTTATTTATATTGTTGTGTGTGTGAGAGAGTGAGCTAGAGTTTTAGAAGTTTTTCTGGTCAAAGTGATTTTTGTCACGGTCTCTTTAGATTTTAGGATTAGGTTAACGAACATGAGATTGTGGTAGTCTTCTAATAGAAGCAGAGTGTGAGTGTATCTTGGAAGATTGTGGAGTGTAGCGGGCTTTAGACGCTAAAGTCCATTGTTGAACAAAATGACTATGGAGTTTGTGGATTTGGTAATTTGTGATAATACAAGTCTAGAAAGTGAAATAAAATTGAATAGTTTAGTTTTTAGCAGAGCTAAACCTTTTAATGGTTAAGCAGGGCTTCGTTATTGTATGAGGTTGATGTTTAGGGTTTTGGTAATTTCCTTTTCTAGTTAAATTTCGCAATTGATATCGAGAGGGATTGAAAGATCCCTTATCCTTCAATTTCCTTGTGTTATCTTTGTTTAAACGAAATTATTCTTCGCTAAAAATTATAGATTAAAATCTCTCCTCAACATCAACATTTTTTATTCCATTGCTATTTATCTCGGGCTTATTACTAAGTACATGACTGCAACAACGAACTGCATTTTTTAATTGTGCAGTATAGATTTGAATACACAAATGCATTAAAATTTGGGTCAGGTCAAACTTTCTGCCTTGATCTGCACAAATGCAGATATGGACACTGTTTTCTCAACTTCCTTTATTTAAGTGATGAGCAAATGATTTTTCCCGGGATAACTGTCATATGTTTTCCAAAGGAAATTTGACACAAATATACTCTGAACATTTCTAATTCATCCATCATACCGCTACTTATATCATTTCAATGTCAACGCCATGAAGTTGCAAATACAGAGTAATCTCTTCCCTTTTCATTTACTCACTTTTAAGAAAGAGCAAGATACTGAATCATGCATATTACGTAATAAAACTGTTCCTAATTAGTAACATGTTTTGGCAAATCAATGTAAGGCTTGGAGAATATTTTGCTATTTTTTTGGTCATGTGGATCCAAAATCAATTATGGATTTAAGCAATGTTATCAAACCCACGAGTTGACTCGCAAACTCATGAGTTTAGGAGTTTGGTCACTATTCATGAGTTCACTAGTTTGCAAACTCATTTTCTAATAGACTCGGAGTAGACTTGCTCAAACTTGGTTGACTCAGTAGACTTTTTAAGAATAGGTAAAATTTGTAAACCTTCTCTATTTTGAAAATTTCATTATTTATTGTTGTGTAATTATTTCTGAAATGACATCATTGAAAATTTCGTAGTTATGAACAAGTTTGGAAAATAATCGATGAGAGGTGGAATAATCAGCTTCATAGGCCTTTTGCACGCGGCTACATATTACCTTAACCCTTACTTGCACTACAAACCTAATTTTAGAAATGTTGATGTGGAGGTAAAAGAAGGGTTGTATATTTGCATGAAAAGATTGGTCAAAGATGTTGCAGAAAGGACAAAAATTAATTTGCAAGAACTCACGCAAGTCGTTGGAGGGTTAGCGCGAAACCTTGAACGAAACTCAAAAAGGGAGTCAAGTTTCGATGAACGAGAATTGAAGGGGGAGGAAGGAGAGCTCAGAAGAAGAATTGGAGGATGACAGAATCGAGCTAGGTGAAACGAAGGGAATTACCCACTTTTGAAGGTTTGGACCCAATGGGATGGGTCGCAAGGGCGGAATAGTTTTTTGAGATGCAGCGAGTTGCGGAAAGGGAGAAACTGCAACTAGCCTTTATCTGTATGGAAGGCAACGTCAATTATTGTTTTAGATTATGGAAAACTAAGGTCACAAATCCTTCTTGGGAGGATCTATGAGAAGCATTAGTTTGGAGGTTTGGAGGAAGAGACAGAGGAACCGTGTTTGAGAAGCTAGCGGCCATGCAACAAAAGGGCACAGTGGAGGACTATGTCCAAGAATTCGAAATGCTAGTGGCCCAAACGAAAGGGGTGACGGAGGAGCAACTTATGAGATATTTTTTCGCAGGGCTACAAAACGAGATTCGTAGCTAGATCAGGCTGCACAATCCCAAAGATTTGCTAACAACAATGGAAGTGGCGTGGGATGTGGAAGAAGTCAACAAGAACCCAAGAACGAGCAATGGGTCGACTAACAGAAACAGTCAATTGTGGGGAAGGTATCAAGGGGGGACAGGGACAGTTGCAAAGTCTGATCCATTCAGGGGAGGACAAAATATAAGTATAAGTACCCATAGTGACAGGGACAGTTGCAACAAGAACCCATCGGAGAGTATAAGTACAGTGAAGGAGGGGAAGGTGGAGCAGTGATGTCCAAGACAGGAAGTAACTCCTTTGGTGAAACGAGAGGCAAAGGGGTAAGAAACTTACCTTACCCAGAGTACATCAAAAGGAGGAAGGACGGAAGATGCTTCCACTGTGGAGGGCTGTATAGTCCAGGACATCAATTTCTTGAGAGGAGTATGCGGGTGACTATACTAGAAGACAAGGAAGAGGAGGAAGTGCAGAAAGAAGAGGAAAAAGAGCAAAAGCACATGGAGCTATCATCTTTTTCCTCAGGGGGTCTCACACAACCTAAGACAATGAAATTACAAGGATGGGTCAATGGAAGGAAGGTGTTAGTGCTGGTAGATAGTGGAGCCAGCCACAACTTTATAGTCTAGAAGATGGTGGCGCCTAGTGGAAGAGACACAACCATATAGGGTGTGTCTGTGGGATGGACAGAGGAAGAAGACGCATGGCTATTGTAATGGAGTGATGGTGAGCTTGGATGAAGTAGAGGTGAAGGAAAGGTCTTATCTGTTTCAACTGGGTGGAGTTGATCTCATTTTGGGCGTTGCTTAGCTACCTACCCTAGGAGAAGTCATGATTAACTAGGGGACTTTGACAGTGGGGTTCAAGCAAGGAGGAAAAGAGGTATTCTGTACCTCAAACTCAAAATGTGAATGACATTGTTCCTCCACCTCTTATCACATATCAGCGTTAGAGACAATCTCAAACTCAGAACACTGAAGATCCTTAAGACTCAAATCCTCCTCCATCAGATCCCCAGACCATGGATCATTCATCCTCCTCGCCTTCTCTTGACTCAGATGATAATTTACCCATTGCCCTTCGGAAAGGTATTTGCTTTACTTGTAATCCATATACTATTTATAATTTTGAGTTATCATCGTTTGTCTCCTTCCTATTTCTCTTTTGTTTCCTCCTTATCCTCCCTTAAGGTTCCTAATAATATTCATGAGGCACTTGACATCCTGGATGGCGACAAGCCATGGTTGATGAAATGCAGGAACTTGAACACAATGGCACTTTGTCCCTCTTCCTTTCGCTAAGAAGCCTGTTAGTTGTAGATAGGTCTATGTTATTAAACTTGGTTCTACTGGTGAAATTGATCGTCTCAAAGCCCGTCTAGTAGTTAAGGGGTATACTCAAGTTTATGGCCTTGAATATTGTGATACTTTTTCTCCTGTGTCAACCAAACCCATGTCAATAAGCTGCAAATTAATTCTTTTCCTTTTTGTAACATCTTTAACCAATTTTCTCATGCATATATACAATCCCTCATTGCAAGATCATTATTTCTAAAATAGGTTCATAGTGCTAGTAGGGTTTAAGGTAATAGGTAGCTGCATGCTAAGACTTGTGAAGCTGATTATTCCACCTCTACTCAATGATTTTCCAAACATGTTCATAGTTATGAAAATACCACCAATTATAATTAGTGAATAAATAGTTTAAATTTAATGTTTTCTTAATATTATTAAAGTTGCTCTTGATCTTCTCTTTAGTGCAATCCATTTCCTTATATATGAAACTCTTTGTGGGTTTTATATTTGAATATACTAATTGAAGGACCACTGTAAGAATTCTAGCAGCTTTCAGACATGATTACATTCTACCAAAATTGGCTATCTAATACAATATTCTCAAGTTTACTCCCCTTTTGTGAAGTTCCAAACTTGCTTGTTTCCCACTCTGGAGCTAAAATAGCCCACAATGATGCTTTCAATTCATAAAGGCAAGCTAGAGTAAAATAAGTCATGGCAAATCTAGTCATACGAAACCTTATGAAGTTTCTTCCCTTTTATAAACTTTTTCAGCATGCTAATTTGCACTATTCTACCATAAATGCAAGTGGTGATCCTTCTCCTCTTCTTGATAGTAATTTGATGGACCATTGTGGGTTTTATATCTAAATCCATCAATTGAAGCAACTGAAGCTTACCATGACAAACACATGGCATGCAAATGGAGAAGACACAATGGTTGATCAAAGATTGCGAAACAATGACCGAAGATTGTGAAATAGTGGTGTTTGGAGAAAGACACATGATGGCCTTAGAAGATATGATGTGGTTGTATGAGAAGATGTGATACGATTGTTGATGAAGATATGAGTTGCAGAGCAAGAGATCATGAACATGAGAAGGAGATCTCGAGCATGAGAGTCGAATGTCCAATGATAAAAACGAGGTGACTCGTTCACTTGAACATAGTCCCACAAGTCTACTTTGAATTAATTGACTTTTCTCTAAGTTTAATTCAATTCCACCAAAAAACGAGTTTGCACACAAGTCAACTTGGATAAGATGAGTAAACTCATGAGTTTGAGTTGACCCTAGGTTTGATAACCATTGGCTAGAAAAAAAATCATAACTTAAGGTGTGATAGAGCATTAAAGGTTTACGAAAGGAGAAAAAGAAATTAGCGGGAAGGGCTGTTGGCAGTTAGAATAGTATTGTATAGAAGGGGAGGGAATACTATAAATAGGGAATATACTTGTACAGGGGGGTCAGTGTTGATTTGTGAATTTTTAGACTGGAACATTGTCTAGGGGAGGGAGGAAGGCTTCCTTTGGTGTAATTCTTGATTGACTAATTCATTCTTACAGCAATAAAATTCATTCTTTTGCTGTCTTTGTGTATGTTTGAGTGAGGGGAGAGTGTCGATATACTTCTTGTACAAAGAAGTCTATCAAGGTGGTTGCAGGTGTGTCATTTTTTTCAAATTTGTAGCTTTTAATCATGACTGAGCTGGCACATACAGGCTTTAGAATTTTAGGTAGAGAAGAAATATAATCAGATGTGTGATCTTGTCTAACCTTGATGGGAGCCATGACTACCCATTCGTAACTCTTCAACTTGGAAAATGGGTAGTCAAGTCACAGCGTAGATGTCAGCATTTATGATGGAATTTGTCCTCTGACTGGTTAATTATATACTATTAATTCATGGTTTTTCAAACCTATGGCGGGAGTATCAATTGAATAAAAGGCTTCTAAGCTGAAATATACAAAAAAAATTCCCTACACTTTTGAAGAGCTGAGAAAGAAAATGAAAAGCTCAATTAAATTTGTCAGACTTCTGGTCAGATAACAAACCTAAAATAAGCAACTTCCTTTGCTGTCCTTTTGATTGTGTTGTTCCTAGGATTTATAAGCTCAATTTTTATTCTTTCTTTCATTTAATATATCACAAAAACCATGCATTGGAAGTTCTTGTAAATCTTTTAGTTGCTTGTAATATGTTCCATGTCATTTTTGCATCCCCAAAAGGAAATGGAGTGATGGATGAACTGGGATAGAGTTATGGTTGGATAAATTATGATACAATAGCTTTAGCCATTTAATCTTGCTTTGGGACGATTATTATCTAGTGTTTGTTTGGTTGTACTTATTTTAAGGAAAAATCATTTTTTATTTTTCTCTTCCATCTTCTTGAGAGTTTTCTAAAAAATAAAGTGCTTTTTTTTCTCTCTCTAAATAATACCAATACCCAGCCAAACCCATGTCTGTATAATACTCATACTCTAGACACATTATATATGAGATCGACTCAATTTCCTTAAACTGTACTGTTCTTCACTTTCTCCCTTCCCTTTCTCATTTGCCTTGGTCGTTCAAAGAAACTGTCACTCTGGTTCAGCCTAAAGTAGTTTTCTGAAAAGCCTGTAGATAATTCAGTTATATCTTTTTGTAATCTAAATATATGAAATATGTCCATGCTGAGGTTTATTCTCTATTTTTTTCTCTTAATTTGTTGGACACACTGTGGGGGGAATTGGTAATGCATCAGCTAACTCATAAGCGCTGAATATTATATATTTTGTACTATGAATATTTGAAATTGCTTTTCTTAATGACACAATAGGCAGACTTTTATGGATTTTCTGGTGGTGGATTCGGACAAGGCAAATGAAACTGAGCGTTGCTGTCTAGAAGAGAGTACAAGTATATTTAAAGGAGTTGAAATCCAAGAGCCTTATGTGGGCATGGAATTTGATTCCGAAGTAGCTGCTAGAAAATTTTATGTTGATTATGCCAGACGGGTTGGATTTGTTGTACGCATAATGCAAAGGCGACGTTCTGGAATTGATGGGAGGACTCTTGCTCGCCGGCTTGGATGTAACAAACAAGGATTCTCACCAAATACCAAGGGGGCATTCGGACCAGAGAAAAAGCCAAGACCTAGTGCCCGTGAAGGTTGCAAGGCCACTATCTTGGTAAAGTTAGAAAAATCTGGAAAATGGGTTGTCACCAGATTTATAAAGGACCACAACCATCCTCTAATTGCTACTGCTAATGGATTCGGCACAGTGGTGAGCTTTCTGCTTGTTTAAATTATTCTGTTTTATTCATTGTGCATTAGGTAACAACTTATTTCATACGATTATCAAGTGATAATATTCTTTTATTTTTAGTTTACCTTTTGGGGTATGGTATGTGAATTGTGCATGTACGACCTTTGGAAACTGCTGATAACATTAATTGCTTAATAGTCATTTCAATATATTTTGTTTATATCAGTCATAATTTGAGACATTGGTGTTCACTAGTTTGTAAGACTTTTTATTTGGATTTTTGCATAAATGGAGTCACAACAACTGTTTTTGCAGAATTGCTAAATTCTATAAATGAGACGAAAATAATGAATTTATCAGGAGTACTTTTCCTGGTGCCTTTTATTTGTAACGACCACTGATTTTGTATTATGTAGGTGGGGAATATATATGAAATTTTTATTAATAGTCATATTTAGGGAATATCGTATGTGAAGAAGACTTCTAGAAGCACTGATAAGGAGAGTAGAGCAGATGCTAGATAGGGAGGGTAGTCTTAGCACTAGAGGTAAAGGGAGACTGTCAAAAACTATAGGTGAAATCAGAAAGGATATAGAGGGTACTGACTTGTCTACAAAAACATGATTTCCTAGTGCATTATGCATTATTTGATCCAATGATCATATGGCTGACGCCACCTAAGGGAAAAAGGCTTATTGGTTGTAATCAGCTGTAATCAAATATAGACAATTGAATCATGACAGTATCCTTTTTTCCAAAATCTAATGTACTTTATGCACTTGAAAAGGAGGTTATGTTTCAATAACAATTGTTGTCTGATACCAAGTTTTTAATTAATTACTTAAGATGGTTGGGTACAAACAAAGTCCCACATCGGATAAAATAAGAGATGGACATGAGTTTATATACACATAAGATACCTCCATTGGTAAGAGGCCTTTTGGAGTGGTACCAAAAGCAAATTCGTGAGGGCTTGACCTGAGGCAGACAATATCTTACCAGTGTGGAGATCTTATGTGTGTGTTGAACCTCCCTACAAATGGTATCAGAGCCGATGGTTTGTCTTGGTGACCGGCTCAGACGAGTATAATGATCCCTATACCGAAAGTCTTCTTGGCAAAAGGGTATTTAGGTAAGCGAGTTCCGTTAAGATACAGCGGTTGGAAAGGGCTAGTCGTGGTTGTGGTTAGTTGGGAATGCTTTCGCTGGAGGGGGAGTGTACCTATGTGGAAGGGACTCACCCTTGAGGGGGAGATTGTTGGGTATCCAAGTGTGAGTCCAAGTTACACATTAGATAGAAATAAGAAAGTAGAGCAGTATATAAAGATGAAAGACCCATTAACCCGTTGTCTTATGCCTTGTTCACTTGAGTGGATTTGAGGGAGAGTAATTGAGGGGATTTGAGAGGATTTGAAAATAAATTTTTTTTGTTGATTATTTGAGTGAATTTGGAGGTAAATGAGATTGGATTTGGAAGTAAATTTTTTTAATTTGTCACGTCAATCAAATCCTACACTTATTCTCACAAACTTTACTTCCAAATTCATTCTCACTTACCTCCAAATTGATTCAAATAAACAACAACAAAAATTATTTTCAAATCCTCTCAAATCCCCTCAATTACTCTCCCTCAAATCCACTCAAGTGAACAAGGCCTTAAGGTTTTGGGTAGAGAGTGGTATCGATCCCTTATATAATTGGCTTAGATGTTATTAGTGTTTGTGTAACTCACAGGGAATCTCCTCCTTGATAGACCCAACAAAGATGTCATGTTCAGTTCCTAGGCTTTCTGTTCAATTCAACCTTGAGATGACAGTGAAAGAATTAGACATTAGATCAAGCCGGAATTTCTGATTTCAAAGGTGATAGAAATTTTTAAGCAAAGGAAAATGATCTAATTGAAGTCCTGTGATGTATTACCTAGGACAACTTTTCACGAAGATCAATAATGGAAATATTGCCAATAGTATTGGACATGAGCGAGATGATAATTGCATATCACTTACTAAAAGGTTTTATTTTGTATGAGAAAAGGGTAAAAGGGGAAAATGATGCTGTTGTGACTAATAACTGAATAACTGTTTGTACAGGGGTGGCCAGCTACCTAACAGAATAGTAGCAAGAATATGAGGAGGGAGTTGGGATATATTGGACATGTACTCCGAATATACCTCCAAAGTGTAATTTTTTCATCCTATTGGCTATTGGTTAGCTATAAAAGATTTGTGTTCAATCCTTTCTTGAGTTCTTACCCAAATCTGTGTTGGGTCTTACCAATGACTAGGGACAACAAGCGGTGGGGTTAGATGTGCAAGGAGTCAGAGATTGCTCATCTATCTAGTGAACACAATAACAAAGGAAGGTAAATTGTCAAATAAGAAAGTTAACAAAGCTAAACTGCATCTCTCTCCAAATTTCATTATTTAAAAAGCCGAGGATTGAATAATTCTCTTGCAAAGTAATGGATGTAGTAATGGGATTAAAGGTAACATTTGGTGCTTTATTGCAATACATTGGATGCTAAGTAAATATAATTATAAAAAAATCTTCTGTATTTTGGTGCAAAACATATGAACACAACATTTTGTTTCTTTCCTAGTTTTGTTTTGTTGGGTTTGTTTTTTATTTTATCTTCATTGTCCTATTCCAATGGTCCTTGATGTTTGGATCAACACCATTTCAATCTATATATATATATATTTATTTATTTTTTTCTCTTGTAGGGTGATAAAGATAAGAAAATTTCAGAACTTACAATGGAGGTGGAACACCAAGATCAACTTTGTCTTGCATATCGAGAAAAACTGCTCAGCTTCATAAAAAATGTTGAGGAGGAGACACGTGAACTATCCACAAAAGTTCAACTCGTTGTTGAAAATGTAAGGAGAGCTGAATCAGAATTGAAAAAATGTTCACAGAACGTAAAGCCTTGGTGCTTAACCTGATTGTATAAATGAGAACGAGTATAGTAAATAATTTCACTACGTATAGGTCTCCTTTATTTTTACATCTAAATCTGTTAAAGTTCGAAAGAGGACAGGGAAAGATGTGAGTACCATACACCTGTTGCGTTATGCAAGGATTATTGAGGGAATGAAACCGTAAGGCTCCATAGTGATCAAACTTTTGCAGAAGAAATGGAGTAAGCTAGCTACCTATCTATCACTGCATCCTTTGAAAAGGTTCAAAATTTTCCACTTTAGAGTAATGACTATACATTCTATTAGTTAATATCTTTCCTTTTAGGCGTCTTACAAATCAAGATTTTCATCAAGTCCTTCTTTGGGTCCTACCCAAATTAAAGTAAAACTTCTCTAGCTTTACGGAATAAAGTAATGAATATCATTGTTAGGTTAGGTAAGGGTCAAAACACAAATAAATTATATGCTCAATCTTTTTCTGTTTAGCATTGTTTAAATATTTTAATGTGATTGAGATTTTGCTAACGCCGCAAATGATTAATTAATTGTACGGCTATTTTTCTTAATGATCAGACTGAATTGTAGGCCCTAAAAGTATAATTGGTTTAAAGTAGATGGAAAAACAACACTAAGCTATAGTCCCACTTTCTTCACCATTACTCCTGAAAAACAGCATTCCACCTTTAAAATATATTAATTAGCGAATTTGCGTTAGCTCAGGTGTGGTAAGAGTACTTAAAGAGTTTGTTAATAACTGAATAATTAGTGGAAGCTAAAAATAATTAGCTTATAACTAAAGATCATTAACATGGTATATTTGGTTATAAATGCTTCGCCAAATTCTCCATTGAAGTAATATAAATATCATATGACAAAATTGTTCATATGATGTTTTCATATAGATTTCAAATTTATTTCATGGATAAAACTATTTTGGAACAATTACAATTATAATTATAAATGAAAGACAAAACTAGATCCAACATAAATCAATAAATAAATAAGTTATACTTAATTCATTAATTTTTTTTCAAATTAAAAAGTTAATTAAATAATAAAATAATTTTAAAAATGTGTAGCACACTTTAAAAAAACTACCAAACCCTACGGACAAAATTGTTATAAATATGAACAATATAAACAATTAAATAACTATATTACAGATTTTGTTGCTATATAATTGTTTAATTAGCAGACAATTTTGAATATGAGAGCAAATATAAAGTTAAAAATTCAATAAGAAAAAAACAGTCAAATCAGAGTTTTAAATTTTTTAAATAAAAGAGTTAAGATTGACCAAAGTAAGATTTAAAATATGAATAAAGATAACCAAGTATGAATGATAACACATTGGAGATTGATCCCACTTGCCTTTCAAATGTAATTTTCTTTTATCAAGGTAAACAAGTTCAATCAAATTCAATTGTTCAATTAATTAATGATTTATGAAATTGATTTTAACTTGATTTCTCGATGATAAAGTAACGAAGATTAATTGGATTCTTTAGTAAGGTTTGTCAAGCATCCAACATTAAAGTAAAGACTTAAAACTAACTTGGTAGTTCTTAACCCATTCTCAGTTATACGTTATAGCATAATTTTTTATCTAGATTTTAAATATTAAAAGGGTTTTTCAACTACAAATAAAATTATGATTTCATATATGAGGCCAAACAAGCAATAAGAAAAAAAGTAAAAATAATTAACTAAAATGATATGCAAACTCTAAAAATGGGGAGGTTTGAATAGAGTTTGAAAACTTTTCGCAATTATTTGCAGGGTTAGACAGTTTACAAATAGTGTTGAAAACTTAAAGATTTCTGAAAGCGTTTAAAAATACAACAAAAGATAGAAAAGATGAAAGCTTGTTTTTATATTGGTTCACTCAACCTGAGTTACGTCTAGTTCTTTTTTACTAGTTGGAAAAAAAAAAGTTTCTATGACGACTTATTAAGATAGGTGAAATCCACATATCATAATACACTGACCGATGAAATTTTCGTAATAAAAGTAAGAATTATTATGATATACTTTAAGAAACCTATCATAATAGGTGTAGCAGTGAAATTTTTATAATAAAAGTAGCATGTATTATGACAGGTAAAAGCCACCTATCACAGTAAGACTCTACTATGATTGTTGGTTCCTTACCTGTCATAATAGGTGTAAATCCCTAATTACAATCTTCCTTTAGTTCATTTGAAGCTTTCAGTTCATTTTCGAAGCACCTCTCTCTTATTTGTTTTCACACACACTCTTGGGAGCCATTGTCTCCACGCCACTAACGCCACGCCTCCATGTCGTTGATGCCATCACTTCCATGCCGTCGATGCCATCGCCTCTCCACATCCTTAATACCGTTGCGTTGTCGTCTCCCACATGTCGTGGACGAAACATGCTGCTTTAAGGTAGCGTTTACTGAACTCCACGATATTTTCTATTTCTCCCTTTCAATCACAACAACAGTTTGATTAGGCTCACAATTTTCATTTTGTCCATGATAGTGTTTTAAGAAACAGTAGATACCCTTTCTATTACTGTAGTTTGTGGGAATAGGAACTAATAGTTTCATGTTGGTTATTCCATTTAGAGTTTGGGGTTATGGCTTGAAAACGGTAACATTGCGGTTGAAAATTTTATGTCCTTCAAATTGAACAATTGTCAATTGATCATCACACCACATAAGGGAATAATTTGTCTCTCTTTTGTAGAAGCAAAAATTTTTTGCACTTCCTATTGGCACTAACCATCTCCAAGGACGTATAATTTGTTTGATGATATTATTACCTTGCATTATTTTTTTTCTAGTTGATGAGGATTTACCTACATTTTGACTTATTTGGTGTTGGAAATTGCCTAAATAACTTGTTCTTTTCTTTGCAGGTTGGATTATAATTGTATAGGCAGTAACTCTTGTAACCCTTCTACAATCGAGGTTGGTCAGATTCTTTATTCTTCATTGTTAGTTTCAAAAGTGAGAATTACAAAACGGGAGGTGTTGAATTTTTAGGTGATTCAACACCCTTCCACAATATAAGCATTCGTTGATCCTCAGGCAAATCAAATGGATCAAGAGTCAGGTGTCCATCACATTTTTCATGGGCTTAGCCATATGTAGGAAGCAAAATAATTGTGCAAAGCTAGAAGCTCCTCGTAGGCCACTAAGCGCAAATCCTCCTCTATTAGGCGCTGGCTGATCCACAAGCCAAAAAGAAGTCTTCATGTATCATGCACTGAGCGAGCTTCTCCTTGCGCTGAGTGATCAATAGCTACCAATTGAGCTGGATATACAAGGCTTTGATGTCCTTTGGTGCTTCCTCATCAAACTTTTCTTACATTCTCTTGATCATCCCTCTTGAAAGAGGTGCCTTAGTCGACCTTATTCCATTAGTTTTCTTCTCTTCATGCAATCTTCTTTACATAGACAACTTCAAGAAAGATTTGTTACTCATAAGCATCGACTTTGATGTAGAAATGTAGCCTTTTATACGAGGTTAGATGTTATGTTACTTTTGCAGAGATATTTGTGCTGTTTGTATGGAATGGATAGACATAAAGTATTGAAGAAGCATTCCCCAAATGTCATCGAATCTTTTATCATTCTTTTGAATCAACACAAAATATTTGAATAAAACATTTGTCCTTTATGAATATACACAGATAAAGAGAAACAACACAATAGACAAAAGTAATATTCATAGATTTGGATTTAAGATGTTAAATTTTAATTATAGCATTTTGCGTAGTCCTTATACCATAACGTTTATGCTAGTATGTTTATCAAATTGTTAAGAGTAGTCTATATTGTTTGTAGTTTATATTGTTTGCGTTTAAGATATTATCTAGACATAGATATTTTTAGTACATTATCCTAATTGGTCATTTTGATAAATATTATTTCATCACATGCTTTTGTTAAACTTCAAAATAAAGAGTTCCTAAACGATTTTGTCTCAAAATATATATCAAAAGTGCTTAAAATGGTCAAATATTGTTTTCTAATAGAACATATTTAATAAAAGTTTTTTCAAAAAATAATGATCTATATCACATCTAATTTGAGCACGTTGATCTAAAGTGTTATAAAATCAGTTAGATTATATTTAAGATAGACTTTAAGTTATAATTATTCTATATATTGATCTTAATAGCAAGAAGCTAAACAACTTGAACTCAAACCACTTATTAATCTCAAAATTACTAAGTTTACATCAACATCATATATATATATATATATATATATATATATATATATATATATATATATATATATATATATATATATATATATATATATATATATATATATTGAAAAATATACCATGATGGAAAAGGTGGTATACTAGTATGTCAGCCGAAAGATATTGAGATAATGGTAATTTGGGATTGTCACTATTAAAATAGCTAGTGTGTGTGTGCATAAATAAAGGGAATAGTATGTAACCAGTGTCCCTTAGCATTAAAGGAGTTATTAATATAAAGTTTGAAAGAATGTGGGGTTATGCTGTTTTTAAGGACATGATGCAAAAGGAAGAGCAAGAATCGAATCTAAAACTTTTTGCATCCAGCAGTTCTATTCTATTAAGTCAATATCATTCACTTGTGAATAAAGTTACTTTCTTTTATATAATAGATGTTCCCATCCCCAAACACTACAGCAAAGTATATTGCTTGAGCATGGAATCGTTCTTTTGAAACATATTATTCTCAATATCTTTGTTTTTCGGTTTGTGGATGAATCTTCATCGTTTCAAGTCCATCAATCTTTAGTATTGTCTTCCTAAAAGCTCCATTATTGGATTTTATTCTTTCTTTCATTTTTAATATTAGATTATTGAGATGCAGCATGATATATTTTGTATTTTATATTTGTAAAATTATTCTACAAACTTTTTTGAAGATTTGTTTGAAATAAGAAAAATGATCTTATTAGTGTTAATTTTTGAAAGGTATATCTTCTCGAATTGGATTCTATATAAATTTTTAGTTTGGTAGATCCGTAGTTAAAAAAAGCCACTCTTTTACGATTAGGATATTCATTCAAATATAAAAATCCAATCTTGAAATACAGAATACCCCTTTTTGAAAACAATTCCCGAGATGAGAAAATAAAAGATAAAAATGCTTGATAACTTTGTTGAGAATATGTTCCACTATTTGATTCTAGTTTTCTTATTATTTCATGTTATGAAGATTAAAAAATGTAAGAGAAATATTATGTTTAAAAACAGATTTTTAATTTCGTAAGATATTTTTGTAAATTTTGAAAAGTTTTGAAGCATAAACTTAGGATCATCTGTTCATTCTGAAAATTATGTTTATTATTAATAGCTAGATTTGAGTAACAATATTAAAGAAAATGAAATATTCGAAAGAAAAATATTAGAGCTTGAGATTCCTTTGGGAGGAAACTAATGGTATTGGAATATGTCATTCAAAACAAGACATTACCACATGGAAAAAATAATTGCCTAATTGTTTTTACCCTAAATATAATATTCCAAATGTTTCCATTAAGTATGTTAATGTAAGAAAAAAAAATACCATTCCCCTGCCATTTAATCCGCATAATATATTCTTTAACATTTGCTTTACATCATTGTATTTATTAAGCTTTATTACAGCTAATGATTAGTATATATGCTTTTCATGTTCGTAATTTTAAATTTATTTAAAATTTTTGCAAAAGAAAATAATTAAAAATTAAGAAAAAGAATATAATGAAATATATTATTACTATTGTTAAATAATGAAAAAGCATAGATTTTAAAGAAAAATAAAGTAGAATGAAAATGTCGTAATAACGGTGAATAAGAAGTTGATTTTATTATATAAAAATAAAAGAGGCTAAAGAAATACAAATTTTGAAATTGAAAAATATGTTTATAAACTATTAATTTAATTTATCGTGTCAAAATCTAAATTTACAAACATAAAATTTATGGATCCCACTCCTAAACTGAGTCTATAAATTGACGAACTCACTTTAAAAAGACTAAAATAACAATCTAAACTATTAACGAACTAATCTAAAGTCAAGAATAACATTAAAAGCATTCTTCTCTAATGAATAATGAAAAGAATATTTTGATATAGATTTTTTTACAACATTTTAATATAATACATATGTTATGTTTTCATTGATTCATTATTTATTTTTTACTGATTTGACACATTCTAAATACAATACAAAAAATGATACGTATATTGTGTTTGTTATAAAAAATCTATATCAACAAATAATTGTTCATTAACAATATCATGTGATAGAAAATGATATGGCCATGTGCTGAAATATCATTGTTTCTTCTAATAAATCTCAGTTTAGTTTGTAGAAATATATTTTACTGAGAACATTAATTAAAATTTTAGGATTTAATATTGTTAACGAAGAGGATTGCTGACAAAGTATGATTAAATTAAGAGCGAAAATCATTGTAAGATTGGGGTTATTAAATTCTCTAATGTTGAATAAATTTAATAAGACTACCGAGTCGAAAGAGAATGAAAACAGCGAAAAAGGAATATAAAATCTTAAATTTTTTGAATTAAAAGAAAGTCAATAGATTTATATGAAAAATTTGTAAAAAATAATTAATATGATATAAAGAGTCGACGTCAAACACAATTTAAATATTTTTTCTCCTTCCATCCTCTAATACGCCTTTTAAGGACAATTGCTGACAGAGTTCTACGCTCCAAAACGAGAAATGTCTCGGATGCAAGACGAATCATCGGTTCCCTTAAGCACTTCATTGGAGATGAACCCTTATTTTCTTTAGACCTCAATTGAGGGCTTATGTTCCTATCACATCCAATAGTCCAACATCACTTAGAAATCGAAGTCAAGTGTAGTTTAAATACGACTTCTCCTTCCACCCTCTAAGGTGCCTTTTAAGCACAAATCCATGACATACAATACTCCAAAATGAAAAATACCTTGAATATATGATGATTGACTTAATGATGTCTATTGACTACTTAGAATTGGAACATGAAAGAAGTATTTAAACTTCCTTAAACCTCGAATCCTAAGCAAAATATATATATATATATATATATATATATATATATATATATATATATATATATATATATATATATATATATATATAAAGGATTCTTATTTTCAATGTCACATTTATTTTTCAACTTTACTCTTTAAATATTTTTTAAATTCAAATAACTATTTTATCAATATGATCTTTTAAATGATTGTTTGTTTAAATTTAGCTATTTTTTATTCATCCATATTTTTAAAAGTTAACTATTTTTTAATTAAAAATTACTACAAAATAAATAAAAATGGCTTACAATTAGAGGTAGCTCAAGGTTTAGGAAGCCTAATGCAAACTTAAGAATGAAACATGTTATTTAAAATTTATTTTTGGAGGTCTTTTTTATGCAACATTATCTATTAAATTGTCGTAATTAATTCATTTGACTTTTATACTATCCTCCAATTCCAAGTTGTGTTCCTTTCTTATTTCATTAGAGATTTCATCTCCATTAGTTTTAAATACTAGAGCTTTCCATACTAAACGATCATTCATTAAAAAGACAAGCTCTTACAAACATTATAGTGAATATTTTATATAACATGAAGAAAAGAATTCATTGAGCGTTTAACAACTACTTGAAGAATCTTGTACTCCCCCGTTCTAGTGTTTTTCAGGTACTTCAGTTTGTATAAGAGCTAACCTCGTGGGATTAGTTCTTATCAAGACTTGAGGATACAATATTGAAGAATGGAAAAAAAAGGATATGTCGTCAACTCCCTCCCTCTTCAAGGGTGAGAAGTTCGACTATTAGATGCAAAAAATGATAGCATTCTTTGAAACATGTCATATCGACATGTGAGACATCGTAGAAAATGACAACTATATATACATTAATAAAGAAGGAGAGTCACTCTAAAAATTCAAATGAAGTGACCAGCAGAAGCAACACTACCTGTTACATTCCAAAGTTCACAATTCTCTAATGTGCGTCCTCTCCAAAGAAGAATATAGAAAGGTTGACGCTTACCAAGGAGCCAAAGGATGTGGGATACCTTGCTCGTAACCCACGAAGGATCGAATGGAGTAAAGAGAAATAAGTTGAGCCTCCTGACCAGATAGTACGAGTTGCTGACGATGCTGGAAAATGAAAACATCCAAAGCATTGTCAGTAGATTCCAAACGATCTTAAATGAGCTTAAATCCCTAGGAAGGTCATATGACAACTTTAGTCATATTGATAAAATCCTACAAAGTCTTCTTAGACAATAGAGATCACAGGTCACAACTCTTAAAATGTTAAAAAGAATCTTGACGGAATGAGCCTAAAAGAGCTAGTCGGGATTTTGAAAGCACATGAGCTCGAACTCCTACAAGATGGTCCCATAAAAAAGGAGAAGAGTATTGTGCTCAAATTCGTCAAGAGGACGCCCACCAAGGCTCTCAAAACTTATGAATCCTTTGAGGAGTCTGACGATCAACAAGACTTCATGAACGATAATAAAGAAGAAAAGCACTATTTCATTATGAGAAAGATTCATTCCATGCGGAGGAAAAGAAGAGGCACAATGTTCAAGAGTAGATGCTTCAGATCTGGCTCTAAGAACAATCTAAAGGATAGACAATTGGAAGATGCAACTATTTGCTTTAAGTGCAACAAACCTGGACATTTCAGATCAAAATGTCATAAGATTGAAAAGATGAAAAAGAAGGGAGTCAAACCCAAATATGAAAGGAAGAAGATGTTGATGAGCATTTGGGAAGACCTGGACACATCTCACGAGGATGAAGATGCCAAAGTATGCATTGTGGCAGGAAATGCTAAGAGTACATCAAATGACTCAAATGACGAGCTCTACAATAAAAATTGATATTACTGATAACCAAAATCTGTCGGTAATGCGTAAAATCTGTCGGTAAATTAAAATTATCGAAGGATTACCAATGGTCAAATGTTTGTCGGTAAAACTATCATAGGTAAATTTTACCGAGGGACTTTTTGTTCCATCAATAAATCTGTCAGTAATTATGGATGGAAAAATCTGTCGGTAAATTTTTCGATAATTACCGATGGAAAGCTCTGTCGATAATTATCGACAACAAATTCGTCGGTAAATTCGTCAGGAAAATATCGCGATTTGGTTCATCTTCTTCCCCGCTCTCCTCCTTCTTCGTCTTTTAGGGATTTTTCAGATTCAAATTTTAGGGTTTTTTCATCATCGATAAATACTTCACAGTAACCATTTTTAACACAACAAGCACCTAACAGGGAACATAAGTCCTACTACATGTCACTGTTGTCATTTTCACCGTTTGCAACCAAGGATGTAGAGGATCTTGGTTTGTTCAAGATTTCCATGAAAGCTTTCGGTGGTACGATTCAAAATGCTACGAGGATGACGCGATGTTTGGAGAAGAAATGAGATGGTGGTTGGGTCGCGCTTGATGCAACAAAGGGGATTTGTTGGTGGTTGTTGCAGGTTTCTTATGGTTGCTTCTGGTGCTCTTGCAAGATTTTGCTTACTGATGTCTGGTAATGGCTTAGAGTGTAACACCCCAAATATTTTAAAGGGTTTTACTGGTAGTAAAGACTAAATTAATTTGATATCTGATATAAACAATCAACTTTATTTCAATTCTTCCAAAGTACAATTCCAAACTTACAAACTTTAAACAATATAGTCTTCACCACTTAACATAAATTCGAAATTAAACTTATAAGTCTCACACAACATATTTTTCCAATGCAAATTTATTCTTTTTACATAAATCCCTGAAAGTTTTTCCCCGCATCTCTCTCATCATCTCTAAGCTTTTTCAACCGCATCTGCAACATTATCTGCTCACATATAACATGGGTTATATGATCATAGCACAACCAAATAAGGGTAAGCCAACCATATCATACAATCATTAAACTTACTTATAATTTAAATGTTTCAATCATGTATTTCTGCAATTTATAAATACCATTATCCCGATGAAATTAATTAATTTTCTTAACTTCTTCAAAATCATCTTTCTCATTTTCATAAACCTTACAAGTATACCATGCTTACTCACAAAGCCTTATGGTCAGACCGCTCTCTGCCTGCTTCCTTAAGCCTTACCTGTATACTATGTCTTACTTTCTGAAGCCTTATGGTCAGACCTCTCTTTGCCTGCGTCTATAAAACTTACGAATCATATGTTTATGTCAAAGCCTTATGGTCAAACCACTTTCTGCCTGCTTTCATAAAACTTACGAATCATATGTTTATGTCAAAGCCTTATGGTTAGACCACTTTCTGCCTGCTTTCATAAAACTCAGGTATTACATTGCTCATATCAAGCTCTCATGGTATAAACCAAACATACTACTCCCAGTAGTAAACATCATTTCATAAGTAATGATTTCTTATATCCACTCCAACATTTCATAAAATCAACAAATCATACCCTCTTATCCACCTAACTCAATCATGTTCATTCTTTAATCATAAATTGACAATAACCCGTTTTTGGTGTCAATACCCAAAATAAAGTAAACATATTGCCAGATATCATACTTCATATTATAAACTCATTTTCTTCATAACGAGTATAACTCAACATATTTTAACCAATCAAAGGTCATAGATCAGCCAAAATACATAAACATGTCTTAGGAACTACATATTAAAGTTTGGGCTCAATGTAACGGTAGATGAAATATATATGAAGTTTTTACCATGATAACTTAAGAACAAAAATATAGTGTTCATCATACTTTTGAAAATTTCGAAATTTATTTCTCAACACATAGACTTCTAATTACAAATCCGAACGGTCAAATTATAGTAATATATCTTAGGAATCATATATCAAATTTTCAGGTTGATCTAATTGCCAAATAGAACAGAATCTATATTTTACCGAGAGGACTCAGTAACATAATAACATGGGTAATTAATTTACTCAAACATGCATAACTTATTTCTCCAAGTACAGACTCTTAATTAATGATCCGAATGGTCAAAGTGAAGAAATAGGTCTTAGGATTCATATATTAAAATTTTAGCTAAATCCAACGGTAGAAACAATTAAAAGGAATGTTTTACCACAGTAACTCGAAAATAAGAAAAAATATAATCATGAATCTGGCAGAGCCAGTTAGACAACTTCTCATCCTTCCAAAAATACAATATAAAGAGATAAGAAACAATAAAAGCTATGAGGAAACAAGAAGTTGAATTTGGGAGAGCCGGTTAGACAACTTCTCGTCCTTCCAAAAATACAAAAGAAACAAATAAATGTTCTAAGTAACAATAACGTACAATTAGCATAACATAATCAATATCACGTTTTACAACTATCAAACTTGGTCTCATCACAGAAACATGTTCTCATTCAAAATTCAAGATCATCCAGAAATAAAATACTCCATATTCAAGATTTAGGATTAGACAAAAGCAAAGTATTGTATACTCAAGATTCAAGAGTAGCTTCCCTTACCTCTATTACAGACTTAATTTCCTCGTTCCCCGAAAACTTCCAGAATGTCCCCTTTGCAACTAGAAATTCTTCCAACTCTCTTCTCTCAATATTTTTCTAAGTTTTTGGTGTAAATTTTCAGCATTTCCCCCTTGGCTATTTATAGCAAAAAATTTTACTATTCATTTTTACTACTCATTTTTACTATTCATTTTTCTATTCATTTTACTATTACAAAAATAATTTTTTATTCACAATTTGATGAATTCTGATCTCTTATGACTCAAGACAACGTGGAATACTTATCCCTTCCACAAATTAATTTTTTTTATTCACTTTTTACTATTCACTTTTTACTATTTTTTTTATACCATAAGTTTTATTATTAATTATATTTTCTACCTTTAAAATTATTACTAAAAAAAATTGATACTATTTATTAAAATAGATATATATATATATATATTTCTTTTTTTTTAATAATCTAGTATCTGAATTACAAATATTTTCAAGGGTCTTACAATCTCCCCAACAACAAAAATTTTCGTCCTCGAAAATTATCTATTTAACAAAAGACTATTTAACAAAAGAGATGGATATTCTTTTATCATAAATTCTTCTAATTCCCAAGTCATTTCCTGTGTGTCTTCATTCCAAAGTACCTTTACCGTGCGAATATCCTTTCCTCTTAGCTTTTTTTTTATTTGAACATCTAGTATATGTACTGGTCCAACCTCCATTGTTAAGTTCTCCCTGATCTGAATTTCATCAACTTCCAACACATGCTTTGGATCTGGAATATACTTCCTCAGTTGGGATACATGAAAAACGTTATGCAAATTTGCTAATCGAGGTGGTAATGCTATCTCATAAATCATTGGCCCAATCTTTTTAAGAATTTGATACGGTCTAAGAAATTTTGGTGACTTTATTAAACGAACGGGTCTTTCATGATGGGCGGTCTAGTCCATATGATTTCTTCTTCATGTACGTGACCTTCTTCACCCACCTTTTTATCCGGGTGCCCTTTACTGAATTTCAAACAGCCGTTCTTCGAGAGGTTAATGTGGCTCCCACACAGCTGCATCCCAATTCATGGGCGGCTGTGCAGGCGTTCATGGCGATGTGTTCGGCAGTAGGTGTCACTCCCACCGTCCCGGTCTTCTTTTATTATTTTGCCGTCCGCCCTTCTTCTTCTGGCGGTTGGGTATCGTTTAGGTCGGTGCGGGACAGGACCCTTTTCCGCCCCTTCTCCGACTCCTTCAAAAATTTTAAGCAACATTATTTTAAAATAATCGTTGACAAAGCCGGCCTCCGCGAATTTTCCGATGGTGAAGGGAGGCCGCTGTTCCCCTTCTATTGGACGAGGGACCCTCGGCGCATAGGGGCGAATTCTATCGGGGATTTGACAGCACGTGACCTAGAGGCCGTGCGTACCATTAACACCCTCCCCCGCCGGATCTCCGCCCGTCACTTAGTTGAATGCCTTAGTCTTGAGGATTGTGGACCAAAGGCGTTCGGTATGGTCTTGTCGCATTAGGTGTGCTCGTTTTTCACATACTGACGTTAATTTTTCTGAATTTCTTTGTTTTTTGCAGAGTTAATGACGACTCCGGGCCCCCGTAAATCCAACTTCCTCACAATCAGAAAGAAGTCCGGGGCAAGCTCGTCGACCGCCCGGCCAACCAGTGTTCCAAAAGTGCCGCGCCCGCCTCCTGCCGGCGCTTCGTCTGGACGGGTCCCCCCTACTGATAAGGCCGGGGGTTCAGGCGCGAAGGTTTCGGGTTCTAGCCTCCCACCTGAAATGGCGGCCGTTCAGGTAGGTCTAACCTCTGGGGCGGCCATGACTTCCGCGGATCCTACTCGAAAGTGAAAAGATCCTACTGCTGAGGGACGCAAAGACAAAGAGGGTTCTTCGTCTCGGTCCGCTTCAAAGAAGGCCCGGAAGGACAAGGGCAAAGAGAAGGATCGGGAGAGGGTATTGGCCGTCCCCCTACCTGGCGGCGTTTTCAGCCCGGACTTCAGCATGAGCGACCGGACGAAATTCCACATGAGCTCCTCTCAACGGGCGCTCATTGAACCCCTCTCCGAGCTGGAGTTAACCAACGCCATGCTAGAGATGTCTACCCGGACGTCCGCTCTAGCGTGGTATCTGAGGAACTTTGCTGACCGCCCTGGTGTGGCGGAGGTCCGGGCGGAGCTTGACAGGGAGAAGAAAAACGCAGCCTCCCTTCAGGTGACTTTGGAAGAGATGGTCCTCAACCAAGATGAATATGACAAGAGGATCGAGCAGCTGGAGGCCGACCTAGAGAAAGTCAAAAGGGAGTCCGCCGAAGGGTTGGCCGCCGCCCGGATCGAGCAGGAACGCTTGGCAGAAGAGAGTCGCCAGAAGATCGAGCTGCTGGAGGCGGAGGTAACCCGCATCAAGGAGGCCGAATCGTGCCGTGCCAAGGCCAATGAGGAGCTCACTCTTGAAGTGGCTAAGGCCAAGGAGCAGATTGCTGAGTTGGAGTCCACCATCCTGTTTGAACATGAGGAGGGCTTCAACAAAGCCCTTCGGCAAGTGACTCTTTTGGCGGGCGTCCAGGATCCTTTTGCTCTTGGCGTGGATATAGAGAAGGACGTTTTCAACGGCGTCCTCGTGGATTTGAATGCCGCCGAAGAAAATGAGCCAACTGCGGAGGCCGCCGTCGGGGGAAAGACTTAGGAATTTTATTTTTGAAATTTTTTTTTTTTTTTTTGGACGTGTATCTGTCGACCGTCCGTCCATCGTCTGGGGTTGTCCAGGTGTTGGCCAGACGGTCTTTTTTGTAAATCTTGGCGCCTTTTAGCGCAAATGATTAATACACTGACCTTTTGAGTTTCGTGCATTTCCTTACTTATGTTGTTATTCCTTTAGCGATAATTCTTCTTTAGTTAATCGTCCGGCCTTAGTGGAGACTTTCCGAAGCGAACAGTATCGTTTAGCTTCGGTTTCTCGCTTCATTTTTTATCCGAGTTTTGTAGGGCGGACGATACTTTCGCGGTGTCGCCCAACCAAACCGAGAGTTGTTCTCGTTGGAACACTCGCCAGCTTGGAGTTTGGTAGGGCGGACGATCCTTTCACGGTGTCGCCCAACCAAGCCGAGAGTTGTTCTCGTTGGAACGCTTGCCGGCTTGGAGTTTGGTAGGGCGGACGATCTTTTCATGGTGTCGCCCAACCAAGCCGAGAGTTGTTCTCGTTGGAACGCTTGCCGGCTTGGAGTTTGGTAGGGCGGACGATCCTTTCGCGGTGTCGCCCAACCAAGCCGAGAGTTGTTCTCGTTGGAACACTTGCCGGCTTGGAGTTTGGTAGGGCGGACGATCCTTTCGCGGTGTCGCCCAACCAAGCCGAGAGTTGTTCTCGTTGGAACACTCGCCGGCTTGGAGTTTGGTAGGGCGGATGATCTTTTCACGGTGTCGCCCAACCAAGCCGAGAGTTGTTCTCGTTGGAACGCTCGCTGGCTTGGAGTTTGGTAGGGCGGACGATCCTTTCGCGGTGTCGCCCAACCAAGCCGAGAGTTGTTCTCGTTGGAACACTCGCCGGCTTGGAGTTTGGTAGGGCGGACGATCCTTGTGCCTTGGTCGATCGGGCCGGGAGTCGCGCTGAAACGCTTTTTCTACTAAATTTCTACAAGATGCTTCGCAGGAGACAATAGATATTTTGTTTGATTGATTGTGGGAGTACATCAAAATAAGTAATTGAGATTAACTAAAATAAAATTTCAAATGTGTGGCGTTCCAAGTATTGGTGATGGGACGTCCGTCCATGCGTTCCAGCCTATAGGCCCCGTTTCCGAAGGCTTCTAGTATCTTGAATGGCCCCTCCCACTTGGCGGCGAGCTTTCCGTGTGCTGGGTTTCGGCGGGCGTCGCCCGCTTTTCTCCATACTAGGTCTCCCTCCTGGAAGCTTCTTGGCCGGACCTTGGAGTTGTATTTTCTTTCGACCATTCGCTTGCATGCTTCGGCTCTCAGTGCCGCCCGGTCTCGCCGTTCGTCCAGGGAGTCCAACTCGATCCTCAACTCTTGGTCGTTGAGGTTCAGGTCTTCAACTTCCCGCCTTAGCGACGGTTCACCCAGCTCAACCGGCAACATGGCATCAGTACCATAGGTTAGGTTGAAAGGGGTCTCGCCTGTGGTTCCATGAGGTGTGCATCTATAGGCCCATAGGACCTCGGGTAGTTCGTCGACCCACGCTCCCTTCCTTTCTCCCAAACGCCGCTTAAGTTCTGAGACTATGATCTTGTTCATTGCTTCTGCTTGACCGTTCGTCTGGGGGTGCTCTACAGAGCTGGTGATGTGCTTGATCCCTAGCCCTTTAAAGAATTCGGCAAGTTTTTTGTCAATAAACTGTCGGCCATTATCTGTGATGATGGACTGAGGGAGGCCGAAGCGACATATCAATTTCCAACAGAACTTTCGGACCTGGGCGGCCGTGATGGTTGCCAAAGGTTCGGCCTCTACCCACTTGGTGAAGTAATCAACCGCCACCAAAAGGAACTTCTTCTGTGCCCGCCCTGCTGGGAAAGGTCCTACGATGTCCATTTCCCATTGGGCGAACGACCAAGGGGATGATATTGAACGTAGGGCATGTGGCGGAAGGTGGGGATTGTTGGAATGTTCTTGACAGGGGATGCACTTCTGGACGAACGCTCTTGCGTCCGCCTCCATGGTAGGCCAATAATATCCGGCTCTCAGTAGCCGGGCTTTTAACGTCCTCCAGCCCGTGTGGAGACCACAAACGCCGTTGTGAAGTTCGTCCATGACATAGTATGCCTCTTCAGCCCCCAAGCACTTCAGGAGGGGGGAGGAGAATCCCCTTCGGTACAAGTCATCCCCCACGATAAGATAACGGGCGACCCTCTTAGCTTCGCCCGGGCCTACCATCCGCCCCTCATCCTGGCGGCTCATGATTTCCCGGATTCCTGCACGCCAATCTTGTCCTCCGCCGGATACCGCTGAGCATTCCACGGAAGGCTGTAGTAGAACCTGCCGTACGACAGTAGTCAACTGCCCCTTCTCCTTTCCCGAACTGAGTTTGGACAGTATGTCCGCCCTCATGTTTTGTTCCCTGGGAATATGCTGTATATCAACTTTGTCGAACGCTTTGGCAAGCTCGGTTGCTCTCTGGTAGTACCGCAAAAGGCGTTCCTCTCTGACTTGGAAGTTGCCATTCATTTGGCCCACCACCAGCTCAGAGTCCGTCCGACAGGTTATCCTCCTCGCCCCCATGTCCTTTGCTAGCTCGAGGCCGGCCACAAGGGCCTCGTACTCGGCCTGATTGTTGGATACTTTGAACTTAAATATCAAAGAATGCTCCAGTAAGAATCCATTGGGGCCTTCAAGTACGATGCCGGCCCCGCTGATCGAGCGGCCGGAAGCCCCATCTACATACAAGTTCCAGTCATCTTGGCCGGAAGGGGGTAATTCGACCGCGAAATCCGCCAAATGTTGGCCTTTAACCGATCCCCTCGGTTCATAGCGCAAGCCGAACTCTGAGAGCTCTACCGCCCATGCCACCATCCGCCCGGCTAGGTCTGGCTTCCTGAGGATTTTGGAGATTGGGAAGTCTGTCCGAACTATGACCTGATAACTTTGAAAATAAGGACGAAGTCTTCGGGAGGCATGTAATAAAGCCAATGCCACCTTTTCTACCCGCTGGTACCGGGTTTCTGCGTCCAAGAGGGTGCGGCTGACGAAGTAAACTAGCCTCGCCTGAGGCCGTTCCTGCATCAATACGGCGCTGACGGCCGTTTCGGACACTCCTAAGAAGATGTGCAAATCTCCACCTGGGACCGGGCGGCTCATGACCGGTGGGTTGCTAAGAAGGGTCTTGACGTCCTGGAACGCTCGCTCACATTCGTCGTCCCATGTCGGACCGGTCCCTTTCTTCAACTTACGTAGGACCGGCCTCATCCGCTCCGCCAACTTGGGGATGAACCGGGATAAAGCAGTGAGGCGTCCGACCAGTCTCTGCACTTCCTTAAGGGTTGCCGGGCTCTGCATTTGCAATACCGCGTCGCACTTGTCCGGGTTAGCCTCAATCCCCCTGGATGTTAGCATGAAGCCCAAGAACTTTCCGGCTGTTACCCCGAACGTACACTTTGCGGGGTTTAAGCGCATGCCAAATTTTCTTACTTGGCGGAAAACCTCCTCGAGGTCCTTGAGGTGTCCCTCTCCGTCTGCTGACCGGACCACCATGTCATCCACATATACATCCATGCACCGGCCTATCTGGTCACGGAAGATTCTATCCATTAGGCGCTGATATGTCGCCCCCGCGTTCTTCAGGCCGAACGGCATAACCTCGTAGCAGAAGTTAGCCTTCTCCGTAATGAATGCTGTCTTTTCAATGTCCGGCCCGTACATGGGTATCTGGTTATACCCGGAATATGCGTCTAGGAAGCTCAGTACTCGGTGTCCGGAAGCGCCGTCCACCAAGGCGTCAATGCTTGGTAGAGGGTGTGAATCCTTCGGGCAGGCTTTGTTCAGATCCGTGTAATCAGTGCACATGCGCCACTTCCCGTTGGCCTTCTTGACCATGACCACGTTAGCTAGCCATGTGGTGTAAGTGACTGCCCGGACGAAACCAGCTCTCCTCAACTTCTCCACCTCTTCTTCCACAGCCTTACGCTTCTCCTCGCCCATTCTCCGCTTCTTCTGGGCTATGGGACGAGCATTCTGGAAAAGCGAGAGCCTATGGCTCATTACCGCGGGATGGATGCTCGGCATATCCGCCGCCGTCCACGCAAATAGATCCCGGTTTTTCCATAGGAGTGCCCTCAGCTCCTTTTCCATGTCAGGGTTCAGCTCCCTAGCGATGAGGGTGGTTTGACCGGATTCCCTTCCTATCAAGATAGGTTGGGTTTCCCCAATAGGTTCCAGGCGGTCCTCGGTGTTTGTCCTAGGGTCGAGGTCTGCCATGGCCACCTCAGAACCGGCCGCCCGCCTTTTTTCTGGACGGACGTGCAACTTCAAACCCGCTGCGTAGCACTCTCGTGCCGTCTTCTGGTCCTCCCGGACCGTACAGATAGTTCCTTTCTCGGAGGGGTACTTCATCGTGAGGTGGGGGGTAGAGACGATCGCTCCAAAAGCGTTTAAGCATGGCCTTCCGAGCAGTACGTTGTATGACGTGTTAGCCTCCACCAGCAGATACCAGACCCTCTTCTCCTCGCTAGATCGTCCGGTCCCCAACCTCGTCCTCAACTCCACGTATCCCCTCGTGTCAACTCTCTCTCCCGCAAATCCCACTATCTGCCCATCGTAGGGGACGATCAGATCTTCAGAGATATCCATCTGCTGGAAAGTCTTCCAGTAAAGGATGTTGACCGAACTTCCTTGATCGACCAGAACTTTGCTTATCCCGTACCGTGCTATTTCTGCCGTTACGACCATTGGGTCGTCTTGGTCGGGATCAGGGGCGTGAAAGTCCTCGTCTGAGAAGGTGATAGGTGGCAAGGAGCGGCGCGGCTTATCGACCAGATGGACGGAATGGAGGGCTCGAATATGGCGTTTACGGGCGGAGGAAGATGATCCTCCTCCCGCGAATCCTCCAGAAATGGTATTGATATGCCCCCTCAAGGGGCGGTCCCGAATGCGGCTTCGACTTCGGCTCGGGCGCCTCTCCGGGCGGGGCCGCTCCGCTCTTGGGTTTCGCGGCTTATCCTTACGGTAGGCCGGTCTCTGTGTAGGCCGTTCGGTCGGTTGCGGCGGGCGCTCGTCTCGGACGCATTTCTTGAGCTTTCCCGCCCGGATGAGTTCCTCTATTTTGTCTTTGAGGGTCCAGCATTCTTCAGTGCTGTGACCCATGTTCTTGTGGTAGGAGCAGTGTTTGCTCCGGTCAGCGTTCTTCGAAGTCGGGAGCCCTTCGTGCTCCGTTATCAGCTCTGCACTCAGGGCCTCTCGGAGAATTTTCTCCCTTGAGGCGTTCAAAGGTGTATACTGTTGAAAGCGGGGTCCTTTCTTCTGATCCCCGGGTCTAAGGCCGAACGTTTTTCTCGTCGACGAACCGGTTTTATTACCGTCCGTCTTTTCTCCCCTAACTTCTTGATTCTCTTTTTTGTAGGAGAGTTTCATCTCCTCCACCCTTATCTCGTCAGCTGCCCTCTCCCTCAGTTCCTCCATTGTTTTAGGAGCACGCCTGCAGACACTATCCTTGAACGGTCCCGGCTTTAGGGCCGGCAGGACATAGTGAAGGGCGAGCTCGGGGGTCAGGCTTTTTACGCGACGGACAGTCTTCTGGTACCTATCCATAAACGTCCGTAGTGTTTCGTCCTTCCCCTGTTTGAGGGTCATCAATTCAAACACGGTCAAATCTTGAGTGCTGCTGGCCGCGAATTGTTTGATGAATAGTTGTTTCAATCCAGCAAAGTTTTCTATGGAATTAGGAGGGAGGGTGTTGAACCATTCCAGTGCTTCGTCTTCTAACGAGAGCGAGAACGCTCGGCACCAAATGGCGTCATTGCCTGTTCGGAACGCCATCGCGTTCGAGAATGTCTGGATATGGGACGCGGGGTCCGTTGTCCCGTTATACATTTTGAACTGTGGAGCCATGAATTGCTCCGAGATTTGGACGTTCATTATGTTTTGGGTGAATGGAAGTAGTAAAGTGGAGGAAAGCTCCGACTTGACTATCATCCGCCCGTCCTCGGCAGCGCTCTCCGCATGCACCGATTTAGCCTTGCTTTCTTCTGCCTCTGATCCGGAAGGCCTCCAAGTCTTATCGCCCTCGGTATCTGGGGGCGGGCGTTCTCCTTCCACCCCTTTTCCTTTATCCTTCACTCGTCCTCCCCCGTCCATCCGCCCAATCTCCAGGGCTATCCGGGCTTCGCAGTCGGCCTTTACAGCCGCCATCTCTTCTTCGTGACGTTGCTGCATCTCGTCCATTTTTTGTTGTAGCACGCGCATCATCTCAGCGGGATCGTCCATGATCATGTTTCTCGTGGTCACCATTGGGTTTTTTAAATCACACGGCCCCACGGTGGGCGCCAAATGTTTCGGATGTGTAGGGCTGTGCGGTTCTCAACCTTCCAGTTCTCCTTCGATCTTGTCTCAGCAGCGGATCTTCGTCCCGAGCTTTGACTTTCTTCTTGGTCCGGAGGGGTGGAGACCTACAAAAGATTCTCCGATGCCAAAGTCAGTTTCAGAGCAATGGCTTTTCTCAAGAGATAGCAATAAATGTGCATTCAATGTAACCTACCTTACCACTCACCGTGAACCTGTATTTATAGTTTTCGCTATGGGCTTGGGATTAGTGAAAAGTTAATCACGGCCCAATCAGCCCAATAGCTCCTAATTTCCACTTACCTCTAAACCAGGTTAATTTACTTGAGCTACAGTGATTAGCGATTTGGCCGGTCAGTGTGATATGAGCGTTCGCCCCAATGAAACGGGCGTTCGTCCTTCCTATGGACGACTCGGTCACTACATTGGGCGGACGATCCTCTACGCGGTCCCCAAGCACCTCGTTGGGCGGACGAACTTCTATGCGGTCGCCCGGCACTTCGTTGGGCGGACGATCTTCTATGCGGTCGCCCGGCACTTCGTTGGGCGGACGATCTATTATGCGGTCGCCCGACACTTCGTTGGGCGGACGATCTTCTATGCGGTTGCCCGGCACTTCGTTGGGCGGACGATCTTCTATGCGGTCGCCCGACACTTCGTTGGGCGGACGATCTATTATGCGGTCGCCCGGCACTTCGTTGGGCGGACGATCTATTATGCGGTCGCCCGGCACTTCGTTGGGCGGACGATCTATTATGCGGTTGCCCGGCACTTTCATGATACCAAACGTTCGTCTCTCGGCGTCGTCCTGTAGAACACTTTTTGTGAGCATGGAGAGTGCGGCGCTGTCTCGTGGTGATGGAATTCCTTGTGAGTTCTTCAAAGTTTCTCTTAGACAGAGGTTCTACCCAGGTGGTCGGCATAGGCACCGAGATGGTCGGACGACCTCTAGTGGGCGTCCATATGTGCGACGCCGAACATTTGCTGGTGTAGGAGAGTTTGTACGGTCTAGGTTCAATCCGTACCTACTTGGGCGGCCAAGACTTGGGCGGTCGAGCATTCGTCTGTGGCGGGTGTGACACGGGCGTCCTTTGGGCGGCGCCCGTCTTCTCATGGGCGTCCTTCGTACGGCTCCCGGTTCTCGCTGGTACATTCTCTATCTTTTTGTTGAGTCTTTAGTTAACTCTTAAACCATAAATAGGAGTCCTCAGCTTTGTAAATTGAACTTTGAATTGATATAAAGAAATTTTGCCAAAATTATAAGTCTCTCTTTCTCTAAGTTCATTAGGATAGTTTCTTTCCTAGACTTTCTTCCTATACTTTTTTTTAAGATTTTGTTGAACATCCCTCAAAAGACACCTTCCAATTCACTCACCAAACATATCAACTCCTTTCAATTTGTTTTTGCTTTCCATCAATTTCGTTCATCATTTGTTCATTTCAGCATGGAGCAGCTTCAAAAATATGGAGTTGATTTCTATTAATGTGTTCGTATCTTCTTTAAAAATCGTGAGACTAATATTTTAAATTAGTATATAAAATTTTAAATGACTCATAACACATATTTTATATATAAAACCACTTGAGTATAAAACGTTTGTGATTAATTTCAATATGTTTTATCTTGAATTATTTATATTATATAAAAAAATATGTTAATTAATAATTTTTATTATTATTGATATATTATAGCTTTTAGACGCACTTATAACCATCTACACGTATATGATCATCATAGTATTATATACTGATATATTAGACACACATATAACCACCATACCATATAGTTGTTAAATCAAATATATTACCACCTTAGCAACAAAATAATCATTTTAATATGTAGTTATATTTATTGTTGTTAAAAATTTGAAGCTGTATTATTGGTTGGGATATTGTTCCAAAGTTTTCTAGGAGGGTTTTAAGAGTAAGGGCTAATTATAAATTTTTAAAACCTAATATTTTATCATGTTCTAAATAGGTTCTAATTAAAAATTAAGTGTGATACTATGCAAATATTATTATTTTTTTTTAATATTTACTAATTTATATATATAAAATTATACGGTGTAATATTAGTTAAATAATTACGAAATATCAGTGTAATTTTTTAAAATAATTTTGAAAGTTGGTGTAAGAATATCTGAACAAGTTTAACAAAATATAAATAATATACTCTTAAAATCTTGAAAGGAGTGCGGTACTACTTTAGTCTAATATTTACTTAGTAATCATTTGGAGGTGGAAAGTGGAGAGAAATTTTGCACCATTTGGCACAAGTATTCTTCTCAATATCCATAAAGACCTATATATACATACATTATTTAAACATGGATCGATGTTGTTGGAAACACAAGAGAAAGTGCGAAATAAGAAAGGTACACTAATTTTGAAAGTTCCTTCTCCATATCGTCCACTTCTTTAAGTTGGCTTCATCTATCACCAAACCAAACCAACCAAAAACAAACTCATCTAATCTCTTCTTTATGACTACCATCATTATTATTATCATTATTATTATCATTATTACTATTATTATTATCTAAAAAAGAAGGTCTAGTAGCTAGCAACCCGAGCAGACAAAGACAACTTGGTACTTTGGGAAGCTCAAGTGACAGAGTGGGTAGCTTTAGTACAAGTGTTGTTGAGTGTGGCTGCATGTCTAGTCTGAAGGCTCACCAAAGAGTAATAAGCTCCACATGGTCCTTTGGCCAACAAGGAGGAGTGGGTTCCAGTCTCCACCACCCTCCCCTTTTCCATCACAGCAATAGTATCACAATGGTGAATGGTGCTCAACCTGTGTGCCACCACCACGCTGGTCCTCCCTATCATTACCCTCATCAACGTATCTTGCACCACCTTCTCTGATTGACCATCCAATGCACTTGTGGCCTCGTCCAACAGCAACACCTTAGGGTTTTTCAATATGGCCCTCGCTATTGCTATCCTTTGCTTTTGACCCCCTGAAAGTTGTACCCCTTTTTCCCCACACCATGTCTCGTACCCCTCCTTCAGACCCGCTATGAAATCATGAGCGTTTGCTGCTCGTGCTGCCTCTATCATCTCACTCTCATCAACCCTCCCACCTCTTCCATATATAATGTTCTCTCTTATGGTCCCACCAAACAACGTTGGCTCCTGGCTCACAAGTGCTATGTGCTTCCTTAGTGACTTTAGGTTATACCATCTTATGTCCATTCCATCTATTGTCACCATCCCTCTAAGTGGATCGTAAAATCTCTCTATTAGCCCTATGATCGTTGATTTTCCAGATCCACTTTGCCCCACCAACGCGGTTGATTTCCCTGCCTCCATTTTCATCGAGAACCCCTGGAAGATAGCCACATCAGGCCTTGTAGGGTACGAAAAATGAACCTCATGAAACTCTATTTCACCAACCAACTTTTCTGCCTTGTACCCGTTTTGGTCATCAGGCTCTATTTTCGTACTCCTATCTATGATGCCAAAAGTAGAGGCCACAACATCAGCACCTCTAGCAAGATCCGTTGTCATGCTTCCCGCATCCGCAATTATCCTCCCAGTGCTCACCAAAACCATGAAGCTCTCAAAGAACGCTTTTGTTGTTATGTGCCCGTTCGAGATGAGCTTGCCACCGTACCAAAAATCTAGGGCCCAAACGCAAGATGCAAGGCCTTGGGAGAATCCAAGTCCCATGCCAGCAAACCACGACTGCCGAATGTTCTCTCTGCTTGGACCCTCTTGGGCCGCTTCAAGCATTTTGAGAATCCGGTCCTGCGAAGAAAAGGCTGTGACGGTTCGGAGATTGGAAACGGCTTCTGATGCCAGTTTGCTGCTTTGTTGCTGGGCCTTCAGGGACATGTTGGACATGCTCTTGAGAAGGACACGCCTTGTGTAAAAGCAACCTATGATGATAGGTTGTACCGCTATCATAACAATGGAAAGCTTCCAGGAAATTATCAGACCCATTGTGTAAGCTGTTATCACCGCTGAAAATGTCTGTACCAGCAATGCCATTCTATCTCCCACTAGAGACCTTACCTGAATCAACACAACCAAATATCAAACATCAACACACGCTAGTCATGGATCCAATCACAACCACACTAACAACTACCAAGATCTTGTACGTAGCTGCCAAACTACCAACACTTATCGCACAAAAAGCTAAAGAACACGCTGAAAAACAAGCACGTGTGCTTGCATTAAAGCCGGTTTAGACGGCATGAAGCCACTATCAAATTATCTGGCGTACCCAGTACATAACTTTCCTCTGTTGTGACAGGAGCCACAATACCACCTTCAAAGCCTCGTAATCCTCTCTTTCATGCTGTTCATCACAGCATTTGATGTGACGATTTAAATATTTTGTATTGTTTTCTAATAGATGGCAATATATAATTAAATAGTAAAACAATCTCATAGGAAAAAAATGAAAACTAATTTTTTTTTACGTGCAATGAGATTTTTAGCAGTGGTAATGTTTATGTTATTTAAAACTAAATGTCCTCATTTTACGCTTTTACTGTTATAATATGTTAAAAAAATTTGATCCTAAGAAAAATTGTTAAAATTGACAGTCTATACTGCAAAGTTCTAGTAAAAAATAAAGTATGTACGGATAGTTAACTGCAACTACGAAGTCTTCACTATAAATAAAAGAAAAAGGGTCAACCAAACGAAAAAGATGCCTGTCTTAAGAATATTATGGTAAGGAAAAGATGCTTTCATCGTAATATTATACTTGAAAGAATTACTTAAGGCAATTATGATAAGAAATATGGTTTCCGTTAATGATAAGTAGATAAAATGAAAGTGATTCCATTAAGTAAACTAGAATATATAGTATTTATTCTTAAGTGATTGTATATTCTTATCGAATGATTTAAAATAAATATTTATAATTTTAAATTTTACTATTGTGATGAAAATCACTTTCTTTCTTCGGTCGCTTCTTCTTGGCCCACGCCCAGTTTCCTCCTAGCGTTCTGGGAAAGGAAAATGCTATAGATTTTCCTATTGGCTATACTTAGTTTTCTTTTCTATCACATTTTAGATTTTTTTTCCTCCTTTCCATCTCTCTTTTCTACACTCAATTAGCACAATCCTAGATTCTTAAGGAAATATCTCAGTATCCTATTCTAAATTTAATGTATTCAATGAATGAGTGACTAGTTGAACTAATTCCACTGTAGCAGAGTGAATAAAAATTATACTTGGAGTATATAGTTATGTTTTTAGAAGTACCCTGGTTTGAAAGATAAAGAAAGGAAAGGAAAAATAAGGTAACGGAAAGTGAGGTGGAGCCGGGTCCTCCCTTTTCTTCAAAAGAAAAAGGGTACGGATAGGATGTAACCACAACTGAAGATATACCAATAGAGGTCCTCCATCTTTAATCCACAAGATTTACCTTTTGTGAACCACATTCTCACCGACAACCATGGCGTTGCATGTAGAGAGATACATGCATTATAGCCTCATTTGTGAGAATTTATGGTACAAAACAATAAGACCTTAAATAGTAAAAATTCCTTCATATCTTTTCTTCTCATGTTATACACCTCCCACTATCACTTTCACCATGAAAATAAGAAAAGAAAGAATAACTTAAGTTTGATATCTTTCGCTTTCCTGACACACAAAAGGTTGTACTAGAATATTTTGAAAATATTTTTTCAAGTGAAAATTTTGATGATTGTTTGGTTAAAACAGATAAGTTACTGAACAACACGAATGCTGCTTTTAATATATTTTTTTTAAACTTAATTGTACACATAATTTTTTTTTTCTATCTTTCGCTCATCATATATCGCTCATAAAAGGTATTATTATTTATCAGGTGGGCTATGTATATTTTTAAAATGAGAAATAAGATGGCATTTATTCGAGATCCTATTATTTTGACTCAGACAAGTGTGGGGTACTGATTAACAAGACTTCTTTTCTTAAACATATTTTATCATAGTCATTATGTTTCATCTTTTCTTATTATGGTGTTTGTTTTCCTAAGGCAAATGGTAAATGATTGATGTCATTATTCGTGAAAAGAAAAACTTAAAAACGTTAAAGCAGAAGAAATTGAAGAAACGGAGTCAAATGATTGATACCGTTATTAGAAAGTGTGAAAAGAAAAAGTTAGAAACGTTACGGCAGAAGTAATTAAGGAAATGGAAGCGGAAACTTACCACATTGGCGTCTTTGGCAAGCCTGGAACAGATGGCGCCACTGGAGTTTTCGTCCAAATCAAACCATCCAATTTCGAAAGTGAGGATTTTCGAAAGCACGGTCTCTCTGACCCTTTTGGTCAAGTATTCCCCCATGTAAGCGAAACAATAATGCTGCCCAACATTTGCAATGAAAGACACCACAAACAGGCCCAGAAAGGCGAACGAGTAGATCCTAGTCTTCCTCGCTATCTCCTCATGATCCGCGTGAAAATACAACAGTATCGTGGACCCCATAGTGAATGCGTAAACTGGCTGAACGGCACCGAACACCATCGCGTTTAAGCACCCCACAAGCACGTGTTTCCACTCGGGGAGACTCAGGGATACCAATCTGTGAAACGACGGCGCTGGTACCTTCTTCCCTTCCGCCACGTCCGTACCACTCCCACCAACTGGCCCCACCGGGAGCGCGTTTTCCATGTCTGTCGTGGATGACGTGCTCGTGACACTCCTTGGAGCAACGTTTTCCTCGCTTTCGGCTACTTTCTCTTTCTCCGTTTGTTGCTGGAGGCGGAAAGAGGAGGCGTAGGCGCTGGTGTCGTTTTCGAGGAGCTCGTCGTGCGAGCCCATCTCTATTACCTTTCCGCCCGCGACGACGACGATGAGGTCTGCGTTCTGGATAGTGGATAAACGGTGGGCGATGATGATAGCGGTGCAACCCGCGGCGGCGTTGTCCAGTGCCTGTTGGACGAGATGCTCGGATTCTGTGTCTAGCGCGCTTGTTGCTTCGTCCAGAAGTAGAATTCGCGGTTTCTTGATTATTGCCCTCGCAATCGCTATCCTCTGTTTCTGTCCCCCTGACATCTGAATTCCCCTCTCTCCCACCTGCAAGTGGAATCAAAACCGTTATTTGATGTGCATATTGTTCTTAAGGTTATGTTTCATAAATTTCTTCTTATAGTAAGAAAAAAATAGATAAATCATAAATTAAAATTAAGTAATACTATTGTAAATTCGCTCGCTCAGGAGTTTCTTTAAAATTTTCTTTTTACTAATATATAAATTAATTTTTATTTTATTTTCTAAAAGCGATCTATATTTAATGAAAGCTTTGACTAAAAGTCACTGCAAAATATTGAAAAAAGGTTTTCTTTTTTATTTGAAAAATGCTAAAAGTGTTTGTATTAGATTTCTTTAAAATACTTGAGCTAGTATCATTGTTTTCAGTTTATTAAAATTAAAGTGAGAGAGACGCAAGAGGGACAAGGAAAATGTAAAATATGATACATGATATAGTATAGCATAGGTAGGTAGTAGATTAGATGGAGGAGCCGCTTTAACATTTATTACGTGAAGGGCGAAGAGAGAGAGGGATGAATGATGAATGAGTTGATAAGATAAGTGGGTGAGTAGGGAGAGTAGAGGTATGATAGGAAGAGAATAGGTATGACCTGTGTTTGGTAACCGTGAGGCAGAAGCGAGATGAAATCATGAGCATGCGCAGCTTTTGCAGCCTCAATAACTTGGTCCTCCGTGGCATCCTCTCTGCCGAAAAGTATGTTCTCTTTAATGGTTGTGGCGAACAGAGCAGGCTCCTGGCTCACCAACCCCATCTGCGAACGCAACCACTTCACCTGCAACTTCTGAATCCCTACCCCATCCAAACGCACCTCTCCTCCCATTGGGTCATAGAACCTCTGCAAAAGCGCTATCACCGTCGACTTCCCCGACCCACTCTCCCCAACCAACGCCACTCTCTTCCCTGCCGGAATTCTCACACTCAACCCGTTCAATACTGGACTCTCTAGTCTCGACGGGTACACAAATTCCACCCTGTCAAATTCAACTTCCCCGTTAACTCTCTCCAGAATCTCCCCTTCCTCGCTCTCAGAATCAATCCTCGGAACCCTCTTTATCACCTGCTTTATACGCTCCGCCGCCGCACCCGCCTCCGAAAAGAACTTCACATTCGCTAAAGCCGCTCCCAGTCCCCTTTTTCACAAACAGAAAATTAATTAACCTTCATTCAAATATTTCACTATAAAACAAATTCATAATACAGACAAGACAACAGTATTCATTACGATAATGATAATAATGTTATTATATAATAAATATAATAGGGGTGGTAATTAATGCTTACAATCCACCAACAGCGATTGCTGCTCCAACGGCGAAAACTGTCCCTCCTTTGACGCCATGATAAATAACGAGTCTGCTGCCGTAATAGGACATGAAAGACCAAATGGCGAAAACGACGCCGTTGCTACCAATGGCTAAGCCTTTTGCCCAGCCTTGCTTCAGGCCCAACTTCACCGTCCCTTGAAGCGCGTTTGAGAAAGTGTTCAAGGTCTGGCTTTCCCCAACGAAGGAATAAACTGTTCTGATTGATGAAATTGCTTGTTCCACAACTGTTCCTGCTTCATTATACTCATCTCTGATTTTACTAGACAACCCCAACAAGGTCTTGCCGTAAATTAAACCCGGGATCACCAGAAGAACCACGAAAGGAAATCCCACAATGGCCAGCCTCCACAACATTGCAAACGCCGCTATGTAGCTCCCAACGAACAACGAAATGTTCATCAAGAAGTTCGGAACCTGTAACACGTGATTGGTTATAAGAACAATTACGAGCTTTCACTTAAGATTGTCTTTTTTTGGTAACTATAATGAAACATAACAGCGTACTTTTTCACTGAGAACATCTTGAATTACGAGGCTGTCGTTGGAGACGCTGGTAATGATCTCTGACGTGCTTGTGACATGCATATCGAAGTACGCGATATCTTGTCGAAGCACTGCTTTCAGATACCTGAATCTCATTCTCGCTGCCTGTCTTTCGCTTGTTCTCGTCCAACAGTAACCCTCTGGAAAAAAAAAAGTTCCAAAGTATAATAATAGTTAAAGAAAAAAGGATGCAACTATATCATCACTTTAATTTGCGTGGCCTAAACGGAAAGAGAAAAAGGAAAAGCAAAATCATTGCGAACCAAAACTCACCGAGGAAGCAAACGGCAAAAGAGCAAACAGCTAAATATAACCACGCCACTGCATTCTGCATCACAAGTAAAGCCTAAACAGTTAGCAAGCTTCCCTCATGTTATACTCTTTTCATGTGATTTAAGTAGAGAATTTATTAAGACAGTTTAAGAGTTTCACGTGTTCATGTCTTCAATTAATTTTACATGACACTCAACTAGGTATGTTGCTGAGATTAATTGAGATCACGGTGATTAGTGAACATATAAAAATTTCTTGTGTGTATAGAGAGAGATAGAATTGAACCTTGTCGATGTTATGGATGAAGGTGTTCCCTTGCATGTTGGATGAACTCCCAATGTTATTCATCATGCGACTACTGATAAACAACACTAGAGGGGTGGCAAAGCCTTCCCCAACAGCCCCAAGTGTACCTAAAATCATTAAAAACAAATCTTTACCATCGGCATGCATGAAAATGGACCCAAACCCATAGGAGTCGTTTTTCATCTTCTTCTTTCTCTCCTGGCTAACCATAGCTACTACACTTTTCTGATTCTTAACCATTTTTAGACACGCTTTTTCTTGATAAACAAACAACAGTGAGATTCGGAGACCCACTTCTGTAGTTAATGGAGCACGGTTTCTCGGCCTTCTTGGCTTGCCTCCAAAACCAGCTTTCCTTTAATTACCTTGAGCTATGTTGTTGCGACATTCTGGTGAATTTATAGGAATCAGTGTGGGTTAAAGGGTGGTGGGGCAAAACTTATAGGGACCAGAATAGCTAGGGTCAGGGTTGGGGAATTCTTAATAGCATGTGGAGGGGTTTATTGTGTTGTTGAGGATGGAGGAACATGTGATGTGAGGAGGAGAATTAGCTCCTGTTTGACTTTATAATTATCACACTGCTAAAGCATCGGGACTTTTCTCATAGCCATAAATATATAATTCTACTTTTATTAAAGCATTTTTCTCATCTTATACCACTTTCAAAATTATTTCTTGAGATATGCCACTTTTACTGCTTTTTGCTGACACGATTCTTTCTTTTTTATAAAGGATCGGTGAATTTTGGCCACTTTCTTTTTCTATATTGAATGCGCTATTTAATTTATATTAGATAACCGTTGATCTGACATTTGTTATCAAAAGAATCCTTTAAGACTAAGCTTAATAAGAACAGTGTGGAATTGCCTCTAAAAACTGCCATTTTAAAGTATGTACATGTTCTCTTAGTAGTCATAAATTTTCAGTTAGGCCAATTTAAGTTTACTTTTCTCAATGCGAATTATCACTTAATGTGTAACATATATTTGTATGCATGCACATATATACACTTACTTAAAACTAAATATTTTCTTGGTCTAAGACACATTAATGTAGAATATTTATATTTCATAAAATGAACACTCAAACTTACTATTATTATATAGAAGGGTCAAAGTTTCAAAGGTCAAAAAATTTAATTGTTTCCTCTTAAATCATGTTTTCCAAATGTCAATAACGTTCTTTGATATATAAATTTATTTACTATTCAGGAATCTTCAATTCTCAGGTATTTTGACTCAAATAATTAACAAATTTCAACTTTATATATGTATAAATACCCACAGTTTCATTTTTTAATTAATATTAATTACTTTATTTTGATAAAAATATTTTATAGTCTGTTTGTGAGTCGTGAGAAATCATTATCATTATTAATAGGATCACTGTTCATTTACTATTCTTACAAACGAGAATGTGACACAAAAATGACAATAATACATATTTCATTAATAGTTATAGATGTGATTAGATATGATTTTTATGACTTAGTATTTAACATGCTTTTCCTAATCTATTAAATTTTTTAGTCAATAGAGTTAATAACTTGATGATATTCTTACATTGTCATATGTCATATTTTTTGTTTACTAAAAAATAAAGACGTAGTGGTATTATATTATTATTATTATTATCTCTTAATTTTTGTTGTGTTCAAAATTGGTGAGTGAAGCTAGAAAGACAAAAATATTGAGAGTGCACAAATGTAATTATGTTAAAAGTGAGAAAAGTGCGTTAAAACCAAAATTTTCTTGTAAAATAGAAAAATTCGATACTAAAACTGTATCATTTACTTTATAACTTATTATATTTGTTGTACAAAACTAAACGCTATTATGCCTAAAGCGTTTAAGAGAATTAGAGTTAAACGCTTGATGCTTATCATACCTGAAGAAGGTATTCAACTTAGCTCTCTAAATTAAAGCAAGTCAAGATGATGTCTCTAACAAAACAAATTAAAATATTAAAACATAAAAAACTTGAAACAATATAATCACTATCTGTTTAAAAAGAGACAAAAGCAAAATAAGTGTTTACTTACACGATACCATGAGCTTAAACCATACTTTGTCCAATGATGAAGCCTTTATACAACACTTGATATCTTTAGAAAAGAGCTTAATTGCAAAAATCTACCTACCGATAGAAAATCAAAAAACACTTTGTTGTTATAAGAAAGCATTAAATGACATTAAATGTTCAATGTTTATCAAGTCGAGCGACTAAGCATTTAAAAGAAGAATTTTAAGCTCGATAACATGTTATATCATGTACTTTAGCTAAGGCGTCAAAGACTCCTCTAATGTTATTTCATACCACACTAGTACAGTAACAGGAAATGGCACCGGTTGCTTTTGCTTATAGGCACCGGTTCTACACCCGAGGCATATTCAAACGAGGTAAAAATGTGTACATTTTATGCCTCGGTTATTATGAACCGCGTCGTAAAGGATACGATTACGCCTCGATTCATTGTAACCGATGTCGTAAGATTTTGTTTTTTTTATTAATCCTGCTACACTCTCCCACCGTCTCCCATCGTTTCGAAACCAACCAGACAATCATAAACACAACCCTCATTATTTTTGTAACATGTTTCATCTGCAAAGAGACCAAAACCCACGATTTCGTTCAATTCAGAACAGGGTCAAAGCTGGATGATGAATCTGGCATGTGTTCCCCCTCCTTTGTGGTCCACGAGTCCATAACTGAAAAATTGAACAACAAAAATGTGCATGTTAGAAGACCAAGAACGAGATTGACAGTGGAGGGTTTTATTTGAAAATGGTGTTTTCAATGTCTTTGGATCCAAAAAGAAGACCAAGACAAGATCCAAAAAAATTTCACTTACCAAGCCACGGAGGACCACTGTCGCGATGACCAGGACCGTGGGAGCGACTGCGGCAACAAAGACAACGCGCCACGGCGGTGCAGCAAGAACCCAGGAAGACCACGTGACGATGGCGGCAATGCGGCGACAACACTGTCTTCACCACGCGACGGCAAGGCAGCGGGGAGGTAGTGGCGGTGACGTTGTGGACGCAGCGGTGGTGACGTTGTGGACGCAGCGGGGAGGCAGCGGCGGTGACGTTGTGGAGCGGATCTGGAGCGGATCTAGAGCAGATCTGAAGCGGATTTGGAACGGCTTGACGATTTGGGCTTGACAATCTGGAGCGGTGGATCTGGAGGAGGCAGCGGCGGCAGCAGCAATGACGGAGGCTACAGCAGCGAGAGAGGAGAAGAATGGGAGAGCACGGAGGGGAAGAGGGAGAGCACGAGAGAGCACGGAGGGGAAGAGGGAGAGCACGGAGGGGAAGAGGGAGAGCACGGAGGGGAAGAGAGAGAGCACGAGAAAGAAGAAGTCTTTGGCTATGCAAATGTGCAAATGAAAAAATCAAAACGTGTGTATAGGCAACGGTCGTCTAGCAACCCGAGGCAATAGGGTCTTTTTAGAGAAAAAGTGTGCTTAGTACAGAGGTATAGGTTTTGGGTCTTCTTTTAACCGAGGCAATATCACTGTTCTGCCTCGGGTCAAGGTGTAACCGAGGTATATAGCCTTTTACGCTTTGGGTTTTGCGTAACCGAAGCGTATATGACGCGTTAGATTCCACTTTTTTTACTAGTGCCGGCTACGAAAAAGTTTTTCAATAACACTATTCAATCCCTCCTTCTAGTGTTTTTCAGGTACTTCATGGTTTGGGTTAAAATGCTTTAGTTTTTGTATGAGCTAAAGTATCAGTTAAGTACATATTAAATGTCACTGTAATAAAAAAAAAATAGCCTAGTGGCTAAGGTTATGTGTTGACTTCGCATGGCCTAGGTTTGAATCTATGGGGAACCAAATAAGAATTTATTTTTTGTTGTTTCTTCCTATTGGGTTGAGAGAGAGAAAACCCTAGTAATGTTATTTTGTTCGCCTTTTGATTGTAAGAGTCATTTTCCTTCCTCTTTTTTTTTTCTTTTTCGGTATGTTTGCGAGATTATGGTTTAGGAGAGGACAGTGAGGGAATGTGCTGCAAGAGAGAAAATAAGAGAGCCTTTGATAAGCGCGAGAGGGAGAAGAAGGGAGCCTTTGATGCCAAATCCCCCATGGGAAAGAATGGAAAGTCTCCAAGCCTTCTCTGTCTAGAAGTATAAGTGGTGATTGTATTATGATAGACATTTGATTTTTGTTGCTAATAGTTGATTTAGAATTAATGATGAATCTTCTTTGAAAAGTTAATTTTATATGTTGAATCAAATTTTCTAATAGGAATGGAGAGAGCGTGATGAAATGGTAGGAGATTAAATTATTTCAGTGAACTGATGGTTTATATAGTATTGATCAGTTTTTACTAGCTTACCTTTTATTTTAATTATGTGATATTTGGGATTTCTCAACCTACAATGGTCGTATATTGTACATAAGAAGAGTGTCTTTTAGGTGATAGTGAGGAGCAACAATGAAGTAGTGGAGTTTTTCTTTGGTTGTATTTTTTTTGAATATTAAATAAAATGTATATTTTAATAAGGTACTTTTGTATGAGGTAAGACTTCTTGGTTATGCCATGAAAGGTCTTTTTGATAAAGTTTCATATACAATTAACATATTTGTATATTTGTACATTTAATGGGTAAATTCTTCTACTACTCATGAAAAGACTTAGGTTGTGATGAACTTACCTTGAGTTCATAATTCGTTGATTTGCTTGTAAATCTACATCTTGGATTATATTAGATATAAATCTATGGTAGGATGTATTTAGTATGAGTTTTTCAAAAGACGTGAGTCAATATTTTGTTGTTAAATATCTTTTAACTTATAGATCCATGTGATTTATATGATTTTTTAATGTGTGATTGATTGAAATTAGATAGTTTATAAATTGTTAATAAAGTTGCTTCTTTTATATCCATATCTTATGTTAGAGTTTTATTTTCAATAATTTATTCTTACATTTGTTGTTTGTATGATAATTTGTTATGATTATTGTTTTTAGAGAGTCGAGTATGTACTTGATGAATCATTATTTTGTATTATTCGCTTATCTTTCCGCACCAAATTGTATTAGTGAACTGTGTTTATTTCTCTATTATTATTTCATTTTCACTATTTGGGTTGAATTTGACTAGTAATTCTTGTTTTAATTAATTTGAATTATTTGGGCTTAGCTATTCCAATTATTATTTGTAGGACAATTTTAGAATCATATTTTGGGACAATAAGAGTGTTGTCATGTCATTTTCCATTATCCACGTCAACATTATATTTGAATTTCCCTCTTTTTTGGCTTTGTGCCCATTTTTAGGCAGATTTTTGTAAAAGCCCTTATGAAGGGCAGAATTGTAATTAGGGTTTTATAAACCCCAAAATCACATTTCAGTCTTCTTCTTTTCCAATTTATGTTTTTCAGCCCCCCTTTGGGAGGTTTTAGGTTTTGTTTTTCTTTCCCTCTTTATGTATTGAATCAATTTCGTTTTCAATTGCAAATTTAATTTCCGTTTGTGTTCTTGTTTTCATTCTCGTTTTGTTGTCTTCCTTGCATTTTCATTTTGCCAATTTCTAATCCAGCTTCATTTCCAATTTTTGTTCTAGTTCTGCATTCGTTTTCTAATTGCGTTTTTGGTTCTGCTATTACTGTGGTTTCATGAATTCGATTTGGTTTTGCTGTTTTAACTTTGTTTTGGTAGGTTAAGTGTGCTTGGTTGGTTATTACTGAAATTGCATCGTTTCCATGATATTTCTGAATCGTAATTGTGTTTTTGCTACTCTAACTTGGATGATATTAAATATGTTTGTGCACTTGCAATTGAGTACACGCTTAGTTGCCTAATTGGTGTTTAATCTTCGCTTAATTGATGAAACTGTGTGGTGCAGAATTGATTGAATATGAGCATTGCGTTTGCTTAATTCGCTTTTATGAAAACATGGTTAATCTTCGCTTAGTTGGTTAACTTGTGTTGGAAGGGGTTAAAAGAGTGAGTTATTGTTGTTAATATGTGATTGGAACAACCTAATTGAGCTAGTGATCAACCATTTTCAATTAGTGTTTGAATTCGTGTTTTACTTGAGTGCATTTTAATTCACAAAACTGTCTAAAAACCATTTCCACCATGTATTTAACCTATTGCTTAAACTACTAATTGGTATTTGAGAGACGATCTAAGAGTAACTTCCTAATTTATACCACTAGTACAAAAAGAAGAAACGACAGCGGTCATTTTTGTCCATAGACAGCGGTTCCCGAATCGAGGCATATTCAGGCGAGGTAAAAAGTCTACTTTTTTTTGTTTCGGGTGCAGACCGAGGCATAAAATGGTAAAATTTTGCCTCGGTTATTGCCTTAACCGAAGCAATAGGTGTTTTTATTTTTTTTTTATTTTTTATTTTTTGGTTAAATTGTTGATAAAAGAAAGCCAAAATTAGTGTTTGGCCCAAAGAGGAGATCGGTGGTTGTCATCTTCTGTCTATTGCATAGCACGGTGGTTACAGCAACACCCCCATCACTCACTATGAAGCAGTCCTTGAAGTTCCAGGGTGATGAAAACCACCACGAACACAGCACACAACGACTCCGCCACCGCCACCAACTCTGTTTCCGAGTTTTGCTTCTCACTCTCTTCAAACTTAACATCAGGCCCAATTCACATCACCGCCACCGCCACCCCCTTTTTTCTCTCTGCAATTCAAACCCCAATTCAGCCACCTCTCTCTCCGTAAAATCGTTTTCTCTGATACCCTACCACCCCCTTCTCCTCTCCCTCCCACACCTCAAATTTTGTCCAACAATCTTCCTCGGGTTGGCAGAATCTGAAATTGGAAGATAACAGAGACAAATCAAACCCTAATATTTTGGAAAACTCTAAGAACGATGCAAAGTTAAGGGAAGCGAGAGCGACGAAGCAATGGAAGCGAGAGTGACGGAGCGAGATCGAGAGAGCGAGGGAGCGACGGAGCAAGAGCGAGGGCGAGGGAGCGACGGAGCGAGAGCGAGGGCGACGACAGAGCGAGGGCGACGACGGAGCGAGGAAGCAAGGGACTGAAAGGGTGACGGAGCGAGGGACTAAGAGAGTGACGGAGCGAGAAAGCGAGGGAGGGAGAGGGAGGGAGGGAGTCAGATCTGGAGGAAGAAGGAAAGGAGGGAGAGCGAGGGTGGGAGTCAGATCTAGAGGAAGAAGGAAATGAAAGGTTACGTTTTTTTGGTTAAGATACGTGCACATATGACTCGGTTCTCTGCTCGCCCGAAACAATACATGCATATAGGTCTCGGTTCTACACCTGACCGAGGCATATAGTCCTCAGAAAAAAATGAAAAAAAAAAATAAAATGATTATATACCTCGGTTTCCGTTTAAACCGAGGCATAAACACTATTTTGTACTGGTTCTGAACGAACCGAAGCCATATGCTCTGCACAGAATTCAAATTTCAGAGACTGTCAGGGAACAGGTGGGCTTTTAGGCTTCGATCGTTGCTTTAACTGAAGTAATATGGCTTATATGCTTTGGTTGATTTTGAACCAAGACGTATAAGTTCGCTTAAACTACAAAAATGCCACCATATTTTGATAGGCTTCGGTTTCACCTAAATCAGTGCCTATAACGCGAATTTAAAAACAGTTTTTTTACTAATATACTGCACTTTAATTATATATTAATTTAATTCGGTTACAACCTGAATCACTTATCTGAAAAGACTTCCAAAGATTCTCCAAACATATTAATTGCTATATTTATTTAATATTATTATACATATAAGAATCACATGTGCAAGTGTATAGGTGTTCACTTCTTGCTTGTATTCAATTTGATGATAATAAAAAATTAAATAAATAATTATGACAATAATTATTAAAATAAAATATTAGTAAATTATTATATTCTGACTTTTTTTGTGTATGTGATTTTTTATTATAAATAATTAATAAAATTTAAATAAAAAATTACATAATTTAAAGCAGAATGACAATTTGTAGAAAAATTGTTAAAAAGAATCTGTGCTGATACATCAATCAAGGTCAGTAAAAAATTATATTGCACTCGAGGGCGTACATTGATATTATAATAGAATGAATATGATATTGTTTTATGAAGAAAAAGTTCTGGTAATTTTTAATATAATGGTGATAGTTTTATTTTTTTTTATCAAACATCATTTTCTTTTATATTTTATTAAAATGATACTTATTTCAATATATTTTAAAAAAAACCTCTCGTTTTATTCTAAAATAGTATATTAACTGAAATTTAAAGAAAAGATTGTACACAGTATTTTATTTCTATGAAATATTTAATTTTTATTTTAAAACTTTAATTATTTTCATAATTTTAATTAAATTTTATTAAATTCGTTATTTTAAAATAAGGTTAGGCTATGTATTAGTTTATTAAACATAATAAAAAATCTGAATGTCATTTTATTTTATTCAAAACATAAGTTACAAAAACAAGTATGTTTGAAAATTTAAAAAGATCTTGTTATTTTAATTTATAAAAAGCTAATATGAAAATATATTTTTTAAAACTAGAAAAATGTAAATACCCTTTTTAATATAACTAATTTCAGATAATGTATAATTTCTCAAATTTTATCATTGCATTATATATATATATATATATATATATATATATATATATATATATATATATATATATATATATATATAAATTATTTTATTAAAACTGGTGTATTACTATTATTAATGTATTGATTAATGTTTTTGTCATATAAATTTTAATGCAACTATAAGATTTTTAGGTTCAAAAGCTTAATTGGTGATATTATATTTTTAATATTTTAATATAAATAATTTTATTTTGTGACATTAATTTACATATTATTTTAGAAAATAATTAAGTCATGACTCTGATAGCTCACTACTTAACTTAATTAAAAAAAAATATTACAAGAATATATATTATTGTTTTGGACTGATGAGATAATATGATTTGTGTTTCTTTTAAATGCTTTAATTCCTTCTTAAATTGTATCTCAGTTATTAAACATTGCAAGAAACAAAAGAAAAGACGTGTTAGGGTAAAAGGTGTGTGGCAAATCTTTGGAAGTGATTTGATTATCAGACTGATATTTTACACCTTTTCACTTTCCAAGAAACTAAGCCTATTAATCTATATTTAGAAGAAAACAGAACTTCATTTATGATTATAGGTATATGTACAGGGACCATTCATATTTCACAACCCAAAGTAAATTCCCACAGACAATTTATAGGTTATCCCCTGTCTTTTACAGTATGAAAGTTTTATGTTGCACACAGAAGAACATTGACAGAGGATAATGCCTAAACCTCTGAAGACATATATGCTTGCAATGAATGCACTGAAACAACGTGGACCACCTTTACCTTGAGAGTAACAATAGAATTGAAAGTTTCAACAAAAATTCAACAGAAAGTAATTGAAAGTTTCAATAAATATTGAACAGAAAGTAATTGAAAGTTTCTAATGCTGTTGAAAGTTTCTATGATAAAAGCAATTAAAAACTGCATTCTGCAATTGGATAAACTTTCTTGCCTTTGTCAACGTCCATAAATACTACAAATAATTACTGTCTTATTTATTTATTTATTTATTTTTATAAGATTAGTATATCGTGTGTATACGAGTGTAAAGGACCATTGTACACATAAGAACTAAACTCATTTGTTGTTGGATAATATAACTTCTAAACTTTCATGTACTTGAATATGTTTTAAATATTTTATGTTTCTTTCACTGAATGTTAGTGATTTTCTCCCATTCTTAATGCTTGTTTTATTTTGGTTATTCATGACTTAATGTTTGATTTGTTTGAGTATTGGAAAATATCTTATGAATCATGATCTGGAGAATTTCATCGAAAGGGAATATTGCCTACGGATAGGGATAAGACGTTTAGTTGTCTTAAGCTTCTTTTCTTAATGCGGAATTGGTTGTTAGGGTTTTCAAGGGATTGTTGTCTAATAATCAAGGCTAGGCTTTACGTCGAGAGATCGGGTTCTAAGTAATTTCGTAAGGGACATTAACATTCCAATGAAGATGAGTTCTAATATGCATGAAAGTAAAGTAGGTGAAATCTAATCCCAACAACATCATCATCTCATATCATCTTAAATCATTCATTTATTCTTGTTTTAGCCTCAATTGATCAATTTTACATTCAAGTTTTTATGTTTACTTTTGTAATTCAATCTCATTCAATGGAATCGTTCTTTAGTCTTAATTAGTTAAGTGATTATACGATTGTTTAGGATACGATACTTGGTCTTACCATTTTATATTACTTTATACAATTTGGTACATTTGCCAATGGGTTAATAGCTACCCAGTTTGTTGGAATTCTGAACTGAATTGCGTTCAACAGATACAAATATTCTGATGTTAATTTGTCGTAATGAAATCTTCTAGGTAACAATATCCAATCCGGGATGTATGCAATCATCCTTTCTTCTTTATCCAATCCTTTGTGCAGAAATCCTTTTTCTTTTTTGTATCTTCCAGGATACCTCATGCAGTCCTTATACATTTGTCTCTTTGTAGTCCATCTGTTATGCAGAGAATCTGGTAAGTGTGACATGCACCCTTCATCTTTGAGTCCAGCAATCTATAACCATGTATCATTATTGATTACAATGTGCACACCTTTTACGCGTGAGTGAATATCACCATTGACAACTTTGAGATTGTTATAGAACACACTAACTAATTTCGGATAGTAGTCACCCTTCATCTAAATAAAAGTAGATAGACCTTGATGAGCGAGTTTTTCTGGAAATATGAATCCTTCACCTTTGAACAGAGATAACTCGAGTGATTTGTGCGGAACAACTTCTTTGACTCTTTTCCATCCCATAAATCTTTCTCTAGCAGCACTATCACTGATCCATCCTGAAGGACTTGCACTTCTTTCAGATGGAGGAACCCTTCTGGCGCGTTTTGATGAAGAGAATGATGCCATGTTCATAGGATTCAACCAGAAAAATCTTACATGGTTTTTTAGGGTTTTGCTTATAGCAAACAATGAGACACAACAGTACACAAGCTATTTCACAATCAAATATATATAAGGGCACGAAACAAAATTTTAGTATTGGCCTATTTAATTTTTCTAGAGCATATAAGCCCATAAAGGAGAACCTTAATCAATTTTATTAATATCATAGTCAACTTTGTGTTTTACAAAGTATTTCCAAAAATAGAGAAACACATACACATAACATAGTCGACTCTATTCATAATACAATCGATTAAAAATCGTACAAACAGATTTTCATACAATCAGATCAGTCACACAAACATTCATCAATCATGCATTTGACAATTATTCATATAGTTATTTATGATGCATGAATGCATGAAAAATAGATTGACGTAGTTACCACATTGTAGATACTCAAGAACTTAAGATTTGTTGCAATTGTAGTTCATCCTTGAGCTCTGTTTATGCTACAATAGCAGCTACTTTCCTGCAAAACAACTTAATGGTTTTGATGCAGGTACCCACACAAACTTAGGTCCTTTCTTGTCAGTTGCAGGAGGTTGTTCCTTAGGAATCCATTTATATTTTCCCTTCGGAACTCCAACCTTTCTATAGTAACAATTTCTAACATTGTGACCAATTGTATTGCAATAGAAACAAGCATTCATAATAGGTTTACTAAGATCAATAAACTTTTTGGAATTAATCCTATTACTTTTTGCTTTATAGCCAATACCTTCACTATTAATTGCTTTACCAGAAGATCTTAACACAACATCCAAATTTTCTTTTCCTTGAGTAAATTTAGCTAAAGTGCTGGTTAAGTAATCAATTTTCTCTACGTGCACTGGATAGTTATCACAATTATTTTCAACAATTTGCATTTCAGTTTTAACTATGTTCGTAGATTTTAAAGCAATTTCTAATTCTTTTTCTAGTTTTTCATTATCCTTTACAAGGTTGTCAATTCTTTGTCGCATGACTTTTGCATGAATTTCCTGAAAAGCATCAAGCAGCATGTGATACTTCACCTCGATAGGCTCATTTTCAAAATCATCATCGTTGTCATCATCAGAATGTGTAGAGCCTGCCATGAAACATAAATTTGATTCCTCTTCAACGCTGCAATCATCATCACTTAAAGATTCACCATCACTGTTTTCCCAGGCTATATACGCTTTTCTTTGCTTTCTATTTTTGTCCTGAGGGTACTTGGCGGTTGCTTTCTGCCTATTCTTCAAGTCTGGACAGTCAGGCTTTATGTGGCCTTCCTTTCCACATTCATAGCATTGCACCGTGTTGATTCTTGAACTCTTCCTTCCTCTTGAAGCACTTGCATTATTAGCAATAGAACTTCTATTTTTCATGAACTTATTAAATTTTCTTACCATCATGTTCATGATTTCCTTTTCCTACAATTCTACATCTCATTCAGCTTTAGATTCAGGTTTCTTTAAGGCTCTTCTGCTCGTGGCTTTGAGGGCAATTGATTTCTTTTCCTCAATCTCTTCTTCCTCTCTTAGCCTTCCGAGTTCTAACTCATGCTCCCTAAGCTTTCCAACAAGGGTTGCCATATTCATGTTAGATAAATCTTTAGATTCTGAAATAGTAGTGTTACCTTTGGCTGCCAACTTTTGTTAAGACTCTTCAAGATTTTGATGTTGATTTCTTCTTTATCAAACACTTTGCCGAGAGCCATCAAGTGATTTACAATGCATGTAAATCTTTTCTACACCTTATAGATAGTCGCTCTAGCCTTCATCCTGAATAACTCGTATTCTTGCATAAGGGAGTTCTTCCTAGCACGCTTTACTTCTTCAGTGCCTTCATGTGTCACTTCAAGAACTTCTCACATCTCTTTTGTAGTCTTGCATTGGGAAACCTTGAAAAACTCATCCATAGTTAGTGTAGAGGCAATTACATTTCTTGCTTTAACATCATATTGTGCTCTGCGATTCTCATCCTGAGTCCACTCAAAAAAGTTTTTCAAACCAGTTTTTCCATTTATAATTTGAGTGGGCTCATATGGACCGTTGATTGTTGCATCCCATACGCCTTTATCCACGGATTCAAGAAAAATTTGCATCCTAATTTTCTAAAATGCATAATTCTCACCAGCAAATAGAGGCGGTCTATTTGTTGATGCACCTTCACCAAAAGATTGAGAAGTAAAAGCCATTTTTTAGGATCGAATCGATTAAGAAAAAATATTAATCGATTTGTTTTTCAAATATTTTATGAAAACCAGCTCTGATACTAATTGTTAAAAAAGAAGTGCTTAGTTTCTTACACCAAGAGAGGGGTAGATTGGTGAAGCGTAAAAATATAAGCTTTCTAAAACTTTTTCGCAAAATAGGATATCTTTACGCTTTTCTTGAATCGTAACTTAAATGGTATGTAATGCAGCAGTTCACTTAATCGAATACAATAACAGGTTAATCGACTGTAATGAAAAAGTGTAAGGATCAGAGAATTCAAACGTTGGTTTTTATACTGGTTTGACCAAGTCTACATCCAGTGTTCTTCCAACCACAGGAAGCAAATGCACTATAAAGATCAAGGTTTTTACACCAAGGTTTTTACAGCAACCTCACGTCAAAAATGTAAAACACCTCTCTAACTCTCTAATCTAATATAGGCAGCAAACAATACAGACACGCAGCAAGAACACCATCTTTTGTTGTCAAACCCTATGAGGCATCTCAAAGTCAAGAACACAGTTCTTCTTCCTGCAAACACTGTAGGGAATCCAAGTCAATCTTCACAGATTACAAATTCCTGATCGTGCAGAGTACACCTCTTCATGCAGATTGATTAGACGTTCAATACCTAGTAAATCTTGCTTCTCAAGAAACCTTTAAGCCTTGATCACCACGATCAATCTCTGATTCTTGGAGCTTTTCTTTTCCTCTGTAAGACACACAACGTTTTCTGAAAGATATGAAAATGTTAATTCTCCAAAAGTTCTTACAAAATTCAAATCAACATCAATTTATAGTATTACACACATTAGACGCATTTTGATCGATTTAGCTATTAATCAAGTTGAATAATCTTTGCAGTTATAACAGACTAACAACAATCACATATTTAATTGAATGCACATTTAATACAATTGATCATAATAAATGCTTGGCAACATATTTAAAAATATGATCGTTATGTCAGTTGTGACAAACATTTAACAGTTTTCAAAAACTTAACAGACTTAATCGAATACAAGAAGCATACAATCGATTAAGTAAAAACACTTAGAACAATTTTTGAAAACTTTTCACTTCAAAATATCTCACAGCACACTTGAAAAGAGTTTGTGCAAACCCACGAGTTTTAATCGATTCATCCCATAATGTAATCGACTTAAAACTGTTGTTTTGCCACACATTAAAGTTCAACCAAAGTGTTTGTCGTTTTTCATTTCCGAACACTTATGTTATGCATACACATATAAAATCACATATTAAATACAGTGGTATGCTTTAAACAACACAATAATATTCACACATATGCTTGTACAGATATAACACAGTAAGCAAAAGCATATAACATGTGTAACACAGTATACACATGTGTTATTATTAATTATGTATTGCCATCATAAAAAACATAGTCATCATTGAGATTGTGTGGGTTTAGCTAAACTTGTGCTCCCCTGTCAACAATCTCAACACAAACCACTCCTTAATTAATTTCTACACCAATTAAATAAAGGTAAAAGACCATTTTACCTCTAAGTAAAAATATAAAAATAAAGAAATAACATAATAATTATGTTCTAAGAAAAATATACACTCAATAATACTAATTTCCAAAACAATTTTATAACTTAAAGGCAAAGCATATAACTATAAAAAATAATACCAAACAAAAACAAAATAAAGCAAATAAACATTTATTTTCTTCGAAAGTATTCATAACATGCAAGTCACGGTCATGCTAAAGCATTACTAATACAATTTAAGAGTCATCAAATGAAGTTTATTAATGTATGCTTTTGATTTGATATAAATGAGACATATTTAACAGAAATTAAATAGTTTAAATAATTTTCTTATTTATTCATTTTAAAATAAAACTTGGATATTTAAAATAGATATTTCATTTGGAAATAATTTCTTTTGTAAATAATAAAGTAAAAGATTTGGACATTTTAATAATAGCTAAAAAATATAACAAAAATTTTAAACAGAAAAATGCCAAATATTTTTAACCAAACAAAACTAAAAAAATTATTTTACAAAAAATCGAAACACATATTTAAACAAAAGTATTATTTTCCTTTTTCTCATTTTTTTCACGTGTGTATAAGTACCAGGATTTTCTATCCATAAAAAATGTTCACCTTATCACCATCTTACAGTCGCGTAGCTCTATAAATGGGTTCTCCAATCTTTTCTTATTCACACAACCTGTACTAAACTGATAAGAGAAAAGCCTTGATTTGTTCCATAGCCAACCAAAGAAATGGCGAGTACAATGCTTTTTGCTCTCTTCCTTCTTTCTGTCCTAACCTTCTACCCTCCTTCAATCACTGCTCAAGTCACCGACGGCAGTGGTAACGTGGTTCGTAACGGTGGCTCATTCTATATAAGGCCACACATATTTTCGCTTGGCGGTGGAATTCGACGAATTAAAACCGGAAACGAAACTAGCCGTCTCTCAGTTGTGCAATCTCCTTTTGAGACCGATCCAGGGCTTCCATTGAAAATTACATCCCCATACCGTGTCCAATTTATCCCTGAAGGCCCTGTGTTCATTGACTTCGTAAATGATCCTCTCGGTGTCAACTCTCTTGAGTGGAAAGCTGTTGAGGTTCTTTCTGAAGGAACCCTCGTTAAAGTTGGCTACCAAAATTCACTGAAAGGTTCCTTCATTATTGAGAGAGCTTCCTCAGCCAATACCTACAAGCTTTTGTTCTGTACACTTGGCGGCAGCCTCTGCGGTAATGTTGCCATTGTTAATGATGAAGCAGGGAACAGGCTTTTGGCCGTCAATCAGAAAACCCCATTCCAGTTTATTCTTACGCCACTTCCATCAACATCTCTGCTAGGTCTAAATGAACCACTATCCATGAAAACTCGTGCTTGATGCATCTACGGTATGCTTCGGATGTAATTAACTACTATAAGAATAAATAAAACATCCAAAGCTTATGTCTTTGGATTTTTTGCTGTGTTATATTTCTAGAGTCACAAAATTTGTTTCAATTTTATCCGTTCGCCTCTTCAAAGTCATTGTCTGGTTTATGTTCTTCGTTTCACCAATAAAACAAACCGTGTGTAAAAAACTATTTCACGAGGACTAAGGAATGAAACAGGAAATATAATTAATACCATACCAATTTTAATTTTTCATTTAAATTATGGACTTTATAAACAAATAAGTACGACATGTTACTCTATTAGGTTCAAATGTAAACGGTAAAAACATTCAATATACTTAGTTAAATTTTATCTCTAACATAGAACTTGAGAAAAAAAATTTGAACAGACTCTTCCATTTTTTTTCATTTGTTTTCTAAAATAAGATTATACTATTTTATTTCCACTTTTATATTACTAAAAATTAATAAAAGGTATAATAAAATAAAATAAAAACAGTAAAAGTATAAGTATATTGAAGGTATTTTAAAAAAAATAAAATAAAATAAATTGGACGCTCATACCAATCACTAAAAACAATTTTTTTTTATATAAATGGTTGGGTTGAGATTAGTGCCGTCAAAATGGGTTGAAATCCGTGAGTCAACCCGGCTCACCACAGGTTTGAGCCGGGTTGGGTTGGAAAAAAATGCAAAATTTTTTATGCGAGCCAATTTTGACCTGGCTCACTAAGAACCCGGCTCACACGGGTTGAACCCGTGGTGGGTCGGGTTGACTCACCAACCCACCTATTTTTTTAATTAAATTAAATTAATTAAATTAATTATTCAAATCGTATTTTTTATTGAAATCAAATTAATTAAATTAATTATTCAAAATGCACAACCTTTACTTAGCAATAGAGCATTTTGCGTTGCTGTCTTTCCAAAAGTTCCCCTTCGTAAATAAAACCCAAAGATTATAGATTAGATAATATTATAGATGGAGACAACAAAGAAGAAGATGTTTCAAGAGAGCATAATATTGTGGATTTATCCATTCTAAGACTCCAATTTAATAGATGGATAATATTATAGATTGGATAATTCGTGAATATATGATTTGTTTTATCCTGTTTTTAAACCTATCTACAAGCATGACAATTTTATCTTGTGCTATATATTTTTGTTAACTTCTATACATAGTTTCTTGTATGTCTCACTAAATTAAATTGGCAAAATTTTACGCTTGATAGCTTAGAATATATAGAACACTATATTTCTTTTGTTTCATTTTCTTTTATATCCATTGGTTCAATTATTACTGTTTCAATTTGATTGATCAAAGTAACATGTTATAAGAATCTGAGAAGAAGAAGGTGAAAAAAAAGTTAATTAAGTGAGCCAGTGAGCCAACCCGTTTAACCCACCAACCTGTGGTGGGTCGGGTCGGATTTAAATTTTTTTGGCTCGCTAATAAATGAGCCGGGTTGGGTTGACTCAATAAATGGTCAACCCGTGGTGGGTCGGGTCAGATTGAGCCGGGTTACCCGTTTTAACAGTTCTAGTTGAGAGTGACTTTAATTGGGATGTTAAGACAACAATGTAACAGTTGTCTGTATAACTCTTTAAACCAAGTTAGCAAAGTGACTACAAAAGTAAAGTAATATAAGAGGGGTTTATTTTTAATAGTTTCCAAAATTTCTAATTTATTTTTATTTTAAATAAATTTTCGACAGTTTTGGTTTATTTTTATTTATTTTTTTAATAAATTTTCGGCAATTTTAAGAGGAAACTATAATTAACTTTTTTTTCTTAAATATATTTTCGGTAGTTTTGTTTGAAAATCGTCGATAATTGTTGAAATATTTCCGCAATGCCTAATTATCCCCTTCGTCAAACTTTTAGAAATTGATTGTATCTTATTCACCCCACTTCTCCACTTCTACTTATTCTTCACCATTCAATATTGAGTGTGCGACGGTTACCCTTCGTGTTTCGTTGTCCCCTCAACGTTAAGTTCTCTTCTCCTGCAATCATTAATTCGTCTGAAATTTCTTTATCCTCTTCCAAAAACTCTAGACATTAGGAAACCTTGTCCCATTAACTTTAGGGCTTTTAATTTGACGTAAATTGTTGTGGTTAATTGCAATTTATTTGTGTTCTTAATTTACTACAAATTTCCACATTTTTTTGTTTTCATTGCAAGTTGATGTGGATATAGGTTAACTTGTAGTTTTTCATCTAATTTCCAGGCTATTAGAAAACTTGTGAGCGGCATCAATGAATCTCGTGCTTAGAAGAGGAAGGTGATGATGTTTTAGTTTGACAAGGTGGTCAAGTATATGGTGTAGCTCTTTCAGGATCTCAACTTGCCAAGTCTGAATTTTTCCCTAAGTTTCCTTTACTGCAGGTTTCATTAAAGTTTTTTCATGTTGTTCTAATTTTATCACATTAATATATCTGTAGGAACATTCAAATTAAAGCTACCTTTGACGAGCGAAAGCCTATGTACTCATCCATCAGCTGTAGTTAGAGCAATTTCACATGTACTTTCTCAACATTGTGTTTTTTTACAGTTCATAATTTATGTTTGTCTGAGCGATTTTCAAGGTCATTGTCATAGTACACTAGTGTAAAATAGACTTTTTATATCTACTGTTTATACCGGTTCAAATTTATCAGGTATAAAAAATGATGTAATGGCAATATCGTAAATAAGATAAATTCTTTTACACCGATTATACTGAAAATCGGTATAAAAAATACTTCTACACCGGTTAGAATAAAAATAGGTATAAAAGTTCATTTTTTATACCGACTACAACTTTAAACCGGTATGGAATATTTAATATTCTGCCCGCGTTTTCCCTCTTCACTTCCTCTCCCCGTGTCTTCACTTTCACGCTGCACTTCTTCTCCTTTGCTTCTAAATCGCCAAATCAATCGTGAAAACCCTCATCCTACTGGACTGCGACTTCTCTCTTTTGCTATATTTGGGAGATTAGGGTTCCACGACTCATCTAGAAGCGATTGATGCTGAAATTGCGGCCATTCTCGATGAGGCTCGAACATCATACGCCACCCACAACCGAAAGCTCATGTCACTCCTCCGAGCCAAATCCTCTTCTTCGGCTTTCTTTTCTGCCTTCTCTAGAACCCTAACTCCTCTCATTGATTTCCAGAGGCGCCTTGCCTCTGTTGAACGCTTAGTCTCCTTCGTCTATGCCCTTGCTGCCTCCGCCTCCGACGAGTTCCTCGATTGCTTCCTCAAGTTCCTCCTAGCTGCCGCTACGACATCCAACAAAACAGCCAGATTCCGAGCGTGCCAGATCGTCTTCGAGGTAACTGATTCTCACAATTTCCAAGCACTATTTAATTGAGTTTTCTGAACATTACTGAATTTTATATATATTAGTCACTGAAGGGATAGTTTTATGAAGTCTGATACTTAGGTGAAAAATGCTTACAATTTCAAGATTTATGATTGCACGGAAGATTGTTAAAATTAGAGCTAATATCTCGGATTTGTTGAATTTTAGATAATATTGCGGCTTCTAGATGACGCAGAAGTGAGCAATGAGATATGGGATTAGGTGATTGAGTGGATGATGGTGAGGGTACGAGACAAGATCCCTGTGGTGCGTAGTTTTCCCCTCATGTCATTAGCTAATGAGTGTGCCAAATGCCATGGACTAAAAATTGGGAAGGCAGTTGATGATGATGATGATGTGGGGAACTACTCTGTGCTTGCAATGGTGTTTCCTGCTACTAAGGTTTGTCCTGTTACTATTTTTTTTTTCATAAAATTGTTTCTTATGAGCTATATTTATAGGAGACCCTCTTTTATATCTAAGTGTCTGTATGTATTTATATTTATAATAACTATGCGGCATCTATCCTTACCAAACTTCTATATTTTTTTACATTTACATAGGTTTCGAAGGATGGAGTACGCCTGTCTTCAAACCTTTATTATACTATGGGATGTCCTCCTATGGGCTCAAGTGTGTTTGTTTGTGCATTACAGAAACAACTCTTGCCTACTCCTGCCAGTGGGAGCAATCAACAATATTATATGGAAAATAGTTGTCTACCTATTAATAATTGCAAGGAATTGTATCTTCAGTTGGTTCCTTCTAACAGTGGGCTACCGTTGAAGTTTAATAATTTTCCCTCATTGGACGTGTCTAAGGAGAAATCTCATGTTCAATTTGAGAATGACATTGTTGCTTCTCCTGTAACATCTTCTTCACACCTTCTTCTGTATCAAAGTTTCCTAATGCTAGTGGTTTGTCTTCTCCACAATTTGAGGATTCAACATCTAGTGTGCCAAATCAGAAGAGTCAATCACTGATTTCATCTGATGTCAGCTTAGCAGTAAGTGATGAAAGTTCTAAGCAGTCACTTGAGACATGGGCAACTTCATGGTTATATTCTTGATATTTACTTTTAGGGAATCTTGTTAGTATTCCAATGTTTTCAGAGTGTTTTTTCCAAGTGATATGAGCTAAGAAGCTGCCAGTTGCCAAATCTGGTCATTATCCACCAAATGGGGTGGTGAAATCAATAGCTCCAAAATCTAACTCCAAAGAGTTTTCATCATTTGCCCTACACATTCAAGAGTTTTCTGGTAAGCCTAAAGAAAATATGTAAGTATTTCTACCACAACTCATGTATTAATATTCTCTGTCCTTTGCATTATTGGCTAAATGATAAATTACTATGAACACTAAATCTGCATGTTATCTTAGTCTTGGGACACATGGCCACAAATAAAAACAAGAAAGAAAGGATAATTAGTATTCGTCACTTTGGCCCTGATGAGTAGAACATAGGCTAGATTCTTTTTTATTATAAAAACAAGCAATTCTCTATATGGTCTCCTAGCATTATATGAGAGCAGAGGTTGCTATGGTACTATGTACAAATGTCCAATCACCATGCATTGTTAACAAGAAAGCATATAAACTTTCAAGAAAAATGCCATTTGTCCTGCAACTACATATTTTAATGCTTTAAAAAAATTGACCATATATGTAGTTGCATTTGCCTATAATTAGTTGTTATAACACTGCATAAGGAGGCTTATGCTATATGATTGTATTTGTATGGTCTGTTGGCTTACTCACTGGATGGCTGGATTATTATTAAGTGATATGCTCATATGTTAGTTGTGAATTTTCGATAGAATTCTTCAATGTATGAGGAGTTTGAGTGAACAACTTTATTAAGCACTTAGGTAGCTCTTATCACATTAGAGATTATCTTAAATTTGACTGTAAAAATAATTAAAGAAGCAAGTTAGAGATAACTTGTGTTGATAAACTTCGCCAAAAAGCTTATTTAAATAAGATAAAAGGTGCTTATAAGGGTAGAGGCCCACATAATATTTGTGGAAGCTCTTACAAATACCTCCTAACATGTGTTGAAATTTTATTCTTTTGTCCATAATAAATTCAGTGCTAATCTGCAGTTATAGAAATTAGATGTAAATGCTACAAAGATAGTTTGGGTTCCAGAACTTTTGTTTCATTTTTACCAAAGCCTTTAGACTTAACCCGTAGAAACTATCTGAATTAGATTTACTAATTTGTTACTCAAAAATGTCTGGTGGGGAGAGAGGGAGGAATTGGAATGAAAATGTACAAGGAAAAAGTTGAAAAATCCGAAGTCTAAACTTGGCGAGTTATTTTGAGAAGTTTCAGATTTGATTTCTATTGTTTTTAATTCTGTATGTTGGCTATATCTTGATTTTATTAATAGCATATCAATCCCACAATCTCAGGCATTTGTTTCCTAGAATAGGCAGTGCTTGTTTCCAAATTTATCCAATTAATGTATATAGGTATATCATATGTATGTAATGAGACTATAAATTATTTTCTTCTAAACTTGAGAAAACTTTCTTATCTTGAATGGTAGTAAGCTGGGTTGAAAATAGGATCAGTAAAACCATATGGATTTTAGTTTTACCAACTTACCTATATTTCAAGCTCTCATTGTACTGTCTATGTTCATATTTTCATTTTATTTCTGCTGACATATTTTCTAATGCTAAAAAATGGAATTTATTTCTGACTTGCTAGAAAGTTCTGTTAAATCTTGTTGAAAGGATGTTCTAATTAGCTTATATCATTGTTCCTAGATGACAATTGATGAGGTGAAGCGCACTGCACAACAACAAATGAACAGAGCATTAAAGGATCATGCCAAGTTATATTCTCTATCTTGCTCTATTATGTATGTGAGCCACAGGTAAGAAACTGTTCTATCACTCATTTATAGGTGCTGATTGGATCCTCTTAGAACTAACGATGTACAAATATTCATTCACTATTATAATTAGTACTTTTAACTACCTAAAATACTTTTTTTCTGGGGTAAATAAGTTCCACATTTAGTGTTAATTTCTTTATGATTCTTTTGTACTATTCATGCACATAAAAAGATTAAACAAGATATTTTCTGGTGACAGGATCAAATCAAGGTAGCAATAATTTGACTTTGAGAGGGTGGCCACTCACTGTGAGTAATTCTGTTTAATTTGTTTTTTTTTATGTGAATTAATATTACCTATCCTGGTGAAGGCCATATTATGTCCTGTTGAATGTGATATCATATTTTGACAATTATTTTCTATTAAAATCATAAGATTATAAATTTATGTCCCTGAATTTGACCGACTTGATTTTTGTACCATACAAAGAGTAGTAAATAGGTTCCTAACATGATTATTTGAATGCACCTTCAGGTTTAAAAAAAACAAATTGGTAACTTATTATTAAGCCATTAATATTATAATTAAGATATTAAGCCATTAATATTATAATTTGACTCAAAGTATTCATTGTGTAGATATTTGATGACACATTTCCAATGGAGCAACATGTCATAAAGGATGTTCGGGAGCAGTGGATTGCATTTTTTTAACCATTTGTAAATGATTAGATGTTTCAATATTACATTTTGAATTTAGGAACTATTTCATGTGTAACTATATTAAGTAACTATGTTAGGTAAATATATTTAGGAACTTTGTTAGGTAAATATTACATTTTGATGTGTTAGTAATTGAAATAATATTGATTATTTTACTCGTTATTGATTATTTAAACTGTATTCTAGGATTGAATTTTATGCAGGTCTGAATATGGATAGTAGTATATACAAATCAAATATTTTAAAAAAAACGTCACTTTTTACACTGGTTAAATCTATATCAGATATAAAAAGTCTTGTTTTTTCACACCGGTTATAGTACCAACAGGTATAAAAGTGAGATTTTTATACCTATTATAGCATCAACAAGTATAAAAAATTTTTTTTTTCTCTGGTGTAAATATCAGACTTTTATACCTATTATAAACAGAACAGGCATAAAAGTAAAACTTTCTACACTGGTTCTAGAGTAGGTATAAAAAATCGAGAACTTTCTATATCCCCTGCTTCTATACCTACCCAAAAATAGGTATAAAAAGCCTTTTTTAAGAGGTATAAAAAACCTTTTTTGCACTAGTGGTACATTAACGTTGTTAATAGTTGGTATAGTTATTTTATACCAAGTTAGTATATTTTTGGGGATGTTGGTTGCTATTGTATTTTAGGCATTGTCATGATATTTTGGGTTTAAATGAGATTATATTTTGGTTGAACATTGTATAATTCTAGTGGTTATAGTAACTTTAGGCCATCTGATATGGTTAGATGCTATGACATTTCACATTTTATATTTTTCAGCAACTTTATCTACATTTCTTGTTCATATCTCATAGTCAATACATATGTGTAGCTCCCAAATGAAGCGTTTTTCATTCACAAGCTAAAGTTGGATACCTAGACATGTAACAACTGAATATGAGATGATGAAATGAAATTACAATGAAAACACTGGGGCGTGGGGTGAATGGTGTTTTCCAAAATCTTTTCGCAAGGCAACGTCTAATAACATACGAAGAAATTATTGAGAGGCTTAGACGTTAGTTTTTATAATATGAGTAAATGGCAAACGTTTTGAATAAGAAAGCAATAAATCATAGATTTTTATACTGGTTCACTTAACCTAAACTACATCTAATCACTAGTGCAGAAAAGACCTTTAACGTCACCCTTTAGACGTCCGACCCTCAAATATCCCACGTAAAAAATAACCGGTGACACTTCTGTAAATAAGTTAATGTTGTAGGTGTTTGACCGGGGTGGTCCCCGACGTCTGATGTCTTTATAGACGTCCCGGCCCCTATGTCGAACATCTGATGGTGGCAAAGAATACCAAAAGTCATTTTATTTCGCAGTGTAGACGTCTTGGTTCCTATGTCAAACATTTGATGTCTTTATAGACGTTCGAGCCCCTATGTTGGATGCCTAAAGACCTGACAGGTAGGTGAAAAGGTGCCCTGTTCCATTGCTTTAGACGTTCGGGCCCCTATCTCGGACGTCTGATGGTCGCAAAGAATACCAAAAGTCATTTTATTTCGTAGTGTAGACGTCCGAGCCCCTATGTCGGACGTTTGATGTCTCTATAGATGTTTGGGCCCCTATGTCGGACGCCTAATGACCTGACAGGTAGGTGAAAAGTTGTCATGTTCCATTACTTTAGACGTTCGAGCCCCTATGTTGGACATCTGATGTCCATATAGACGTATGGGCCCCATATATCAGACATATATAGCCTCAGGAAAAATTAAATTTTTAAATACACATAGACGTTCAGGCCCCATATGTCGGACGTCTGATGTCTCTATAGACGTCCGATGGGGGAGGGCCTTGACGGCTAAGGTTGTTTTATTATATTTGCGCGAACTCGGGGCAGTTACGCGCACTATTTATCATCTTCCTCCTTGCATTTTGTCTCGCAACTTTGCATTTTTAGGTTCCTTGGTTCTCTTTTGGACTGTTTAAACTTACTTTTACTCCGATTAAATTAGTCTTTGATGAATTATCTTTCATTTGAACCGATTAAAATGAGTTTTCATCGTGTTTTGGTGCAATTTTGCTCGTTTCCCTGGGCAACGATTTCTTGCGTTTTGGGCAACTTTTTCTGCGTTTTCCACTCCTCTAATTCCTCCACTACGTTTGTAATCGGTTAAGAAGGTTAGCATTCTTGTTTAAAAGTTTTGTCTATGCGTGTTATTGGCCTTTCGGTATGCATGTTTTTGGCATTTGGATATGCATGTTATTAACTTTCAAATATGCATGTTGTTAACTTTCTAATTTGCATGTTGTTGGCTTTTGGATTTGCATGTTGTTGGCTTTTGGATATATAAATTTTAGACTTTTATGCATGCACGTTAATTGCTTTTGTGTATGCATGTTATTGGCTTTTGAATATTCATGTGATAAAGTTTTTTTGTGTTGTTATGATTGGTTTGTTAGATTATTAGTATCTAATTGAGTGAAACTTAGTTCTCGTTTGAAATTTACACTAGTACAAAAATCGCGTACAACGTCGAATATTTTGGGTTTTCAACGATGAATTCGCGAACGAAGTCATAGCAAGAGACGTTAAATTGACGTCGAATTTTTTAAATTCGATGTTAAATTAACGTCAAATTTTGTAAATATTCGACGATAATCAATTTTTTTTATTTTTTAATTAATTGTGATCTTTATTTACAATTCTACGATGCCTGAAAAGGAACAAAACAACAAATTTCAGTTTTTGGTATTTTATAAAGCATGAACTATGAACGTGTAGTGTAGTATCAACAACAAACAAGTTCAATCAAACAACAACAAACAAGTTCAACCAAACAACAACAACAAACAAGTTCAATAAAAAAACAACACACAAGTTCAACAAAAAGAAACAACAAACAAGTTTTTCAAAATGAAAACGAAAAAGTAACCTTCAAAAGGTGGGTTCGTCGGAATAATGTTTCGTCACCAGTGAGAGAGAAAGCAGAATGCGCCTATGAAGAATAAGAACACTAAAATAATCGGTTAAAACAAACAAAAATCATACATAAAGTAGTTAATTAACATGCATTTGTATCAAATGAAAGAAAGATTACATGTGATGCTCGTCAAACTTCGTTCGAGAAAAGTTTGAGAAGAAAATAGGGTATCGCGCGCTAAGATAAAGTGAATGAATTTTCAATCTCCCGCTCAAATATTTATTGAATTTCACTAACCTTTTGACATCGAATTTAAAAGGCGTTCGACGTTTTATCTCTTTTACGTCGAATTACAATTCTAAACGACGTTTAGTAATTGCATTTATTTACAAAAATGTCACCGCTCATTCTTAACGTTGGCTATTTGGTAGTTGGACGTTGAATGCGTGACGTTATACGTTGTTTTTGTACTAGTGTTAACACAAACGATTAATCTTTTAATCGTTTGGGTTAAATTTTGAATTGTCCGATTGGATAGTTTGGGAAAATTATTTTTCATAATTTGCTATTACATGTACGTTGGAGATTGATAAAATTTTGGTTCAGTATTTGTATTGTTCTCCGAATGCATATTTGATTGTGGTCATCCTTGACTACTCTTATTTAATCTATATCGGAGACCAATGCGAAATGTTGCCGAAATCTTATCAAATTTATGATGTAGACTTTTTTGCATGTGTCTTAGCAAATTATGAAAAATAATTTTTCTGAATGGGTAGGGCCTAACCTTGTGAGAGTTAAAAAATTGAAATTGATGAAGTATATTACGAACATAGTATGGATCGAAACTGGATGAGTGAACGTCGTATCAGTGAAGAATATGAGAAGGGTGTTTCAGAGTTTTTGCAATATGTTTAACAAAATGCTAAGTCTGTGAACGAGACATATTCTTTTCCTTGTGTTCGTTGTCTTAATCAAACACTCCAAGACTTAGGCAATATGCATGACCATCTATTCATGTTCGGCATAATGAGAACTTATACCGTTTGGACTTGGCATGGAGAAGTACTAGACTAGCCTACCACATTACGAGGAACATATTATGTCGAAGAATGGATGAGTGATCATTTAGAGGACATGATACGTGATGTTGGTGAAGATAATTTTGGAAGAGCTAATTTGTATGATTCTCTTAAACATGATTCAGAGCAACCGTTGTTTCTAGGATGCCCCAACTTTACACGTGTGTCTGCAACTTTGAAGTTGTTTAATGTAAAAGCAAGGAATGGATGGAATGATAAAAGTTTCACAGAGTTGTTGGAGTTGTTGAAGGAGATGCTTCCAAAAAATAATACTCTATCTATTCGTCATTACGAGGCCAAGAAAATTTTATGTCCAATGGGACTCGAATATCAAAAGATACATGCTTGTCCTAATGATTGTGTTTTTTACATAAAGGAGTTTGCTTCGCTAAAGTATTGATCCAAGAAACTTAAGACTTGCACTTGCAACTGATGGTATGAATCCTTATGGGAACTTAAGTAGCAAACACAGTTCATGGCCAGTTATGTTGATAATATACAATTTTTCTCCACTGTTGTGCATGAAGAGAAAACATGTGATGTTGTCCATGATGATATCGGGTCCTAGACAACCTAGAAATGACATTGATGTTTACTTGAAACCTTTAATCGATGATTTGAAAATGTTGTGGGAAGAAGGGGTCAAAGTGTTCGATTCAGATGTTCAAGAAACCTTTCGTTTGCGTGCAATGTTGTTTTGCACTATAAATGATCTCCCAGCATATGGAAACTTAAGCGATTATAGTGTTAAAGGTCATTTTGTATGTCTCATTTGTGAAGAAAACACTAGTTACCTTTAATTTAAGCATGGTCAAAAGACAGTATATATAAGACATCGAAAATTTCTTCCTCGTAATCACCCCAGGCTCAGGTGCCTGTACCCACTTGATAACGGTTTAAAATATCGTTATCTGTGATGTAATTTTGATACTAAATACACCCTTTTTGACATAGAAACTTGCTTGGACTCATGCTTTTTCATTAAGTTGTGTGAATAAGAGAGTTGAGGTTGAATTTGATGATTTTATGACTAATTCCCTTTGTTTTGATAGAAAGGCCTAGAAAAGCACCAGAAGAGGGAACTACACGAAGCTTGGGCGACTTGCAGGAGGCTTGGGCTTGGAAAAATCAACGCCCGCCGACCGGGCGTCGGACCCCCGAAGCCCGGGCGAAATTGAACGCTTAAGCCCTACGAAAATCGGTGTCCACCACCCGAGCGGCCAAATGGGCCGCCCGAGCGGCGTGCGCTGCTGATCCGACCTAATTTTTGTTCTTTTTCGACTCTTTTGGACCGGGCCCTATTTCTACTATTTTCCAACTTTATTTAAAGGACCCAGGCACTCTAGGTTTTGTATCTCTGGCTGGAGCAACACAATAGCACACTCTTCTACTCTCTAAAGGCGGATCTGGAGGCGGGAGCTTCCTCTTCTACTCTTAGGTTTTCTCCCTGTCTATTGGGAACTAAACTCTATTTGTTGTTGGGGAATGATGTAACCTTGTGAACTCTCATGTATTTGAATTTATTCTTAATCATATATGCTTTATTCATTAATTGTTAGGGAATTCATCTATTTTAATGCTTGCTCTATTTAACTCGTTTAGTTGCATGATTTATGAATTGCATGAGTGCTGGGAGGTTCCTTACAATTCAGGTTCTTACATGAGTGCTGGGATGGACCGATAAGAGTTTTACATAATTGTTGTCGTTGTTGAATGAAATGCTGCCAGACGGAAATATGTTACCCACTCGTAATTATGATGCAAAAAAAAACTCTTTGTCCGATGGGTATGGAGTATAAACGGATACATGCATGTTCGAATGATTGCATATTATATAGGAATGAGAATGAAGTTTTGATAAAGTGTCCAAAATGTGGGTTATCACAATACAAGTCAAAAAACAACGGTGAAGATAGTGGTCACACAGAAAAGAATGGTTCTGTTTTGAAAGTAGTTTGGTACCTTCCTTGGTGGCCAGACTTAAGCGTTTGTTCGCGAATCCCAAAGACGCTAAAAACCTAAGATGGCATGCAGATGAGAGAACAACTGATGGACTACTTTGTCATCCAACTTATTCAAAGCAATGGAAAAATATTGATCAAGAATTCCCCCAATTTGGTGAAGAATGTAGAAATCTTAGGTTTGGCTTAGCTACTGATGGAATGAACCTATTTGGTAATTTAAGTACCAATCACAATTGTTGGCCCGTTATACTGATAATTTACAACTTATCTCCTGGATTGTGCATGAAAAGAAAGTACATGATGTTGTCAATGTTGATATCTAGTCCAAAGCAGCATGGAAATGACATCGATGTTCATCTCAAGCCACTAGTTGAAGACTTGAAGTTGTTGTGGGTCGATGAGGTTGAAACATTTGATGCCTTTGCTTCAAAAACTTTCATGATGCATGCCATGTTATTTTGCACCATTAATGACTTCCTAGCTTACGGTAATTTGTCGGGGTACAGTGTGAAGGGTCATAAAGCATGTCCTATATGTGAAGAAAACACTGCAGCTCATCAATTAAAACACGGAAGGAAGACAATGTATATGCGTCATCGGCGATTTTTACAATCTAATCATCCATCGAAGGTTAAAGAAAGCATTCAATGGAGAACAAGAGAAAGACAATCCACCCATTCCACTTACTAGACTTGAAGTTCTTGAAAAAGTTAATAGAGTACATCATGTATTTGGGAAAACTTCGAAGAAGTGTTCTGTAACGACCCCTTGGAAGAAGAAATCAATATTCTTTGATCTTCTATATTGGTCAAAGTTAGATGTTAGACATTGCATAGATGTCATGCATGTATAGAAAAATGATTGTGATAGCTTGATTGGTACACTACTAAACATCCAGGGAAAAACAAAAGATGGAGTGAATGCGCGTTTGGATTTGGTTGACATGAAGATCCGAGAAGAGTTGGCACCAAGAGAGATTGGTAAACGTACTTATTTGCCCCTTCATGTTACACAATGTCCAGACAAGAGAAGATAAGTTTTTGTTTTTGTTTAAAGAGTATCAAGGTACCACAAGGATACTCTTCAAATATCAAGAGCTTAGTGTCAATGCAGGACTTAAAGCTTGTTGGACTGAAGTCTCATGATTGCCACGTCTTAATGCAACAATTGTTACTGGTGGCAATTCGTGGAATTTTGCCCAAAAAAGTTAGGCAGACCATAACTCGATTGTGCTCATTTTTCTCATCAATTTGTAGTAAAGTCATCAATCCTACAAAGTTAGATGAACTTCAAAGCGAAATTATCATCATCTTGTGTTAGTTGGGAATGTTTTTCCCTCTATCCTTTTTAGACATCATGGTGCATTTACTTGTTCATTTGGTCAGAGAATTAAAGTTGTGTGGACCAGTATACTTAAGATGGATGTACCCTATTGAGCGTTATATGAAGATTTTGAAATGGTACGTCAAAAATCAATATCGTCCATAAGGTTCAATGATTGAAAGATATATTGCTAAAGAAAGTATTGAGTTTTGCTCTGATTATATGACTAAAGCAAATCCGATAGGAGTCCCTCGGACATCATGGTTGAATAGATATTCTACAAGTAAAAGCATCCGAGGTGTGAATGTGGTGACGAAAAGTCTTGAAGAATTGATGCAAGTACATCTGTACATATTAAACAACACAGATGAAGTGATCCCATTTTTGGAAGCACACAAAGCGGTTGTAAAGGACAACTATCCACGACAATCAGAGAAATGACAGTTGATGGAGCATAACAGAACATTCTTGTCCTGGTTCAAATATGAAGTTTCGAAAGAATCACGGTCCTCTGAGACTTTGTTGTGGCTAGCAAATGGTTTGAAGTTTGATGTTGTATGTTGTACAGGCTACGAAATTAATAATTGCACATTCTATACAAAGACTTTGGATGATAAAAGCACATTACAAAATAGTGGCGTCAGTCTAGAAGCTGAGTCGGTACAATTTTCCACATCCAAAGATCAAAATCCTGTAATTAGATCCATGAGATATTATGGTAGAATTGAAGAGATATGTGAGGTTGATTACATTAAGTTTTTCATTGCACTCTTCAAATGTAAGTGGGTCGACAATAAGAGTGGTGTCAAAATAGATGAATTTGGTATGACACTTGTTGATTTTCGAAAGGTTGATTATCGAGACGAACAGTTCATCATGACATATCAAGCAAGTCAGGTTTTTTATGTCAAAGATCCTGCGTCTAACCATTGGTATGTTGCTCTCCAAGAAAAAAGACAAATTGAAGACCAAGAAAAAAGACAAATTGAAGATAAAGAAGAGAATCTAAGTAATCTTCATATTGCTGACAACCATCCATTTTAAATGACAATAAATTTGGATCACGACCCTCTAATTGATGATATACAAGCAATACGAGAAGATCACAATGGTGGAATATACATATGACCAATCCATATGATTATGTATGAATTTCATGTTTGTGTAAATATTTATGGCTTTTGTTAAATAATATATGTTATTTTATAAGTGTTTTATTAATCTTTCATCTTATTTATTGTGACATATATATGGTTGAGTCACCTCATTCGTTAGGCGATGAAGTCCCCACCACTTCTAGACAGACGAGAGGAGCGACGAGCTTACGACAGCTTATACTTAGAAGAAATCCAGGTGAGAGGACACCTGTCATTATTGACGTGGTCACTGGAGTTGCATCTAGCCCAAATGTAGATGTATTTAGGTATTACCTTGGAGTACTAGCACGTGATCTTATCTCTATACTTACTTCATCCTTTGACTATGTATCTGAGGCTGATCGGAATCTCATCTAGCAAGATCTATTGGTAAGTTAAACAATATTACTCCAAATTCTAGATTCATTATATTGATAATTTTGTATTGATATAAGGTTATTATTTTCTTTGTTGCAGATGACATTTGATATGCCAAATGTCGAGAGCTTAAGGAATAGGTGTTTATCTGCAATTGCAGAAAGATTTCGAGGGTTTAAGACAAAATTGACCTCCAGATATATATTTGGAGCAAAAAGTAATGAAACTTCATGTTCCAAATATTCAGCAATTGACGAAGAAACGTGGCGTCAATTTGTAGAGCTTCGTTCATTCGAAGCGTGGCAGGTAAGTGTAGTAAAATCATTCAATTCATCATTCATAATTCTTTATTATGACAATTGTTTCATTTTGTCACAAGAAAAAAGGTCAAAAGCATAGGGAATAAGTGCTCAGAATAAAAATTCACACCTACTGTCTCGTGGTGGATATAGGAAGTTTGAGGAAAAAATAATGAAGCAGAAGTCAGATAATAGACTTCCACTTTCTGAGAGTGGTGCCCTCCTCCTCCTCCTTCACCACCATCTGGCCACGAGAAGTGGAAGTTAGCCCGTATAAGACCATCGGGCTCCTACACTTCTGACTCTGCCAAAGAGATATATGAAAGAATTGTAAGATGTCATTTCTCATATTTTTACATTATTTTTGTTATATATATTGCATAGATCTTTCAAATGATTTTGAAGTTTTGTTATGTGACAGGACTCCTTGGTTGAGCAGAGCTCCCAAGGTCAATTCACACAAGAAGGTCGTCAGGATATTCTTGCCACAACTATTGGACGACCTGAGCACTCAAGACGGGTGCGTGCTACTAGGACTGGCATAAGCATACGATAGTTCTTTGGGTCTTCCTCGCGTCCATATTCTTACGAAAAGATGAAGGAGGACATAAGAAAAGAGATGACGCAAGAGATCACAAAGAAGGTTCGGGCAGAGTTGTATGATGAAGTTGCTGAAATGGTTGCGCGCCAGTTCCAGCAGCGTTATGAGGATTATGGCAATCGTCCTCCGCCATCTCCTGTAGCGGAACATGTTGTGCCCCCTACAGGTAAACTTAATGATTTTTGTTTATTAATTTACTTTTTGTATAACCTAACATTTAATTTGACAGGTAGAAGCAGTAAAGGAAGTTGCTCAGTTGCTGGTGCCCCAGGGGACGACATGGATGACACTCGTCCATGTCAGTTATATATTCTCTCTGATACTGGGACCATGTTAGTGGCTTGTGGTACAGTTTATGAAACAGCCACTGTAGTGCATGGTGTACAGCTTGCAGAAGATGAGGTCAAGGTCACGGTGGATGAAGTACTCATACCAGATGTCGTTCTTCCTGTGCCTACAGATGAGTTCTTCACTGTAGAAGAGGCATTTAAGTCCTTTGTCACCTGGCCTAGACATTTGGTTGGTGATTTATCTGATCCCCCGGTAAACACTTGTACTATATACTTCTCAATTTTAATATTTACTTCTAATTGACGTTACAACATAACTCTTTTTGCATGTAACAGCAGATAGGTCAAGAGGGAAGTCCTAGACCGAAGAAGACTCATTTATCTGAGGACGACCCATCCTTGTGCGTTAGACGAGCTTGTTAAAATCATTTCAGATGCGCCGATGAATGTACACTAGGATTCTACTACATTTGGAAGAAAAGCTCAGATCCCATTGTACTTGCATCATCAAGATGTTAGGGAGCTTGCGTCGGGGAGAGAAGAAATTAATATTACACTCATTCAGCTGTGGATGATGTAAGTTTATGCGAACTTTTTTATATAATTATTTTTTATCAAGTTACTTATATCAGATTATTTCTACATTTTAGGTATATGTTTGATGTTAGTAACAAGAAGGGGTTCAACGATGTATATGGGTTCATTGACCCCTCTATGACTCATGAAAGAAATAAATTTGATGATATCCAAGCATACATCACCACCTGCTTTGGAATGGGGAAGGAGATATATTTTCTCCCTTATATACATGGGAAAGTGAAATTTGTTAACTTTAAAGTTTCATTTATTAATTTTGGTATATGACAATGAAGTTATTAACAATTTCAGGTGTCATTGGCAGCTACTTGTGATCTCCATACCGGAGAACACTGCTGTCTGGTTTTGTTCATTGCACAAGTCTCCTCCCAGCCCTCTTAGACATGTAGTAGATTGGTAAGAACCTCAATGTTTCAACTTTCTTTGTTGTATAAATGTATGCTAAAGCAAATTTTTTTAATAGTTCCCTTGCAACACATATGATGTTATCTGGGACATCTACTGCTACAGCTAAAAAGCTTGCATGGGTTGCCCTTAAGGTTTGGTATTTTAGTTCATACTTTGTTACATTTGGTTCCATTCAAACGATGTTAGTTAACATTTTATAATTATGATGATATATTGCAGTGTAATAGACAAATGGGGTCATATGAATGTGGTTACTACGTCATGTTTTGGATGATGACCATTATTCGTGCACATTACACTAGTGGATGGGAAACGGTAATATTTAGGTTTGAATTTTATTTTCTCTATAGTTTAGATTTCATATACACTAATTGAAATCATAGTGTTTTATGTAGAGATTTAATAGGACTGCTCCAATTCCAGAGAAGTCAATTCAATTTATGAGGGAAACACTGGCTAAATATGTAATTCATTTATATAATAGTATGTAGTAGATATTAGGATATAGTAAGTTCTAAGTTTATGTTTCTAAGTTGTTTTATGTTTTTCTACATTATTATTAGTTTAACTTTGTACATTGCATCGATTTATGCTTCAAACTTGATTTATTTTACATTGGATTGATTTAAGCTTCTAAAAAGTTGATTTATGATTCCATTGAATATATTTATGTTTTAATATAATTTTCATTCAAAATATACGTTTCTGGATTATTCTGGACTGTTCTGGCTATAAAAATATATGCAGGTATGTTTCTGTAGTTGGGAATGTTGCAGAAACAAACCTCATTTTAAAAAAGAACAGGGGTATATGCCTCGGTTGAGGTCATAACTAAGGTAGAAAGGCCCGTTATAGCCTCGGTTATAGTCACACCCAAAGCAGAAAGGCTTGTAGATGAGCAAAAAAAAGGACTCTACTGCCTCGGTTCAAGCTACAACCGAGTGGGACATGCTGCCTCAGATCACAGGGAACCGAGGCATAAAGTCCTACCAAAAAAAATTTAAAAAAATCAAAAACTTCACTGCTTCGGTTAAGGCTGAACCGAGGCCAAATCCTCTCCTTTTATGCCTCGGTTCGCACCCGAGGCAAAAAGTAGTTAACTTTTTGCCTCGCCTGCATATGCCTCGGTTCGGAAACCGCTGCCTATAGGCAAAAATAACAGCTGTCGTTTCCCCTTACTGTACTAGTGTTGGGTCCAAAAAAAGCCCACAGGACTAAAAAAGTCCTTCATTATAAAAGCCCATAGGGCTAAATACCCCAAAAGTCCTATGGTCAGGTCTATGAGTTTGCACCCATATACGAATTGTAATTGTTTAAATCATAAATATATTAAATAACAAATATCAAGTGTAAAAAAATTAAGGTGTATGTAAATAAAAAGAAAATTCATAAAATAGCCATAAAATTAACTAAAAAGTTTAACTCGCCAAAGACTCCCTAAAAATGTCAAGAGAATAAAGAACTTGTTCTACAATCACAACAAGCATTGCGACTGCAATAGTGACCAGAGTCATAATCACAAATCTAAAAATTTACCAGGATAGAGTCATAATCACAAATCTAAAAATTTACCAAAACAAATAGCACTTATGGCCTTTTGAACTGAGTAACTGAGTCTATTATTGGCAATTCATCAGATATAGTTAATTGATTGTTATAAAACTACTTTCAATGTTCATGAATAAGCTTTAACAAATGGCTCAAAATAAGAGTTAACTTACATCAATGCCCTCTTGACCAACTCCATAGAACCTCCTACAACCACGACAAAAGGTAAAGAGTGAACCAAAAAGCAAAGACAAAACAACTAAAACAAGATAAACCAATGCAACAAGATCATATAACTAGCAATGAAAAACACACCTCAAGAATGTCTTCACCGTTGGACCACCCAATTCAAACCTCAAAGCTTTCAATATATCGGCTTCCATATTCACAACCTTCATCAAAAAATTGCAAAAATCAATGCAACCCAAAGCCAAAGCATGCAGTAATATCAGCAACAAACGAAACACAATAACCACCTCTTCCTTATGGACCACTATTTAAAAAGGGTATATATTCTACTTCAACGTCTATTGTAAAACAAAAATAAGGACAAAAGTTTAGCAGCCACCTTATTAAAGTTAAATAATTGGTCCATTTTACATGTAGGAGTATTATTAAGTTGAATCAAAAGTTGTAAAGCTAACAGTTTTGATGTGCACGTGTTTTGCCTATTTGTTAATGAATAGCTTGGCTTGTTAATTGGAAATTCATATTATGCAGTTTAAAGTGTTTGAAAAAAATGAGTTGCAAATTGTGGTTAGTGTAAGAATGAGTTGCAAATTGTGGTTAGTGTAAGAATGAAGGTTGATTTTGGTACATATGTATTGAGATGCACATAATAGAAGCTCAACAGCAACTTCAAAAGACCTTGAATTTGTATGGACCTGGTTGAAAAAATGTCATAAAATTTACATCACATCCAAGAAAGTAAACCCACAATAAGGATAAAAGGTAAGTAAGAATGTTTAATAAATACCCAATGACAATAAACCTAAGGGCATTCTAAAAATGAAATAACCTTCTATCAAAGATGAACATAGAGTATTAGAGTTAGATAGGCCACACAAACCTTTGATAGATGGGCAAATACCGCTTTTCTCATCCCTTGAAGACATGTTACCTTATTTTTCATTCTAGTGATGCCTATATTAGATAATGCTTCCACTTTGATTGAAAAGGGCACCACAATATCGTCAAGAAACAGAAATTCCACAATTTTTTCTATGATTAAACTCCCATAGCCCATGGCCTTATCGGACTTGTGAAACTCTTGAACAGAGGAGCCAACATGACACAATTCTTTCAATGATACTTCCCATAATACTTTTTTTTGAAATCTTCAATGACATTTGACATAAATTTCTTCAAAATCTTCTCAAATATTTATTTTTGTAATGAAAAAACCTTTGAATGAAACATAGCAAGTGTTAGAATTAATAAACCTTGTTTCTCAATACCAAGAGGGGTTGAATTGGTGTTTTATAAAAACATGCACTTTTTAAATCTTTTTCGCAAATATGAATGATCTTCAAGTCTTTCTTGTGCAGTAAGCAAATATGTATGCAATGAAACTGGAAATGTAAAGAGATAAGGAGAGAAAATCAAACATAGTTTTTATCCTGGTTCGTCAATGCCTACATCCAATCACCCTCCCAATCAACCGGAGAGTATTTCACTATAATTATCAGAGTATTGCAGCCAAGACTTTATAGAGCACACTCAAATGTAAACACCTTACAAACTCTCAATCAAATATAGAATAGAATACACATGCAAACATGCAGAAACCCTTTGAGAATCCCCTCTCAAAGTCAAGAACTCCTCACTCTTCTTCCTGACGCGCACGTCCAGGGAAACATCAAATCAAAGATTGCAAAATCTTCTCCCGATCAAAATAGATGCACCTTCAGTCATGCTAAAACAATTAGCCAATATAGTCCAGTCAATTACCTCTCAAGAATTCCTCAAGTTTCTTCAAATTCTTCGCGTTCTTGATTCTTGGAGCGTTTGTTCAACCTGTAACACTTTTCTCATAGAGAATATCAGATATGATAATTTACAATTGATCAGCAGTTGTTACAGAAAATTCAAGCAATGCGTCCATATATAATTTGTATCAGTTCTGACACAAAATAATTGATTACTATACTTATGTAAACGGTTACATTAAATAGATGTAACAAGATTACGACAAACTCAGCTCTTAATTGAATGCTCAATTAATGTAATCAATTTTTATTAAATGTTAGTCAAACATATTTAAAAATATGACCACTAAAGCATTTTGACTAAGCTAAAAATAGTTTTCAAAACTTAACATACTTAATTGAATACACAACACATGTAATATATTAATCTTAACGCTTAAACATATTTTGAAAACTTTTTCTTCCCAAAAACTCATCACGGCACATTTGAAAATGATATATGCAAACACACAAGTTTTAATTGATTCAACAACTAATGTAATCGATTCAAACTAGTTGTTTTACCACAGTTCAAAACATAAGTTGTCTGATGACCTTAATTGATTACTACAACACTCTAATCGATTATGTCATGAAGATATGCTTTTGTGCATGTGGTTTTCTTTATGCATAAATATATAGTGTGCATACACAGAATAATCACATCATAATCATAATAGTATGCATAAATCACATAGTATGTCCAACATATGCATTTGTCACAGTATATGCATTTATCACAGTAAGCATGTACAAATTCACATATGTATAACACAACACATAAATACTTTTCTATTGTGACATGGGAACATTCATGTGTTGTTGCTATTAATGTGTTGTCATCATCAAAAACAACATAACAGGGATTGGGTTTAGTTATCCCCCTATCAACAACAAGTGTATGCAATCCCTTCACTGTAAATCAGTACCTAGAACCAAATAAGTACCTCGTTCACGATTCTTCTTTTCAACCACTCGATCATCGCTTTTCAACCACTCGATCGTTGGTATCGTTGCCGCTTATACCACCGTGTATTGCCATGTCGTTGACTCCACTATGTGTTGTCGTCGCCTGTACCACCAAGCGTTGTCGTCTGCCCGTAGACTACACTATTTGTTGCCATTGTTGTCGGGCTCTTAGGCATTGTCAAGAAGAAAATGGGATGTTCAGGGTCAATAGAGAAAAATGGGGGTTTTGAGGGCTAAGACGCTAACCCGGCCCTAATTTAATTCCAACCCATTTTCTAGGGTTTTGGGGGCTAGGGGCTTTGGAAAAGCCCCATCAAATGTGAGTCAAACAAAATGGACCTTAGTATAGAAAACGCCAAGGTTGGCCTTGAAGCTTTGAAAAAATTTGACAACTCTAGTTGCCACGTCATCTGCCACGTTAGCACAACACTATTGTCCACCTCAACATGTTTTTATTTCGTTTGCATTTTATTTCATTATAATTTTGGGCCAAACTTGCCTAGGTTTTAGGACCCATGAACCAGGACTTTTGACATACCTCTAGGATGTAAGGGAGGCTAGAGTCTTACGTTACAACGGAAACCAGGAGGAATGTTACAGTAGTTAGAAATATCTTAGTGGAAATGGGAGAATATATATATATATATATATATATATATATATATATATATATATGGATTTTGTATCTCATTTGTCTAGGTCATTGAAGGGACCTAATAACATTTAGGTAATCGTGGACAGATTTACTAAGTGTGTTAATTTCTTGCCGATAAATCAGCAAATGTCATTGGAGAATGATCGAATTGTATATTCGTGAGAATGTACAGTTCCATGGAGTGCCCGCATGTATTGTTTCGAATCGAGATTCGAGGTTTACCTCTAAGTTTTGGCAAACTTTGGGTACCCAATTGAGGTTGAGCTCGGCTTATCATCCTCAAACCGATGGACAGTTTGAAAGGACTATTCAATCTTTCAAATATTTGTTGAAGGCATGTGTTTTGGATCATCTCGCGAGCTTTAACGAGATTCTACCTTTGGTGGAGTTTACTTACAATAATAGTTATCATTCTAGCCTAGGGATGGCACCATTTGAAGCTTTGTATGGAAGGAAGTGTCGGACGTCGTTATGTTGGTTCCAGGACGGTAAATTAGTGACTGTAGGTTCGGAATTGTTACAACAAACTACGTATGAGAGCAACACAAAGTAGACAGAAGTCATATATTGATCAAAGGAGGAGACCTTTAGAGTTTGAAGTTAGATATCATGTGTTTATGTGATTGACACCAATAGCATGAGTTAGGAGAGTTATTAAGTCAAGGAAGTTAATGCCAAAGTTATTGGACCATATCAAATGCTTAGGAGGATTGGTTCAGTAGCCTATGAGATAGTACTGCCACCTCAGTTGGGGAACTTGCACAATGTTTTTCATGTGTCTCAATTGAGGAAATACGTGCCAGATCTAAGTCATGTGATGGAAGTGGATGACATTCTAGTCAAAGAAGATTTAACCATTGATGTTAGACCAGTAAGGGTGCTAAATGTGCAAACTAAGATGTTGAGAGGGAAGGACATTCGCACAGTGAAGGTGTTACGGGATGAAGCTACTCAGGAAATGACTTGGGAGTTTGAGGAAGTTATGAAGAAGGAGTATCCTTATCTTTTTGGTAAGTATGTCAATTTTCGGGGACAAAAATTCTTTTGACGAGGGATGAATGTAAGACCCGAGAAAAATGTAGTAATTAAGGGATAAAGTGGGTTTGAGATTTGAGTGTTGCTTCTTGGTAATAGGTATTTAATGTTTAGGTGTTTCATAGAATTATAATTGTTATGTTGATTACTTAATATTATTATTGATAAAGTGCAACACATGATTGGTATGTTATTAAATTAGTGATTTACCAATATGATATGTTGGTTTGTCAGTAAGAATGTTGTTTTGGATGGAATGGATGTGGGTTCAATGCCTAGGGAAAAGAGTTTAGGAGAAACTTATATTTTAAGAGTATTTTTGGCCTAGGGGCAAAAGGGTATTTTTATCTTCATTAAATGGTGCAGAAATTAAGTTAAGAGGTGTAGAAAGTAAAGGTATGCAAAATAAAATAAATCTGAAAATGAAAAAGGGGATTTACGTGAAGAGTTATAATATTTAGTAGTTATTGATATTTTAAAAACTAGTTGAGAGAAAATAAGAGAGGAAATTTTGATGATTTTATGATTAAGTAAGAGATCTTATTTTAAGCAAAAAGATAAAGATAGAGTAAAAGAAGATAAAAAAAAGGAGAGTAAAACGAGTCTGCACTTTTGAAGAGTTATAAACAAGCATATAAGCTTCATCTCTCCTAATTAGTCTTAAAGGATACTTCTATTGCTACAAGGATATGAGCTTTGTGGCATTATCCTCTAGACAATTGATGTCATGCTTGTATATCTTTATTTAAAGGTGTGTAAAGTTATGAAGTAAGTATAATATAGTCAAAATTATTAATAATAAAACATATTAGTTGATTGTATTTGGACATTAGTAAGCTTCGTCATGGATGGAGGATCTAAAATGGTACTAAACTTAGAAGTCCATAAATGAGTCCTTCTGCCAGGCCAAAATTGTGTGCTCCCAAAACTTGAATTGGGTAACAGAGTATGACAGATATCCCAATGTGACTTAACTCCATATGGACTAGACATAGTGAGTCAATGCACAATGCTCACATCTACAAATAAAATAAAAGTGGAAAGGCAATAAAAGCAATTCACCACCAACCACTTAAGCAGCATAAGTATGATCAAGCAGCCCATATAGTGTTTCCAACTGTGGCTGTTGGAGAATGGTGAAACAAAGCAATAGACAACAGACATAACTTGCTGTGAACAACGAAAATACGTCCTTCTAATGGGATCTGTGGAATTCACTCAACTAAAGGTCACATGACTCGCTGAATACGACTGAGCAATTCAAATTCATTGGTTTAGGAACATCATTCTATGTGATTAATAAACTGAGTTGTTAAAATTTCATGGAATAGATTTACCAAAACTGTGACACCTTTATTCCTCTGATTTACCTCTCCTGGAATTGATACTAACAATAGCAATTATTTCAAATGAGTATGATTCATTGACTTTAAACATTTTTTGGTTAAAATTGTTGGAGTCTATGAAAGTAAATAACGTGGCTGGCTATAAGAATATATATGATGTCTTAAGAATTTATATTAAATTTTTTTAATTTCAAAGACGAATAATAAAGTGATGTTTAACACTTTTATTAGTAAAAACAGTTATCTTTCTAGACGATACAGCAGTTATATTTTAGGCAAATAATATTTTTTATCAGCATGGAAATAATCTTATTTAAGTTGAATATAAATATTGTTGACATGAACGCTTTGAACTTTCGGGTAACATTAGTACAATGTGTAGCTAAGTTTTATTATATGCATTACAATTATACAACCTCAGTATACAAAGATCTCTTTAGTGACACATTTATTGAACACAATGAAATTTTAGAGCATTTTCTATTTAACATTTCTTGAAAAAGTTATACATTATTTTATAATATAAATTAAATTTTAAAGAAGCTTTAAAATATATATTATTGTCGTCTTTATTATCATTCATACTTGCAAAATTGATAATACTTTCCTTTATTTCATGCCTTGCAAAAAACTAATTAAATGGTCGTTGTTCAAGTACTTAAAATATACTCACTTTTAAGTAGAAGACGTTTAAATAATAATAAATGGTGTGCCTTGTCATGAAAAAATAATAATACATTTTCCAATATACTGTTAATAGATATCTTCTATATTACATTAATTTTATATTATACGATAGACATAACAATGAATTATGTATAAATGATATAAAAATTAAATGACGTGCTAGAATGCATCTTTAGAAAAAAGGCAAGATAACTTAGAAGGAAGGGTGTAAAAGTACAATAATGAAATTTGAGAATACCTATTTGCTGTATATCGGGCACAAGATAAATAACGACATTTGCGTTGGTGTGAAAAATTAAATAAATAAAAAGGTCTGATAATATTTCAGGGAAACACCCCCACATAAATACAACAGTAACTCTTCTAATTCTTCTAATTTTTACCCTTTCTTGCATGCCATAAGCTTCCGGAGCTACTAAATTATACACCTTTCTATTTCTTTTTATCTTAACCTTTTTCTTTTATCCTGCAAAAATGTTTATCGCCGTTTTTCAAACGAAACAACTGAGAATATTAAATAAATGGATCAGAACCAAAACTACTGTCCATTATTTTTTTCCTCCCACTTTCGCCTTTTTCACGGGCTTGCCACTAGTTTTCTTAAACTTTCGCTTATCACCACTTCGTTGTTCTGATTTTTCATGAGGATTCACGTCTTCAAACTCCATTGGCTTTATTATCACACCTGGTTTCTTCACCACCTGCATATGTAACACTATACTTACAAAACAGCTACAAAAGATACACTCATCTTACAGTATTTTTCCTAAATAGTACCAAACAGTACCCAATAAATATATTTCCTTCCCCCAACTACTTTAAACAAAAGCTACAGCGTGATTCTTTTCGACACAAGAAAAAGTCAAGAATCTTAATGAAGCACTTACTTCTGGTTGGTTAAGAGGACCAATTGCAGTTGCTGGATTAAATTCAGGTCCGATGGGCACACGCATGCTCTGTTCAAACACCTCTTTGGAAGTAAACGGGAAAGGCAATGATTTAGTATGCAGTTTTTCAGCCTGCCATATCCAAAAGGAAGTACAGAATTAAAACCAAGACAAATTAATTGACCCACAAAATAATGGTCAATTTTAAGCAGTTGGCAACATTGTTCGAGCCACAAGTTACAAAACTAGAGTTCGACCATGAATATATACTAAATGAAAATTTTAAGCAATATAATACCAGATAATAAAGACAGGAGCCTTGAATAATGAGGTAGGAGAGAAAAAATTTACTACAACTAATAATAATGATAATACCTATCAGTAACATAACTGTTGATACAAGTCAAAATGAAGAATATTATATGACAATCCAAATAACCCCACATATTTCTAATATGAATATGAATTGTTGCATGCATTGAAAAGAATACGGAAGGTTCAAAACCTTGTATATTATGACACTAACCTTCTTATCTATCTTTTCAGATATAATCACGGTTTTTAGCTGAGCATCCTTCCTCTTTTTGAGGGCCTCTGCCCTTTTTTTCTGGGCATCTTCATGTTTTTTCAGCATCCAAGATGGTAAACCTTTCTTTTCCTGTATGTGTCCACTGGCCCCAGCCAGGAAGTAACAGAGGCTTTTCTGGGTTAGGATTTTCTTCCTCGAGGATCTCCTGCTTGTCCTTTTCAAAATCACCTTCTACATCATCCCCTGAAAACGCTTGCCGAATGAGCTCCTCTTGAGAAGGAAGTTCATAAGGCACTTTAGAAACAGAAGACAGAATTCCATCCACCATCTGTCCTTCACTATTGGTATCACTATCCTCTCCAATCTCCTTTTCAGTATCCTAAGATATAAAAAGAATCAAATGTAAGATTAAACCAATGACATGCTTTATACTTGTAACAAAATAGAAAGAGCTTATACTTTTTTATTTTGCCTAACTGGCCCTGTAAGGTTTGGAGACTTCTTGATAGTTGTGTTTTCATTTTTGTTCTTTGCCTGCTTATCACAAATACGTAAGCGCAACAGGTCATAAATGGAAAATATATTTCTTTAACAAAAGAAACCAATTAAAAATAGAAGAGAAAATATATATATATATATATATATATATATATATAGAGAGAGAGAGAGAGACAGACAGACAGAAAGATAGGTATATTAAAAGCACCTTTTTCCACTGATCTGACACAAAATATGGAAACTTCGCATGTAGTTTTTGACCCAGGATTTTCAATAATATCATCAATGGTCTGTGAACAAAAAATGCATTAAATGTATCACATCCATTGAGACAGACATCCATATAAGAAAAAAGACAATAAGATTTCCATCACCTTCAACAAAGATTCCTTGTGAGTATCAGTGTCTTCTTGAATCACAACTGAATCCTTGTTATGCAAAAGGTGACTTCCCATATTCTCCATGTTGCCACTTTCACCGATTCCCAAGTCATCCTCACTATCACTGCCACCATAGCTGTTATCTGATTTTACCCTGGTATCAAATACTTGAGCTTTGGCTGGTCCAAATACTCTTCTGCCACTGGTAGAAGCAGCTTTTGGATCTTCTAAGCCACCAGAATTCTCCAGTTTCTTTAAGGAATCTTCATATTCTTGGAAAGCAAGGTTAGCTTCTTCAACAGCTGCCTCTCTTCTTTTCGCCAATCCACGCCTCTGCATCAGATTAAGATCAAAGGAAGACCACAAATCATTAAGAAAACCTACGATTTTCAATCTCTATATTGAATACTAAAGAGAATATATAAAAACAAAATTACAATAAAGCAAAGATAACACAATTCATTCAACAAGATAATTCACGTTAAAATAATTGAGTATTTATTCACACTATTAAGAACAAGAATAACATTTACACAGAAATCTCCTTAAGAGAGAAGGAAAGGGAAGAGAGCAGGAATGGGTGTTACCATAAAAGGCAAAGAAAGTAATCCTGATTTGGGAACTTCGTCCACTTCCTCCAACACTTTCATGGTCTTATCTCTAGCTTTCCCCAAAATTTTGTAAGCCCTCTCCTGATCAGGACCAGCAGAGTTTTCATCTTCGTCCTCATCACTGGTATCTTCACTGCTACTGCTGCTATCCTTCATAGAGTGCATTTTTCTAGTCAATTCAGCATGTCTTTGATGTTGTTCAGCAATAGCCACACGTGTTCCTTCATCTTGGCTATTTAAGCCACGTTGTATAATACGCTTAGCCCACCGATTCTGGTTTTTGTGTTTTAGAGTCATGCGTTCCTGTACCAAGTTGAAATTTTAAGCGAGAAAGGGATTGATAAAAACAGTTTTCCTGTTTTAACCATGAAGATACATTATATCTTGGTAGACTGCATTTGTTAAGAAAAATATCTTGAGCTATTATTTCTTCGGAAATGATGATATACCTCAGCCCTTTGAGGCTCTCATTTCATGGCATATTCTTTAGCAGCTTGGGGGTCCATTTGTATCTGAGAAGCTTCTGCCTTTAACCTATCTTTCTTCAACAAACGATGAAATGTTCTTGACTTGATCTTTTTAATATGCTTTGACTTCATTTCATGACGAAAAAGAAGGCTCCGCATTTTAGCAATCCGATTTTGCCTATCCTTCTCATCTTCAATAGACACCTATCAGACATAATAAAGCACATAAAAAAATTGAAAAGGCCCAGGTCATCAGTGAATTCTTGACATATGCATTAAAAACATGGGTTAAGAAGATTATTCAGTAAACGGTGTAATTGAATGCTCATTTTATTCTTATACTCCAAGAGGCACACATGGAAACATTGTATGGGACTTAGAAGTTAAAACTAAAATTGGGATAATATCACTGAATCTGAGACTAATGATATTGTCTACTCCATGTAGCTTCCAGAATCATAAGTGTTATTTCAGCTTATGTAGTGTGCTTGGAAGGAACCCATTATTATTTTTAGGTAGAAGTGATCCATGTTTGGAATCTTACAAAATGAGTTGTTATTCTATTCATCCAAGTTATTAGATTTTGCAACATGGTACAAGTGAAATAATAGGAATATTGAATGTGTGAGATTAATTAAAAAATGAGAACTTGTTCACTTTTATGAACAAGCCTGATCCAAGTCTACAGTGTAGGGAGAGTCATAATACTTGTGGGACTGAACAAGAAGTTGCTCCTTTTTCGTGCACCTCCAACCTGTATATAAATCCAACCTTATTTAAGCACATCACTGAAACAAATCACCTTGTCGCCTCCACCCACACAAATAAATCAGTACAGTCACGAAAAAAATGCCATTGAAGTTCCCCCTCGATCTTAGTAGGCAGAAGGAAAATATTTTGGGATGAAAAAAATCTAATTTGAAGAATAAAAAATGTATATACAAGAACTTTAGTTTAATAAACAAATTTGAGTTTGACTGTTTGAAAATAAAATGCTTTGATGTATGCCAACCAAAACTGAGTCAGCTTCACCAATGACTAGTCAAGACATTTCCACATTGATATCATACAACAGAAAAGGAAAGTAAAAAGGGAATCAGAAAAGGGAAAGTTCAATCAGATTCCAAATTCCATGATCAGCTACTACCAGTAATGTCAAATTCAATTATTAATTATGTTAAAAGAATTCATACCTTGTTCATTTCAAGAAGCTTAGAACCATCATTTTCATGGGTTCAAATTCAGAAGCTATTGCTCCTACAGTTGAAAATCCTAGATTCACATTTTCATCAAAGAAAATAGTTGGAGCCTCTCTATTTCTCTGAATAATATGCTGCCACTTGCTGACATCTTTCTTTGATATTTCAAGGCTGTTGTCCTCTCTACCTTTGCTTGAATTGCCTTTGAAAGTGGCGCATGAACAATTCTAGCATTCTTCATAATTTGATGCTGCCTCTTCCGAAGTATTCCATACGTAGGTTTTTCACTAAGAGGATTCAGTAGGTCCTCTACGCTAATGCGCGCATTACCTTCCACAACATCAAGACTAGGATTATATTCAGATCCTGGATATAGCTCTGGGATAACAGAGTCATTCATCGTCTTCTTTTTCTTCTTATTCTCTGCATTTTGATTATTAAGGTGTAAAACATATCGTTACAACAGAAAGATAGAAAAAAAAACAGCAGGGTTCTCTCTATGTAACATTAATGTAAAAAAACTGGTCCAGTATTCCTCCCACATACTGCCAAAAATTAGAGTACATGTAGTACAGAAACTACATGGACACAGCAACACTTTTAATCTCCAAAATAATGGACACAGCAACACTTTTAATCTCCAAAATGCTGGACACAGAAACACAGATACACACACATACATATATTGAACATCATTACGAATTATTTAAATAGGCAATCAAGATTTACATTCAAAATCATCTATAAAAAAGTTAGTCAAATATAATAATGTGAACCTAATATAGAAATAAATCTAATCCTTTACGTAAAGTCCAAAATTGAAAAAAGGATCTAATCTCACCTTCAAAAGCCTCACTAGGCATACCAGTAATTGCTTGTAGCATCCTTGCATGCCTCCCATCATCATCTTCTCCAGAATCATCACTTTGAACATTTCCATCCCTATTTGTCCCAATGTAATCACTGTCCCCACTTTCATCATCAGATTGCACATTCTCATCCTAAAAATACCAGTGAAGACATGAATGAAAATTATATGGTACAAACAGGATAAGTTAAATTTAAATTTAAAAATTAATGAACCAATCCAACCCAAATGTAATATTCCAAATGTATGTGAATATAAATCAGGGATGTGAGATTTCGTAAGGCATTATAAAGATCATCACAGGTTACACATGAAATTTTGTGTTTTTTTATCTTTACAACACTAGTAAGTTGAATATCTGCCAGACTGTATACAGACTCGTTTGGTCTAATACAAGGTGTTGCAAGTCTCAAATGCTTTCTCCATTAGACTTTGGATGTCACATGTTTTTGGTTTGTTGGATGTATTAAAAAGATGCATGCGCGCCATTGGAGGGAAGAAAAATGCTAAAAAAATGAAATTGCGAGGAAGAATGCAAACACAAAACTGGGAAGGGATGATAAGCCACAAAGGGGAGCATAACCCTTCTAGTTACCACATTGAGAGGACTGTTTCACATTCCATCGCATGCACGCCATTGAAGGGAAAACAAAAAGCTAAAAAATGAAATTAGAAGGAATGGGTGCCAACACTTTCCATCGTCCTCCAATTTTAGTTTTTTAATAAGTCAAAAAATGAATCTTAAACACATTCAATTCCATTGCCCTCTCTTTCAACTCCTTTTCATCAATCCAAAGGTGCCCTTAATAAAATCAAGCTTTAATAATAAAAAAAAAAAACATCGGATAATAGAAAACAGTTTTCAATATCAACAATGAAAACGGAACCAAACCAAACGTGCCCTAATATGACAAGCATTTAAGCAAGTTAACCACACGAACAATATGAAGAGTTTATATGACATGTTGAAAAGGATGAAGAAAAGAAAAACCTCAATTTCTTCAGAGAGGTCATCGGTAACGGAAACAGGGTCGTAACGCTTATTTTTCCTAGACTCCTCCTCGGCCCTCTCTTCCTCGTATTCGTAAAGATCGTGATCGTCATCGGGATCGGCGCTGTCTAAGGGAGTGGTAGGGTTTAAACGGTCAATATGCTTTTGCAAAGAAGAAGGCAAACGAGGGCCTCTCTTCTGCTGTTGTGAGCTTTGCTTATTCTTCTTCTTCTTCGACTTCTGATTTCTCCGGTTACCTCCCTCCATCTCTTTCAGCTTCATAGTTGCGGCTGCTTTGGGTTTCACTTTCCAAGCACGCGGCTGGGTTTCACTTTCCAAGCACCTGATCCTGTAGTAATTTGTTTAAAATGGGCCCACAACCTATGAAAACTTTGGGCAAATTGAACACAGGAATCCTGAAAGTGTAAAATCTATATTGTGGGTTATAGAATCAAAATATATTGCAATATTTGTATTCTGATAATACAAAATATAAATTTTACTTTTGAATCATACTTTTTGGAAATTTGTATTTGAAAATATATAATCTAAAATAGAAAAATATAAAAAATGACGGCATTGAATAATCCCGGTCCTCCGAACAAGAAAACGGTACAACTAAAAACATAACCAACATTTCAAATCCAAAACCCTTGTTCGTTCATCCACAGTCATGCACGAGAAAAAAAAAGGTACCTTGACGAGGAGCTTGAGGTAAATATCATCGGATTTTGGCGCGGTTGAAATGGTTTTTGACGAGGAGCTTCACGTGGAGCATTGAAATGATCTTTTTTTTTTTTTGGAAACTATACTCGAAAAGTTTTTTAATTTGACTATAAATACGTATTTTTTGGATGATTGAGCTAGCTGCAATTTAATTTTGAAAATTGTAAACCTTAATTGCAAGTTAAAGAAGTTTGATTTAGACCATTTCGAGATAGCTACAACAAGATAATAAAGAGAAAACATAAATAACATGGAATTTAAACACAAAGATAAAGACTAAGATGCTTAGCTCTTGATACTAAATGATGGCAATTCTCCTTGCTAGATTGGGCCAAAGTTAGAAGAGAAAGTCATGGTGAAGGGTGAAGGGTGAGTGTTTGCGGAAGTTGATAGAAATGAGAGCTAAATTCACAGTCTTGTGATGTTTTATAGTGATGGACATGGTGTTTAGTGGTGTTCTAAGAGAGGTTAGACCAACTCTAAGAGGAATGTGACTAAAAGAGCTTCATCGATTGCTCTAGTCTTGATCTTAAGATGAGTAGTATGACAAAAAATGAACAACATAACTTTACTCAACATTAAAGATAATTACATGAAGGAGAGACAACTCTCTTTATAGGTTAAGGTGTCTCAAAATGGGCAAAAACTTTAACCTAAAAGAGCCACCTTGGCTAGCTTGGAAAGCAAGAGAAATCATCTCCAATAGAAAGGAGACAAGTGACGAAAATCCTATCAAATTAGAGGGTGACATGTGGCCAAAACCTATGGAAAATACTCTTCATTCCTAAAGTGACATGTGACCACTAACTAGGAGGAAAAATTCTATAATAGGAGAATGAAACTTGTCAAGGCCATCCACTTTCTCTTGTTTACCAAGCTAGCTAAAAATGTTGACCCCTTGATCAACTCATGGTGTGGAAGTCCGACCTTGGTCAATATTGGGCCTTTGCCCTTTTCTTAACTTGGGTGGTCAAAACCTTATTCTACTTGGCCCAAAATACAAGGTCCAAATTAAATCTTACACTACTAGGCTCATAATACAAAGCCCAAATAAATCCTAGACTACTTGGCCCAAAATACAAGACTCAAAATTATTCTTACTCTAAAAGCTTCATGATGGCCCAAGATGGCCCAAGAGATAGAGTCTAGGCCCATATTCCACCGATGACTTCAACTCTTCTTGAAAGTGTTTGGTCATGACTAGTGGGTATGCCATCAGTTGTTATCGTTACCAATGAGGAGCATTGGTGTCTTTAAGATATTATGGTTTTGATGATGCTACAAGATGAAGAACGTGAAGACCTTTTGTTGAGATTGTTGATAGGGGGAGCACTGGTTTAGCTGAAACTAAAATCTCAGAGTTTTTGGTTTTTTATGATGACAACACATAATTAATAACACACGTGTTTATATGTTACATGTTCATTACTTTCATGATTATGAATATATGAGAACATGTTTGTGTTGTGTTGATCATTGCAATTCACTATGTTTTACATGAGATATTTTTTGTGATCGCATGACATATGTTTTAGAAAAGGAAAACCACAAGCACTTTTGTTGAACTTATAATATGTGAAAAAACAGTAGTTTTAAGTCGACTTCATTATGAAGTAAGTCGATTAAAACTCGTGACTTTACACAAACTTTTTCAAAGTGTGCTGTGAGAACTTTTGAAGAGAAAGTTTTTCAAAACTTTGTTTAACTGTGTTGTATAGTCAATTACATGCAACCTGCATTCGACTAAGTCTGTTACAATTTTGAAATTCTGTTAATACTTGCATGAAATGTTACAATGGTTATATTTTTAAATATGTTGACCAAACATTTTTTGTGATTCGACTGCATTAATTGTACATTCAATTAACTGCATTGATTACTGCTAACTACTTTGACTGAAGTGTTGTATTCGACTGCATTAATAGCTAAATCAACTTGAGAGCGTCAGAATTGTGAAAAACTATAAATAGACACGAATTTGAATTTTGTAAGAACTTTTGTGATTTCTAACATTTTCATATTCATTACAAATTAGTGTTATCTTACAGAACGTGGAAAAGCTCCAAGAATCGAAGAAGAAGATCGTGGTGATCATCTCTTGTGATTTCTTGAAGAGTAAGATTGTTGTGCTTTGAAAGAGCTTATCAAATCTGCATAGAGAGGTGTTTACTGGAAGATCAGAGTTGACAATCTACTGAAGATTGGGTTGATTCCCTATTGTGATTACAGGAAGAAGAGCGTGTTGCGTTCTTGACTTTGAGGGGTTTCTCAAAGGGTGTAGACAAAAAAAAAGGGGACATCTTGTTGTTGGTCTTTGTGTGTTGTATGCCTATATTTTGATTAGAGGGTTAGAGAGGTGTTTTTATATTTTTGACGTGGAGGTCTCTATAAAAGTCTTGTTGTATAAACCTTGATCATTATAGTGCATTTGCTTCCTGTGATGGAAGGACACTAGATGTAGGCTTGGCCGAACCAGTATAAAAACCCAGTGTTTGATCTTTCTATCTCTACTATGTTACATTCAATCGACTTTATATTTTACTCATTCGATTATATTCCGCTGCACTATAAAGTCTTTTTCCTTGCATTTCAAGAAAGCTTTTAAAGGCATCTACTTTACGAAAAAGATTTAAAGAAAACATTGTTTTTGTGTTTCACCAATTCCCCCCCTCTCTTGGTGTTGAAAATTAAGTCATTCTATTTTAACACTTATGTTGTATTTATTTAAAAGCATTTTGTAGAATTAATTATATAGGAATTACTAAGAACTCTTAGAAGTTTTCCTGTTTAAAGAGTCTTTGCGCAAATAATAGATTATTTGGTATAATAATCGATTATTACGAGCTTGTTTAGAAAAGAGTTGCTCGCGCAAATAATCGATTATTTCTTAGAATAATTGATGAGTGCATGTTTATGCCCACATTTATGCTTTTAAATTCAAATTTTTGATGAGATATTTGTACTTAAATGGTTGATTTAAAGTGGATCTGTGACAATTGGAATTATTGGGTTTGTGAATTAAAGAGACGTAAAAGGTGAGTTTTAGCGCATAAATTATTCTTAGATGTTTTAATATTTATTTGTGCAGCTGAAATTAAAGCTTTATTGGTCCAAATTGCAAATTAAGGCCCAAAATCACATTTTGTTTGGAAAATAATATAGAAATGGGCCAAACAGACAGTTTTTACCCTTGTACCTCCTAAATTTCCCTACATACATCACTCTTTTCTTAACCAGGCCCAATACTAAGCCAAACACTAAGTCTTTTCTCCTACACCTCTCTACGTTTCCTATACACACCCCTCCTAAACTAGACTCCACCAGATCATGCCATGTGGCAATCTAAAACCCTAAGTGTTATCCAACCACATGCTGCCACATCACTATCTTCTCTAACAGAGAAACCCTAATCCAGAAACCCTAGCCGTCAGTTGTGCTGCCGCCGCTCTGCCACCAACCTTAACGCCATCCTCCATGCCGACCACCATGAACGTCCAAAATCTCCTTGTGCTGCCAACTCCTTTCTCGTCAAAACGTCACCGATTCTCATCGCGCCACCACTCCCCCTTCTTCATCACGAGGCCGCTATCTGCGAGAGGCAACCACCATGTCGCACCGCCTCCGCCAGACCATGAGCCGCCGCGCCGCAGAAGGCAACCAAAAGAATCACCACGCTTCTCACGCGACCACCTATAAGAAAGAAATCATCAAATCCAAAACACCACCGCAAGCAACCATCAACATAGCCACCACGCTTCTCGCTCACCATCTTCATCTCCGTCCAACCCTGCCTCACCAGAACAAATCGTGAGCAGCGAAATCATCTTCCACTATCAGAATTGCAGCACACTTCCAACCTCTCCGTCGCGCACCACGCTCATCACCATCACGCCGCTGTAGAATACCACCCAAAGCCGTCATCATCTCGCGAGCCTCCTTGCCGCTGCCATCCAAGCTCTGTTCATCTTCAAACCTGCAAAGCAAACACAGATCCAGAAACGCGATTCCTCTTTCATTCTCGCGGTGTAGGAGAAGCAGTAAGGTGTTTTCCCCCTACAATTGCAAAACCCTAATTTTGGTGAAGTGGGGTCTGCCATGTGGCGGGCTCTCGTTGGCCACGACCATATGAGTCAAAGCTGGTCAACAGATTTGAATCTGGTCAAGGTTGGTCAAACAGGGGTTTTGGTGCAATTTTGGGGAATTCTGAAGGGGCTAAAGTGCACATAAAGGAAATTTCAGGACATTTGTGCAATTTTGGAAAGTCAGAAAAGCTAAAAGATAAAATTCAGTTGTTGAATTAATTTAATTTGGGAATATCAACAGAAAATATCTTCCAAATAATGTTATATTGGATTATGGATTCTGAGGTTAGATTAAGTTAATGCAATTGTTTATTTTGATTATTAATTTAAGTTGTTCTCTCTATGTCTTTCATCTCTCTATCAAATTAAAAGCAAAGATTTTTGCATCATAATGTGTTTAAATCTACATGCATATTGATTATATGAGTTCTAGGGTTTCTAGGTTTAATTGAGAATCTACTTTGATTTAATTTAGGAACTTTCATATGATTAAATGGTTTTTATTATCAATTGAAAATGTACTTTGATTGATTAGTAATAATTTCAACTATAATCAATTGAGAATTTACTTTGATTGATTAGCTTTTAACTTGGTTAGGAGATTTAAGAATAGACATGATTAAACACAATAGAATTTGATTGAGAATGTACTTTGGTTGAATTTATTGTGAATAATCTAGAAAGGTCTTGCATTTGATTGAGAATATACTTTGGTTAATTGCATGATAGCCCTCAAATTAATTAAGAATGTACTATAATTAATTTGAAACTTAAACAATAATCAATTGAACAATTATTTGTGGATAACCGATGATGAATCTATCTTGGAAAAGCAGTGGAATTAGCCTATTTTATCATAATTGTTTTTAAGTTTCTTATTTGTTCTTTAAACATTCTACAAACATCACTTTTATCATTGCATTGCATTCATAAGATTCAAATATTGAAAGGCAATTTCGTATTCGTTGGGAGACGACTCAGGGTTACTTTAACCCTATCTACTTTCTTGAATACTACTCGGCAATACTGAAGTTTCCTTGAAAAGTAGTATTAATTTCATAGTTTCAATGACAACGTATCAATAATTGATTATTTCAGTTTGAATCAGTATTGCCCAAGTCGCGCAAATAATCGATTATCACTCAGGATAATCGATTATCACTTTTTGAAAACCCCATAACGGACACAAATAATCGATTATCACTTATAATAATAGATTATTTGTGGCAGTTGGGAGAAGACTTTTCAGTTTCTGACTCTAGGCTTTTAAATAGGGGTCTTCACAGCTCTTAGGAAGTAACTTTTCATTTTTGAGAGTATTAAAGTTGTGTGCCTAAGGGAAGCTCTCTGTGAGTGAAAAGGGAATCTAAGCCATTTTGAGAATACATTTTGTCTAAGGAAGTTCTCAAAGTGATAGTGTGCTCTTGCCAAGTCTTGTGAAAAGGAGAAGCTCGCGCTTTGTGTGTCAAAGGTCAGAGCGGTTCTCTTCAAGTTGGCTGAGTTGTCTCTTCCGGTTCGTTTGTCGAAGGAAGGTTCTTCCGTTCGTTTGTCGAACGAAAGGTGTTCTCGTTTCTTAATCTTTACTTCATATCTTGTAATTTGTACAAACATTATTTTAGTGAAAAAGATTAATCATTATTCATAGTGATTAACGACTAGACATAGAATCTTTTGATTCGAACCAGGATAAAATCTCTATCTTGATTTTCTTGAAGTCGACACTCTTTAAACTCTTAGCACATCAACTGTTTGATAAAACATTTAAGAGAAAATTAAAGGAACCATTTTTAAAATTAACCGAACAAGTTCTTTGCTTTTAACAATCTGTATCGTACTCTTATTTTATATTTCCGCTGCACGACTCGACGATACCGGTTGTTCCAACAATTGGTATCAGAGCTTGCTTTGATAACTTTTCATATTTTTTAAAAATAGGCGGTCATAACCAAGTTTATGTTGAGGGTGCTTCTATTGATAGACATCCTTTGTTTACGGGGGAAAATTATGCGTTTTGGAAAATAAGAATGTAAGTATTTTTAGAGTCAATTGACAGAGGCATCTGGGAAGCTGTAAAAAATTATCCTTATATTCCTAAAAGTACTGTTGATGGTGTGGAAGTAGAAAAACCATATTTTAACTGGACTTTGAATGAAAATAGAATGGCACAATATGATGTTAAGGCCAGAAATATAATTTTATCTGCACTAACCCTTGATGATTTTTTCAAAGTTTCTGTTTATGAAAGTGCTCATGAAATGTGGGAATTTTTAAGAGTCACCCATGATAAAGTCACAGATGTGGATAAGTTGACATTTTTTGATTCATGCTCTACATCAAACTTCTCAAGCTCAAGCGATTCTAATGAGCAAGAAAATTTATGCTTGATGGTCAACGATGAATCATCTGGAAGCAAATTCTTGAAGAAAAAAAAGGACAATCAAGGCTCCTCATAAAGCTATAAATGTTATAGATGTGGTGAAAGAGGCCATGTAAAAGTCGTTTGTCCAATTATCAAGAAAATTCACAAAAAGAAAGAAGGTACACATTGCTTGGGTTGATAATGACTCAAGTAGCTCAAGTGATTTGATGAAGAAACAAACTTGTGTTTGACGGTAAATATTGATGATACTGTAAGCCAAGTAAGTTGTTCTAATTCTAAAACTAGTGAATTTGATTTGAAAAAAGCTTTTCTTGAATTATTTGATAAATCTGAAAAATTGAATGCTGCTCATAAAAATTTGAAAAAGGAATTTAAAGAATTGCAAATTAAATATGAGAAGGCATTAGACGAGGAAGTAAGTTTGAGAAATAAAATTTGCAACTTGGAAATGAAAGAGTCTTCAAATGTTGAACATTCTGTTGAATGTCTTTCATGTAAGAATCATATACTTGATATTGATATTCTTGAAAATCTTCTTGAAGTTGCAATTGGAAATAATAATGTTGAAATGCCTATAACTATTAAAAAGGTTTATAAAAACAAAAGTGTTTTTAAAAGTAAGAACCAAATTAAAAGAAGTCGTAGGGTATGGGTTGAAAAAGGAACTGTCTTTTATAGAAACCCAAGTGTTGTCACATGTTTTTACTGCATGAAAAAGGGGCACACTTCAAATAAATGTAGAATCAAACATCTTGATGTTCCTAATGAAAAATATACTTGGATTCCTGTTATAAAGTAATTTGTCTCTAACCTCAAAGCACCCATATGAGATTATGGGGACCAAAACTCTATTGTGTTGTTTTGTAGGTTGAATTCTCAAAAACAAAAAGGAGCTCTATGGTATCCTGGTAATTTTTAAGAGCTTTGAAAATAATTTATGAATGTTAGATGTGTCTTAGGTTAAAAATTTGGCCTAAATTTGCGTTTTTCGGAAATTAACGTAAATAATCGATTACCAAGGGATGATAATCGATTATCAAGGTCATTTTCACTTTAACATACAAATTTGGCTCGCAAATAATTGATTATTTAAAGTGATAATCGATTATCTTAAGTTAAATTTCTGAAAAAAAAAACTTTTTTTAAATTTTTTTTTGGAATCTGTTTTTGATTTTAAAGGGGAATATTACTTTAAGGGGAGTAATTTTTAATGAATTAAAAGGACCTAAAATCTTTTTAATTTAATTAATTTAGGGAGAGAATCAAGATTAGATGATCTTTTGAATATGATAAAAAAAAAGAGGGAGAAATTTTTTGATTGACATCTTCAACCTCCTGATTATCCTCGAACCCCTCCTTTTTATGTCTTAACTGCATTTCTTGATTAGAGTTGAATTTCCATTTTGTAATTCATGATGTATTTTTCTCTTTCATGTTATAAAAATTTAAATTTTATTTTGTTTTGAAAGAAATGCATCTATTTTTATTGAGGGGGAGAACCATTTGAGGAGGAATTTTTATTAACAATCTTTTTGCTTATGATAAAAAGAGGAGAAATTTTTATTGACATCTTATGTCATAATCTTGTGATAAATGGTACCTATTTGAGGGGGAGATATATGAGTTTGTTTGATATCTTGTTATTTATTTCTATTCTAGATCAATTACTCTTTTCCCTTATAATATTTGAATTGCATCTCGTACTCAACAATTTTATAATATTTGAATTGCATTCTTTTGTTGAGGGGGAGCAACACTTGAGGGGGAGATTCTATTTACTTTTTGCTTATGATAAAAAAGGGTGAGAAAACTTCTAAACTAGTGCAGTTACTACTAACATGTTGTATGTTTGTAAGTCTGAAATATGTGCAGATATTTAGAAATGCTTTTAAACAATAGATTTTTTATCATCATCAAAAAGGGCGAGATTGTTACCAATGAGGAGCATTGGTGTCTTGAAGATATTATGGTTTTGATGATGCTACAAGATGAAGAACGTGAAGACTTTTTTTGTATTTATTTAAAACCATTTTGTAGAATTAATTGTATAGGAATTACTTTGTTAATGTAAGAACTCTTAGAAGTTTTCCTGTTTAGAGAGTATTTGCGCAGATAATCGATTATTTGGTATAATAATCGATTATTACGAGCTTGTTTAGAAAAGAGTTGCTCGCGCAAATAATCGATTATTGCTTAGAATAATCAATTATTTCAGTTTGAGTCAGTATTGCCCAAGTCGCACAAATAATCGATTATCACTCAGGATAATCAATTATCACTTTTTGAAAACCCCATAACGGACACAAATAATCGATTATCACTTATGATAATAGATTATTTGTGGCAGTTGGGAGATGAATTTTTAGTTTCTGACCCTGGGCTTTTAAATAGGGGTCTTCACATCTCTTAGGAAGTAACTTTTCATTTTGAGAGTATTAGAGCTGTGTGCCTAAGGGAAGCTCTCAAAGTGATAGTGTGCTCTTGCCAAGTCTTGTGAAAAGGAGAAGCTCGCGCTTTGTGTGTCAAAGGTCAGAGCGGTTCTCTTCAAGTTGGCTGAGCTGTCTCTTCCGGTTCATTTGTCGAAGGAAGGTTCTTCCATTCGTTTGTCGAACGAAAGGTGTTCTCGTTTCTCAATCTTTACTTCATATCTTATAATATGTACAAACATTATTTTAGTGAAAAGGTTAATCATTATTCATAGTGATTAACGACTGGATGTAGAATTTTTTGATTCGAACCACGATAAAATCTCTGTGTCGATTTTCTTGAACTCTACACTCTTTAAACTCTTAGCACATCAACTATTTGATAAAACATTTAAGTGAAAATTAAAGGAACATTTTTAAAATTGACCGAACAAGTTCTTTGCTTTTAACAATCTACTCGACTTGACGATACCGGTTGTTCCAACAGTTATAGTTTAGTAATACTAATTTGATCACGTTAACAAAAACGTTATCAAATTGGGCGACATTACCGGGAACAAGGTTTATAATTTTTATCATTTTAGTTCTTAATTTTTCACTAGCATTTTTATTTCCTCTAATTTTTTATCACTTTTTTATTTTAATTTCTTTACTTATTTTAATTTAGTTATTTTTTTTATCATAATTTTTGTTTCAGGAATTTTGTTGAAAATTTGTGAAACTAGTTGGGGAACACTTTCACTAAGGAAAGATAAGGTACTTAAGTTATCCATTGAGACAAACCTCTTTTTCTTTGAAGTCTACCCAACAACCTTTCAACATATTTCTTTCCAGAAAACCTCTTTCAAAAATGTAAAATAATTTTTCATATGAAAATAATCAACAATGTGATTTTCAAATGAATTATGATTACTATCAACAACAACCACACGATTCATATGTTTATCAGCAACAAGTTGACACACTTACCACTGCACCTGATATAAGTAAGCTGACTATACTTCAAGTAAATGATCTTGAGTTAGAAATTCTTTTGAAGATATGAGTTTAGCGAATTATTGAATTGAAGAAAATGATTAAGGACAAGGATAAGAGATTGCAAAATTTGATAGCTAATGTGAATGACTTCATGTTTCAAAGATCAAATAAAAACCAACTATAAAATCACATCACGCTAATATGCTTACTAATGGACATATAAATCTTACTAAAGATGTTGTTGAATTTGTTAATGATGAAGCAGTAGAGTCAACTATTTCAAGTGTAGAATTTTGCTCACAAGATGAGATTATGAGGATTATTTATTATCTTATTAACAATCCTAGTGCACCTGATGATGATGAAATTGAGTTGAAGCCACATGTTCCAAACATCAAGTTTGTTGATGTGAACAATGAAAATAAATTTTTAGTGGTAATATTTGTTGACTTGGCTACAGAACAAAAAGAAATGTTGTTGAAAAAGAAAACCGTACGTGTTAGATTTAAATTCATTTGGTATCATTGTTGATAAAAATTTAAAGATGCATGCATGTTATTTTATGTTTTTAGCATAAATAGAAATTATTTTATTAAAATTTGAAAAATATTCGCTTTTATTAAATACTAAAATTAATAAAATTGTACAAAGTGACTTTACTTTATAAAGTTAAAAAAATAAATTTTGACATAGGTCAAATTGAGCTAGAAGTCACAAATCGTCATGTCTCTTCCCCAAAATAAGTCCATTAGTGACAATTTTTTAAACAAGTGTGGGAGAGATGAATAATAATTAGGATTACTTTTTTCTCTCTCTTTGTTTTTCAGTTTTTTATTTCCAAAAAAAAATTGTGATTATTTTTTGAGAAAATTGTGAAAATATTAACTTTCTACTTAGTGAAACTCTTACATAATATGTCTTATACGAAATTCACCCAGAAATATTTTCTTGTTTTCAATAAAACATATTGACATCAGATTTTTGGATTTGATTTAGTATCTGGAACTATCATAATCTTGAAATAGTAGTCATGTTTTATGTTGAATGGATTGTTGAATTGATTAGAAACTAACCTAATTGATTCATAATTATAAATTATTAATTGAGTTAATTTGATAATTACTTGGTAGAATCTTTTGTGAAAGAGTTTTAACCTTGTGAGCTTTTAACCTAATTGTAAGGATGAACCACCATGTGTCATTCTTATTTTTCTTGAGTGACTTGCTCATATTTTATTTATATTCTAATATTTAGTTTGATTCTTTTCTTTTTACAATTTATGTAGATATACATTATTTAATATGATTGAAACATTATTTAATATTAAAATTTATCATTTTGACCTATGTATTATATATTTTAAAAAAAATCAATTGAAACTATTCAATTGAGATTTTAGTATAAATATAAGAATCATCCCAAATTTTAGTTAGTGATATCCAAGACTAGAGGACGACTGGAGGCTTGTGTGAGACCTAAAAGTTTATGTATTTAAATAATTTTAAGTTGCTCAAGGTAATAAAAATTATTCTTTTAAAAATTTTGCTTATTTGCAATTCTTTTTTCTATTTTAGTTATTGTGGATTTGACTTTATAATCATGTGTTATCTCTTCCATTAATCGCATGCTACTGTGGTTACACATGTATTTTTGTTAATGAAAGTAAAGTTTTTATAATTGTTGGATAAATGTTATTATCTAGATATCTAGATAGAGAAGCCTGAAATAGATATCTAGATATTATTTTCTTTATCTTCATAAGTATCACCTAGATACAAATAACTTTTTAATGTTATTTTTTGCAAATAAAATTAATAAATAATGATTATGATTAAAAATATAAAAGGAGTAAAAGGCTATAGAACAGCTGTCACGTACAATAATGCAAGATGTTTGTTGCAAAAAGAGCAAAACGTGGGAAACGTTTGGAAATTTAATTGAACTGGTTTAACAAGCCTAACCGGACCAATCAAACCTTGAATTCAAATCAATAACTCAAAGTGTCACGGTTTGAGTTTGGTCATTCTAAGGACCAGTTCTTTTTTCAAAATTTCTTTATCATGAATTTCCTGTACTCATCGTACCAAAACAAATTAGTCATGCCAAGTGAGGAGAGAGTCGCACCTCTCACAAAAGTTGTGCATAAAAAAATGCAGTATAGACTAGGAATCGACTCCTAGGTCGTCTCTCAAGGACCAATTTGGGTTCAGTCTCAGATCAACACGTAGTGGGGGGTTTTGAAAGTGTTTTTTTGTCATTAGAAATGAACTAAATTAAAACTGGAAATTAAATACAACCAAACATAATTGAAAGCATTAAAGTTCATGAAAACATTAAAGTGAACAATGCAACAAATAAATATCCAAACATAATTCAAACTATAAAAATGCATATTGCCTATTAGAATAAAAATTCAAAAAAAGAAACAAGAGTGTTAACCAATTGAAACATAAAGCAGTAAGAATAAAAGAAAATATGCAACGCTTAATCTAAACATTGAAATGCACAATATTATAGTCATCCACCAACACATATCCATCACGGAAACAATAAATTAAAAATGCTTAAACAGTGAAAATAAAATAAAATGAGTCAGCGTTTTCTCTCCTAGCCAAATGAATGCAAAGAAAAGGCATTGAATGATCGTGGTGCCTCCTGCTGGATGAACTTGTTCACCATTTTCAAGCCAAATAAAAATGAGCTTTTTCTTCCATAAGAAAAGTTGAATGCGGCTGTGTGCACCGCTTCTAAAAAGTGTGCCACCGTTTCTCTCTCCTCCAATGCCCAATGCAAATGAATGCAGCGTGTGCTGCTTCCCTTTCCTTACTCCAATAAAACAAATCAACCTTCTCCTCTTTGCTTCTAGCCGTGGCAGCAGCTTTCAACACGTAACCGTGCACACCACCAACTCCTTTCAAATCAGCTTTCTTACTTCCCTTCTCCACGTTTCAGCACACCATTTCTTCATCCTACTACATGTGCGTGCAGCAGCTCTCCCAACCCGAGAATCACTTAACGCTACATTCAAAAGCTAGCACCGTGCACCACTTTTCTATATGAAGAGAAATACTGGAATGAAAACCGAGACTCTTCTTTAAATCACCGAAAATTAATTTGACCTTCTCCAAGGTTGGTCAGCGCATGTGCTCCCTGCTACCATTCTAATCAAATCAATGAGATAACACACCACTTCTTCATTCATTGAAAAACAGCGTTCAAGCAAAAGAAAAAAAAACGAAATGAGTGTCTCCGTCCCCTCTTCTCCACGTCCACTTCTTCGTTCAGCATCCACACATTTAAAATGCAATGTAATGTGTTTTTATCTAAATGGAATCAGCGCTGGATGATTAAAAACAAAATGAAATCACCACTGGAATCAATCACTGCTGGAAGCAAAATGCCATTCCTCCAAAAACGTTCAAAAGCCGAGAGCAGAAAAACTAGTAAACAGTGGCCAAAAAAATGTAAGTGGCGGCTGGACAAGGGCCGTGTGTCCCTTTTTAATAAGGGTAGGGTCCACACAAAAAACCCTAGGGTGCTAAGTCACTAACTTCTAATTTTTGGGTCTAATCTAATTTACCAAAAATTGACCCAAAATATAAGAGTTGATACAGAAATTCTAAACTACTGAATTACAATTTAATTAATTCTAAAATGTCTGTGTGGAGAGTCTTGAATTTATTTGGCATTCTTCCTGATGTCCCAAAATGTATTTCCGAAATTTTCCTGCACTTCAAAAAATGCACTTAATCAGCTCAGGAAACCCAAATTAGCACAATTACAAATTTTCGACCAAATTAAGCAGAATTCGGAAAACGGGGAAATAACAAACAATTAAACACAATTCCCTGGTTTATTTAAGTACAATAAATTAAATATAATTCAAGAAATAACGACTCATCAAAATAGACCACACTTAGTCTTTTGCACTCCTGGGCAAAACCAAAACGAAACCAGGGAACTACTCAAACATCAGGAAGCTGACACAGACTCGACAGACAGACAACAAAGACTCCAAAACAGAAACACAGTTGCACAATTCTCACAAAATCTGGACGGTAAAAGGTATAGGCAGAATCCCACATAGAGTCAATGAAAGCAACTACTCAAAGAATCATCCAAACAGTTCAGTACAAGGGAAACGGTCAATCAGTTCAAGAGATGAATCAAAAGCAACAGAGCCTCACAGATGCACACAATCGGTGTTTCTCTCAAGTGTTTAAGGTAAATCAATGTCACTCAATGCACTCAAGAAAGCAACCAACAACAGACTTGGCAAGCCTCTAATATCAACACTCAGAAACATATGCATGTTCAAATCAAAAGGTCTTTTCATGGTTGTAATTGGGCCAAGGACAAGGCAGGATATATCTGGATAAGAAGCTACAAACCATAAGGAACAAAGGAGCAATGGGGAACAAGTGTAAACACATTCAAACACACCCACAACCTCTAATTCCCTCCTCTTCTTGACTCCATTATTCACAAATTTTTTATTTTTCTCATTTTTTTTTTGCACTTTTTTTTCATCCTATCTCTTTTCTTTTCTCTCTTTAGCACAAAACTATAAGAGACAAGATATAAATCATATTTCTAAAAACAAAACAAGAAGAGGAACCAACTAGCCAATTTATCAGAATCCCCAAGAAGACCACACTTGTTCCCAAAACACTTCCAAAGCTCCAAAATTCCCTAAGGTTAAGGTAATCATGGTTTTTCACTTAGGGCTAGTGTATGAGCATTCAAAACAAAGAAATGGGGGAAAGTGTAGGCTCAAAAAGGGTTTTCAAAGGATTAGAACAAGGTAGGCTTATTTGGCTAGAGAGGCTCAAGAACAAAACTGCCTTTATCACTTTCAAACATGCATATCAATCAAGAATTATCAACAAGAGTCAAGCCAAGGCATATGTGCAAGCAATCAAGAGACATATCACACATAAGAAAGAACATAAAGTGGCTCAAATTCTCACACAAGGCATTTGTGTCGCAATCAATTCAACTCTCAAACATCATGATCATCTTCCCAAGCAGAGAAAAGCAAGGATTTCAAACATATCAGAGTATTAATGAAGTGAAAGACACATCTACAACCTAAACAAAGTCCAGAAATCAAGAGAAACATGTAAAACTGTACACAAGACACGACAAAAACTACCTAGAAAAGAAAAAAAAATTTAACAAAGAAAACAAAAACTAACAAAGAAAAATAAAAATCTCCCCCAATAGACCACACTTAAACTACACAGTGTCCTCAATATGTCATAAGTATAAGATCAAAAATCAGAACATTGAACAGATCATGGACAAGTGCAATAAAAGTAGGGAAAGGGGGAGAAGGGAAAAAGAAAACTCCCCTGGTCATGGTGGCAGTTGCCAATTTTGGACTATCAGGGAGATGTCTTCCGTCATAGGATCCAGCAGGGAAGTTTTTAGGAAGAATTTCTTCATCCTCCAGATTTGATCTAGCAGGGAAATGTCTTCCACAGCTGGATCTAAGAAGCAAAGATTGTTGATGAGTGGGTTCAGCCGGTGCCTATTGATATTCAAACTATTGTGTATGTAAGCACCCTTGTCTTCCACTGTGGGTGTTTGTTGGGCAAATTCATATGTACCTCCTGCAACATGGTTAGTACATTGTGGCTCCAAAGAATTGACACGCAGGGGTATAACACCCAATCCCAGTGTAACAGGCTGAACAATAAATATACTCTCAGAACATGAATCAGTTTCACATTCAAAAGCAATATCAACAACAGACTCATATTCATGTTCAGTGCATGGAGAATAAACATTTGGATGTGATAGCAAAAAGTGGTTCTCATCATGCATAGAGGGAGAATTAGAAACATTCTCATCAACAATATAATCATCAACATACCCCTCAACAGCATAATCATCAACATAATCAAATTGAGGTATGTTTACCTCCACTTCCCTGAAGATTGGTAAAGTGGTGGAATATGAAAGTGGTCTACCTGGCTCACAATTTCTGCTTATACTTTCCTGGTCCTCCAAATCATCATCAGGATCTATCTCCTCAATCGCAAGAATAGGGACATTTGAAGGTGGGAGAGTAGGTGGCACAGTAGTAAGCGCATGACTCTGCTCCCCATCTCCTATGTGGATGACACTAACATCATCTGGAATCTGAACAGTCTGAAATGGTAACTCTGAATCTTGAGACTGTTCCTCAGTGAGTTGAGTGGCCATCTGCCCTATCTGATCAGTCATATTCTGAATGGCAGCTCCTATTTCCTGCTGAAACTGCATGTTCTCTTGCTGAAACTGAAGGTTCTGCATGGTCATCTGCTCCAACAACTCCTGCAATGTAGGCTCAGAAGTAGAAGGCTGAGGAGCTATTTGGACAGAAGCATCATGTTGTTGACTCTGGTATTGCTGGACTGGTGGAGGCATAAAAGCATTCTGAGATGGTGCTTCCTGATATTGCTGTGGAGCATCATACCATCCCAAACTAGTGTCATTCCATCCAGAATCGTTGTTGTAACCATACTGAGCAGGGAAGAATTCATCCAAGAACAATCGCTTAAGATCTTCCCAAGAAGTGATACACCCTGAAGGAAGACAATAAAGCCAATCCCTTGCTACTCCTTGTAATGAATGCGGAAATGCCCTCAAGAAAATGTGATCATCAGGGACATGTGAAGGTTTCACTGAAGAGCACATGATGTGGAACTCCTCCAAATGTCTATGTGGGCATTCTTCTGTAAAACCATGAAACTTAGGCAACAAATTTATCAGTCCAGAAGTGAGAACGCAATGAACATCATCCTCATTAAGTGAAACTGGCTCCCGAAGAGAACTCTCAGAAGTTGGAGGATGAGTCATATTGTTCTCAGCATAAAAATCAGCAGAATATGAATCACAATCAGAGTAACATGCAGAAGGAGAATCGTAATCAGAGGCATTGGCAGAATAAGCAGTATTCACAAAATCAAAATAGGTAGACATGGAAAGAGAAGAGGAAAGGTAGAAAGGAAATGCTAAAAATTACGAAACAAACAAAACACAACACAATTGAACATGCGACACGCACACACAAAACAGAACATCACATCACAATGTAAGACAAAACACAACACACACTAACACAACAAAAACCTAAGACTGAACCGTTGGTCCCCGGCAGCGGCGCCATTTTGAGGAGAGGGTCGCACCTCTCACAAAAGTTGTGCATAAAAGAATGCAGTATAGACTAGGAATCGACTCCTAGGTCGTCTCTCAAGGACCAATTTGGGTTCAGTCTCAGATCAACACGTAGTGGGGGGTTTTGAAAGTGTTTTTTTGTCATTAGAAATGAACTAAATTAAAACTGGAAATTAAATACAACCAAACATAATTGAAAGCATTAAAGTTCATGAAAACATTAAAGTGAACAATGCAACAAATAAATATCCAAACATAATTCAAACTATAAAAATGCATATTGCCTATTAGAATAAAAATTCAAAAAAAGAAACAAGAGTGTTAACCAATTGAAACATAAAGCAGCAAGAATAAAAGAAAATATGCAACGCTTAATCTAAACATTGAAATGCACAATATTATAGTCATCCACCAACACATATCCATCACGGAAACAATAAATTAAAAATGCTTAAACAGTGAAAATAAAATAAAATGAGTCAGCGTTTTCTCTCCTAGCCAAATGAATGCAAAGAAAAGGCATTGAATGATCGTGGTGCCTCCTGCTGGATGAACTTGTTCACCATTTTCAAGCCAAATAAAAATGAGCTTTTTCTTCCATAAGAAAAGTTGAATGCGGCTGTGTGCACCGCTTCTAAAAAGTGTGCCACCGTTTCTCTCTCCTCCAATGCCCAATGCAAATGAATGCAGCGTGTGCTGCTTCCCTTTCCTTACTCCAATAAAACAAATCAACCTTCTCCTCTTTGCTTCTAGCCGTGGCAGCAGCTTTCAACACGTAACCGTGCACACCACCAACTCCTTTCAAATCAGCTTTCTTACTTCCCTTCTCCACGTTTCAGCACACCATTTCTTCATCCTACTACATGTGCATGCAGCAGCTCTCCCAACCCGAGAATCACTTAACGCTACATTCAAAAGCTAGCACCGTGCACCACTTTTCTATATGAAGAGAAATACTGGAATGAAAACCGAGACTCTTCTTTAAATCACCGAAAATTAATTTGACCTTCTCCAAGGTTGGTCAGCGCATGTGCTCCCTGCTACCATTCTAATCAAATCAATGAGATAACACACCACTTCTTCATTCATTGAAAAACAACGTTCAAGCAAAAGAAAAAAAAAACGAAATGAGTGTCTCCGTCCCCTCTTCTCCACGTCCACTTCTTCGTTCAGCATCCACACATTTAAAATGCAATGTAATGTGTTTTTATCTAAATGGAATCAGCGCTGGATGATTAAAAACAAAATGAAATCACCACTGGAATCAATCACTGCTGGAAGCAAAATGCCATTCCTCCAAAAACGTTCAAAAGCCGAGAGCAGAAAAACTAGTAAACAGTGGCCAAAAAAATGTAAGTGGCGGCTGGACAAGGGCCGTGTGTCCCTTTTTAATAAGGGTAGGGTCCACACAAAAAACCCTAGGGTGCCAAGTCACTAACTTCTAATTTTTGGGTCTAATCTAATTTACCAAAAATTGACCCAAAATATAAGAGTTGATACAGAAATTCTAAACTACTGAATTACAATTTAATTAATTCTAAAATGTCTGTGTGGAGAGTCTTGAATTTATTTGGCATTCTTCCTGATGTCCCAAAATGTATTTCCGAAATTTTCCTGCACTTCAAAAAATGCACTTAATCAGCTCAGGAAACCCAAATTAGCACAATTACAAATTTCCGACCAAATTAAGCAGAATTCGGAACACGGGGAAATAACAAACAATTAAACACAATTCCCTGGTTTATTTAAGTACAATAAATTAAATATAATTCAAGAAATAACGACTCATCACCAAGAAATGAAAATGACTCATCAGATTGGCCAACTCAGATTATTTTACTTTCAAACCTTCTCAACATTATTGTTGTCTATTTGAAATTATTTATTATCAACGTACTTAAAATCTTTCATTGCAAATTTTTTTTACTCATAGACACCAAATCCGCTTAGTTGTTGGTAAAATACAAAAGATAACTCACTAAATCAATCATCATCCAATCAAATAGGACTCGGCAAAATTAATTAAATTATACTAAACTATATTATAATAAATTAAAAAAAAATTGAACTAGTTAATATAATATTTAAATTGTATTGTTATAGAGTTCAATTTTAAAAAACTAAAGTTATATCCATTAAATAATAACTAAAATAAACCTTCAGTTTGACAACGTGGTAACTCAATATCGATAGTTTAAAAGCACAACGTCAGCAACCTAATAGGTTGGCTCCAAGACGTTAGCGATGAATGCATATTTATACCATTATTTAGTCTTTAATTTTGAATTCTGAAATAGTTTTTTATTTTAAAAGAATTTTTAATTATTATTTACTATAGTTGAATTTATTGAGCATGAAATACAAAAAAATGATAAAAATAATTTTTTAATTGTATAAATATTTATTAAATATTTTGATGTGTGTTAATGCAGTTGCAACTAAGTTGAGCTTAGTGAGGTGTGGAAATAAACTGGTTAAAGTTTCATGAATAATAGCAAATAATTAAAACCACAAGAAGTTAAGCCAAACATTGACGAAGAAGACAAGAAAAACATGAAAAAAGTGAACAAAATTGGCTAAACCAAGAGATGGAAGGAGCAAATAAAATTGAATCTTGCAATTTTCTCTATTTTTTCTATGAAAGAATTTGATAATTGATAAATGATAAATGTTTATGATAAAATATAATTTTGGAAAAATATATCTTAAGATATTTTATTTGATATTATTAAATAATTACATTATTTGACTATATCAGTGAATATCAAAAGATAATATTTACAATTTGTTTAATCTAGCAAATATTTTCTCAAATTTTTTTAGATCTCCACAACAATCAAATATATCTTAAAGATATTGGATTAATTAGAGATAATTGGAAGAGATTACATCATCATAAAGAATATTACAACAACGAAAAAAATCTTAAACAAAGTTTAACCGAATTTTTATATAGAGACTTAGGGAAACACATTAGGTGAGTTGAGGAACCCTTGGGGCTTCCAATTTCATCCTTTCTCTCTTCTCTCATGTTTTCCACCCTCTCTTCTTATATTTTTATGTTATTTCTACATTTTATGGAGTGTTAAGCCTCGATGGTTGATTTTGTTGTAGTTTCTTAAGTTGATTCTGAGGTTGGATGAATAAACATTTTTGTTCTCTTAATTCTTGTTGTGATTTATATTTTTCTATGTATTTTTTCTCTTAATCAAGTGAAAGTAATGATTTTTACATTTGTAATAGTTAGTATGATGTTAAATTTACATAACATATCAATAATGTGAATCCAAGGTTTTATTCAAAATTTACTTTGATTAAAGTTAGAAACTTTATTTTGATTAATTGTGAGAACGCCAACCAATTAATTAAAAAATTAAATTGATTTATTTGAAAATATAATACAATAATCAAGTAAACAATAATATTTAGATAACCAATGATGAATCTTATTTTGAAAAAAAAGTGCAACCAATCTATTTTCTTTGTCATTGTTTATATATTTTTAAATCTTTTTATAAATTTATTTCTTTATATCTTTTTATTTTATCTAATCTTCTATTTATCTTTATCTTCTTTATTGTTTATATTTTACCAATCCGTTGATATAATTTTTATAAGAATTAATTTGTTAAGAATCAATTTCGTGTATGATGGTATTATCAAATTTGGCATCGCTACAAGGAAACACGACTAAAAATTTTATCATTTTGGTTCTTAATTTTCACTAAAATTTTTATTTTTCCTATTTTTTTATCACTTGTTTTTATCTTATTTTTTTTTACCTATTTTAATTTAGTTAATTTTTCTTTTAGTTCTTTTTTATCATAATTTGTGTTTTAGGAATTTCGTTAAGAATTTTGTGACATCAAATTCCAAAAAAAATCACTCAACTACAATCTATAATTGTTCTTATCATTTAATGTTAATATACTATTAAAGGTTTTTTTTAGTGAATGAAACTATTATAATTCTTCATAACGTGAACTCAATGAACTTAAAATAGTTTGTAAAATAATTTTTAAAAGTATATGATCAATAAATAATTTTCTTAAATATAATTTGATAAAAAGAAAACTATTTTTAAAATATAAAGAGGTAAGTTTAAAGTAAAACTGAAAAAATGTTAATAAATAAATAAAATGATTTAAAATAACAGTATATTAAAGTTATTTTATAAAATACCAGAATTTAAAATAATTAAATTTTTTATTTTTTATTTTCATAATTTTATTATAGATAAATGTAAGGGCCTGAAAATTTATAAAATGGCCTTGTGCCTTATGTGGGGCAGCTAGGCCCATCAAACTAAGGCCAACTTGACCTTAGGAGGGGCTCTTCAGAACCCATTTTCTTTTCCTGAACTTCATTTCTCCTTCTCTCTAAAACTCTCATGCCCTAAACTCTCTCTGCCTTCTCTCTAGATTTCCAGCACAAAGAACCGTAGGAATTTGATTTTTGTGTTGCCCAAGCATCCACGACGTGGAGAGCTCCATTTCTACCGAACGTTTTCTTCATTCCGACTGGTAAGTCGTTTTCCCTTCTCCTCCACTGTTTTTGGAACCTAGGGCATGCCACTTTACTGGTGGCATGCGGTTGGTAGCTTGCCCTTTTGTGTTCTCTGTCCATCCCAGCTCTAAGAGCGGTTTCCATCACATTTTGGTAGGTGCAGGGCACTGCCTAGGTTCTTGCTGTGAGGCACTGTTAGAGCACTCTAGTTGGCTATACTACTCAACTTCCAAGTAAGGGGAGCTAGTTATGTTTTGTTTGAACTATATGATGTGCATGCTTGATAATTTATAATTATCTACTGTTGAGTATATTTTGTGGTGAGCATGTTGATTTGTATCTGCTGGATGTGTGGAAGTTGTGTAACCATGGTGTGTTGAACATTGTTTGACTTGGATGAGGTTGTTGGCTGTACTGGATTTCTGGATTGGGATAAGGACTCTGGGAAATAGTTAAAATGGATAGTGAATGGTATATGTACTGTTTTAGGTTACTGTGAGGGAAGTTGAGTATTGAAATTGGGCAATTGGGGTCTAGAGTACCACAAGACAGTTTGGTGTGGTTTAGACAAATTAATTGTGGTTTGTTGAGAGTACTTGTTGGTAGGATAGAGGAACCTTAAAAACCTGAGTTGGCACATCCTGATCATAGAGCAGCCCTGGCCTAGTCCAGTCAGTTGTGACTAGTCATATGTGCTGACATCGAAGGTGAGTTTGATGCGTTCAGACGTTGGGTTCTTCTTCGGTGACCAATTGGGCAGTTGGGTTAGTTTAGATGAGTCAATGGAACTGGTGAGGGGTCAGAGAACTGAGTAAAGTCTTTAGCAAATGGTTGAAATGAGATTGGGTCCATAAGTTGCAGGAATTGATGTTTTAAAAGGTAAAACTGGATTTAATCACTTCAAAAAGATGTTAGGAAGGGTTAGAATCAGTTGGACATGTTTAATTCAATATATACTTTGAGTTGGGAGTGTTAGAAGTTCACCAAAATGGTTAGAATGAGTTTGGAGTGGTAGAGTTGTGCAAATCTACAGAATTTCATTTTGCAGATTTTGTAGATTCGTAGAGCGAAGCCTTTCGCTTAGCGAGTCACCCTAGCGAGGTGCTCTCTGCCAGGGCATTCGCATAGCGACTCTGTGCGTGATGCGAATTATAACAGAGGGTTGCTCTCTGTTTGATAAGTTGCGTAGCGAATGTAGGCGCTTTGCGACTGTTGCTAGCCTAGAAAATTAGCCAAATTAATTCGAATAGCGAATTAGGGACGCTATGCGAGGGTTTAGGGACTGATAATGTGTATTAGAATTTTAGTTTAGCATAGCGCACAAACTTGGTGCGCTATGCAAATTTTAGTTGTCCTCTTGTCAGAAAAATTCGCCCAGCACATTAAGGGTGGTGCACTATGCGAATTTTAGCTGAAAAACACTCCCCCTGTCAGGAAAATTCGCTCAGCGCACCAAGGGTGGTGCGCTATGCGAATTTTTGCTGTCTTGCCTTGTATCTTGGTGTGTTGTGCGACCTGGTTCAGTGAGTTTCATATTTTTCCACATCTGTTTGAGTTGTTTGATGTTGTTTGACTGTTAGGATGTATGTATTTCCATATATTTGAATTGTGTGGCTTGAAATAATGTGACTGCAAATTGAAATGATGAAATTGAGTGTGAACTGGACATCTCAGGGTGAGATGATTGAAAGTGATGTGCGGGGTGTTAATGTTGTTCTGTATAACTGTATGGAGCTTTGAACTGGTATGTCTATCCCTACACTCAAAGCACTATTCATGCTCAAATAGAGAAGAACAGTGTGAGTGGTGAGAGTAGAGGGAGGTCCTCGTCTATAGTCTTAGAGTTTAGACATAGACAGATTGGGGGATTTACCTTGCATAGTGTTGGGGAGGGCCAGCTGAACTATGCAAGTGCAAAGACGACCAATAGTTCGACAGTTATACCAATCCGGATGAGTCTTGTTGAGTGTTTGAGTCATGGTTTAAAGGGTATGCTTTAATTGTTCTTTTATATGTAACTAAGCATGATGACATCAATTGATTGTACTATATGATTATTGCTTATTTATCTAGCTCACCCTTGCTTCTTGTGGTGGGTTGCTTTTGTATGTTTTCTTTTGCGATGATCATCTACTTGGATGGGAGCAGAAGTTGTTGAGGAGATACCTTTGGAGCAAGAACTAGAGGACACTGATGCTGCTAGGGTTGGGCACAGTTAAGTTAAGAAACTTAAATTATAATTTATCTATACTGTTTTAAACTTAAAAAACTTAAAACTACTTTTACTAAAAACTAATTATACTGGTTAACAGTTCAGTTTAAAAATACTGAACTATTTCATTTCGAGTACAGTTAACTATGGTTTCAGTTTCCTGTTTCCTTTCTCAATCGTAAGTTTTTCTATTTTCTTTTTCCATCACAATTTCCTGCTGCCGCCATTATTGTCGAAGACTCGGGTTGTGAGAACACTTCTCGTTGGAAAGAGAAGCAAATCTGCAAACCCATGTTTTTCCCTTTCCCTTTCAAAAGAGATTGAAAAACCTTGGCATGGTAGCAGTGAAAGAACGAAGGAAAAGAGGGGGAGAAAAACGATGTTGTTGAGACGGGAGCCGAAGGAGGACGCACCTGAGTTCCAGAAGGAGTCGATGGAGTTGCCGGCGGGGGGAGAGGGTGAGGGCGGGAGGTCGTCGCCGAAGAGAGAGTAGTCGAGGAAGGACTGGACACCGACGAGGGAGGAGGCGGAGAAGAGGTCGGGGTGGGTGAAGGGGGTGTGGTCGAGGGAGAAGTTGGCAGGGGAGTTGTCAGTGACGAAGATGGTTTTGGCGGCGAGGAGCGTAGGGAGGCAAGCGCGACGAGGGAGGAGGAGGTGGTCGTAGAAGGAGAGGCGCGGCGGAGGAGGAGGTGGTCAGAGAAGGAGAGGCTCTAGGAGACCACGTGACAGGGAAACAGGAGAGGATCCAGAGAGGACAGTCTAGGAAGGCATTGCGTGTGAAAAGTGTGGCTTTGAACTTAAGCAGTTTACTGGATTCTACTGCACTAACTGCACTAAAATTAAGTTCAGATCAGTTTTTCTTAACTACTTTTTAGTTCAATTCAGTTTCTTTGAATTATTATATAGTTAATTATAGTTTGGTTATAATACAGTACAAATATTGCAGTTTGCCCACCCCTAGATACTGCAGTACAGTCTACTTAGGAATTTCCTATTTGAACGCTTGAAGTATTGAATATTCTAAACTGTTTAAGTTTAAAATTTTGTCTTCATATTTGGATGACTGTAATTCCATACTTAATTACAAGTCATACTCTAACTGTTCTCTTTATTTGGATGTTGACGCCTATATTATATGATTGTGGTTATTATATATTTGGGATGTCACAATAAATATTATATTATTTTTTATACTAAAAAATTAACTCTTTCATATATAATATGGTATTATAATATATTAATAATATAATTATTATGACATTTTTACACATAAATATAAACAATAAAATAATTTTAAAAATAATCCGTTACGTTTATAATAGAATATATTATATTCAAAGTCATACTCGGTCATATAGAGATTTCTTTACATATTTTCGTTTCACAACCCATAAAATTTATCCGTATATATTCTTTTCTTCTATTTTCTCGTGATATCATTGTTTTTCAGTATGTTTTTAGTTTTTAATTTTTATTACTAAAAATTAAAGTTAATTTACTTTTAGATTTTGATTTAATTTAGTCTTATAACTTTAAAAATAAACTTAAAAGCATTAAATCCATTATTTAAAGTTCAGAGATTAAATTAGACTAAATTTTAAAAATAGATTAATTCTAATTTTCACTTAAAAATTAAAGAGAACAAAAATATATGTAAAATTTTTTAAGTATACATGCTTACTAATGAGTTAATTATTCAATCTCGTATCATCAATGATAGATTAAATATCATTTTTAGTCGTTAAATTTTGACTTAAAATTAAAATTTATTTATTTATGTGAATATATGTTGGTTCTTAAATTTTAAAAATAAATAAGTATTGTCTTTTTAACAAAATTATATTAAATTTTTGACATGTCAAATGTGTTTACAAGTTAACATTGAACATAAATATATCTGTAAACCACTCAAATATTATATTAAAACATGTTTAATAGGTCAAAACAAATTCAACGTAATTGAATTAAAATAATTATATGTACTATTTTTATTTTGAGAAAAATATATTAAACTCATAATATACTATTCACCATTTCCATATTAATCTACGAGTCACTCTACTACAGGCAGTCCATAAATAGATTCTTGCTAGGTTGCTTATTCACAACAAGCCTCTCATAAGAAATGGAGATGCGTACTACCACCTTCTTCGTTCTCTTTCTACTTTCTGCCTTCACCTCGTACCTTCCTTCAAGCACCGCGGATGTGCTAGACATGAAGGGTAATTCTGTTCTGTATTCTTCTGCCTATTACTTTCTTATTCCGCAAAACGGTGGGGGTGGTCTAGGCATTACCCGTACAGGAAACGAAACCTGTCCTTTATCTGTTATCCAAAATTCAAATTCTTCTGTTTATGGTACACCGGTGAAATTTAGATCAGATCCGCCGGGTTTTCTTTATGTCGGAGAATTGGACTATTTAAATATCCAGCTTCCTTATGATCTTAAGTGTAGTGGCGCCACTCCTTCTGACTGGACTGCTTTGGGGGATGATGAGAAAGAGCAACTCTATGTTAAAATTAAAGGATACGACAACACTGTATCGGGTTTATTTCAAATTCGGAGCGCTCCGGGTTACTTTCTGGGCTACAACCTCTTGTTCTGTCCCTCGGGTCCTCGTCCTCGTAAATGTAGCTACCTTGCAGTTGAGGTCGATGATGGAGAAAACAGGCGTTTGGTGGTGAGTAAGAGTGACGAAAATCGCTTGGTGGTTAAGTTTAAGAAATTCGGGGAAAGATTCAAAGCAAGTGCATGATGCACCGGTGCCCCTGAAAAGTCATGTGCTTATGACTAAATCAATATGCTTTGGTTTTTAACTTGTACACGTTATTATTGCAGGTTTCAATAAAATAATCAAAGCTTAAGCCATGAATTAGTTGAATCTTTCCATTTATGCATAGGCGAAATTAATTAAAAGAACTTAAACTGGATATAATAATCATACTAGGACGAAGATACTTTGTAAGATAATTTAATTATAATTTTACTGCTATTAATTATTATTACCATTTAGTAAATTTATATTATAAAGATGTGTGTTTGGATAAATGTTCTTGTAAGGATTTATGTGTAAAGAGCTAATTAAGAAGAGAAAAAAGTGAAATGATTTTTTTTTTTGTAAAATAAAATTAGTTTATATATTGAATAAAAATTTACTTTTTTAGACGTTAATGTGAGAATTAACTTATACATAAATTAATTTTAATTTATAGAGAATTTTATTAATTGAAATTTATTAGAAATCATCGATAGAAGAATTCACTTTTAACTTAATATAAAAATAAATCATTTTGGCTTATCATTTTGACCTATTTATTATACATTTAAAAAAAATCAATTAAAATTACTTTCAAATTAAATATAAATATGAAGATTTTCCGAAAGTTTTAATTACTGACATCCAATACTAGAGGAGGGCCAGAGGCTCACCACTGTGTGAGACCTAAAAGTTTATATATTTAAATAATTTTAAGTTGCTCAAGGTAATAAAAAAATATTCTTACAGTTAATTCTTTTAGAAATTTTGCTTAAGTGCAATTCTTTTTGTTGGGAAAATGGGAAATACTATTAAATAAATACCTACAAGGATAAATTAATTCGATTAAGAAGAGGTAATTGTTTTTTTCTATTTTAGTTATTGTGGATTTGACTTTATAATCATGTGTTATCTCATCCATTAATCGCATGCTACTGTGGTTACACATGTATTTTTGTTAATGAAAGTAAAGTTTTTATAATTGTTGGATAAATGTGATTATCTAGATATCTAGATAGAGAAGCCTGAAATAGATATCTAGATATTATTTTCTTTATCTTCATAAGTATCACCTAAATACAAATAACTTTTTAATGTTATTTTTAGCAAATAAAATTAATAAATAATGATTATGATTAAAAGTATAAAAGGAGTAAAAGGCTATAGAACAGCTGTCACGTACAATAATGCAAGATGTTTGTTGCAAAAAGAACAAAACGTGGGAAACGTTCGAAAATTTAATTGAACTGGTTTAAGAGTATGCTAACCCATTATAAAGCTGAGGGTTTCTCCATGCACCATCACAAGTTTCTTTCTCCACCACCACATTTCACAATTGCCCCTTAGTAAAAATTAAAGTATTGTGGTTAAAAAAATTTACTTCACCTAATTTTAAAATTTTTAACTACTTCAATAAATATGATCTTCACTATATACCCCCACAGCCCCAGAGAGAAATGCTCTTCTCATTCTCAATTTTCTAATTTCTCTTCTCTCTTCTCATTCTTAATTATTTCTCTTCTCTAGTTTGTGTGCTTGGTGTGTGGTGGTGGTGGTGTGCTTCTGTGCTTCTGTGCTGGTGAAGAGGTTTGTAGTGAAAGACACTGTATCTTTTCATATTCGTTAACCCTTCAACAAAATCTGTTGATGGAGTTCAATATCTGTTGAAGAAAACAAATTTCAGCACCATCTTTTTCAGACCATTTCCATGATAGCTGCCATCTACCACCAATCCGTGTGTTTCCAGCAACTTCTCCTTGCACAAGACTACCTTGCCTCATGCTACCCTGGGTGAGAGCAACCATGTCCCCATCCACACTTGTTGCTTGTCGTGAGATTGAGAAAGAGAAATGAAACGAGATTGTGGAGGTGGGGAGAGGTGTGCTGCGTAGTTGAGTAAAAGGGGTAAGAAATTAGGGTTTTACATAAAAGTAAATGTAAAAATAACAAAATTTTTAACTTAGGCATTTTTGGAAAAAACAAAAATTAGGGAGGTTTAGGGAGAAGTTTGTGGTGGTGTAGAGAGAAACCTTCTATAAAGCTGTGTGTTAATCCTTGTAACTGAATCAATCAAAACTTCAATTCAAATCATTAACTCAAGTATCACGGTATGAGTATGGTCATTATAATTAAGGACCAGTTCTTTTTATAAAATTTCTTTATCATGAATACAAGATTTTTGCTGTACTCATGGTACCAAAACAAATTAATCATGCCAATAAATGAAAATGACTCATCAGATTGGCCAACTCAGTTTATTTTACTTTCAAACCTTCTCAACATTTTTGTTGTCTATTTGAAATTATTTAATATCAACAGAGTTAAAAATCTTTCATTGCAAATTTTTTTGCAATTTTTTGACTCGTGACACCAAATCCGCTTAGCTGTGGTAAAATACAAAAGATAACTCACCAAATCGATTATTGACCCAATCAAGATGAATACATTTTGTTCCTATGCAAAATTGGTAGGTGTCATTCTTATTGCATCCCTTATTTTTTTTCCTGATGCACCCTTTAAATTAAGAAATTCCAACTTTGTTCTTCGTCACCATCAAAACCTTAACCTTACTTTCTCCTTCCCTCAATTTCCCTTAGCCATACATCTCCCTCTCATCTCTTTGTTCTTCCACCTCCAATCCTTCTCCTCAACATTTGGTTCTCACAATATTCTAAATATTTATTTCACAATTATGTACATCCATCTCCTGCATCTTCATGCACTAATTTCTCCATACATAAGTTACAACATTTGGTTCATACACCGCGTCATTGAAGGAATTTTATTTAGGTGAAGAAACTCATGGACAACATGCACCTCCTTCCAAAAGGTATGTTTTAAGATGTTGTATTAAATATGGATAAAAATATATTCAGTAAGTGAAGGTTATTTCGTAGAGGTTATAAAAAACTCCTACAAACTAACATGATATAGGATGATTTTTGGTGAGTTGTTTAAAAAATGATAATAGTGGGGATTTTAGTTCTTTTTTGAAGAGGCTTATACCCTATTTAAGTTATAATCCATTTTTCCATTTTAATTTTTTTTCCTTTCCCTCAATTTTTTTCAGATCCCTCACAAATTTTACCCTTATTGAAACTTTCCCTAAATCAAAATCCAAAAACTTTTCCCAAATCAAAACCCTAAGCAAGAGTTCACTATTTCCGCAACCATGACCTCCTCTACCTGCTCCCTCTTTCTTGCCATGCCTTCCATGCCTAGTGCATCAACATTTGGTTCCAATCCAACCTCTCGTGTCCATTTTGCCACTCTCTTATCATTGTCGCTCTCCCATATCTCGATCGTATTCCATTGGTTCGTTCAATTATTTAGCGAACAAAGAGTCTGAGCTTAAGCTCAGTCACACTTGTTGGAGGAGCGAGGATGATGCGTTGGAGTTTCCATCCGCCGAGGCTAATACTTCGTCTACTCACAATGAGAAGAGTTTGGCCGACGAGGTCACCGATTTTAGGAGTTGGCTTAAGGACTAGATGGATAGGTTTTTCACTTCTATCTCATCACGAACGACGTTGTTTCAAAGCTCTGGAAGGTTCTTTGGTAATGGCAGGAGTAATCGGCCAAGTGACGTCGTTCTAGTGGTCGTTACGAAATATGACATGGAAGGGAACTGAATCCCCTATTTTCTTTCAACTACTTTAGAATAACAACTAAATTTATTTATATAATATCTTTTTATTAAATTTCTATATTATTTAATTTGCATGCTTTTTTTTTCTACACTTTCCTATTTTAATTTCTACACTTAATTAATTAAATGTAAAAGACCATTTTATCTCTAGACAGAAATATAAATATAATCAAAGAAAATAACATAATAATTATGCCTTAATAAATATGTACACACAAAAACATTAACTACCAAACAAAAACATCAAAGTCTCAAGACTAACTTATTTCCAATACCCATAGAATTGTGATCGAAGTGAGTTCTTAAGACCTTTGATCAACAAGAAACTAGAAAAGAGAGGTGGACGACACATGTGAGAAAACCTCTAGTTGCATGTGTCTTAAACTACGAATTTAAGAAAAGAAGCAAAATCTTACTTACTCTAAAATGGAAACTGATTAGTAGAGAAGGATTCACCACCACTAGTGCAAAAACAACATTTTAACTCGCACAATAGGCTTCGGTTTAGAAGAAACCAAAGCCTTTCAAAACGCGGTGGACTTTTCGTAATTTCGACTAACTTATACGCCTCAGTTTAAGGGGAACCGAGATAGAAAACCCATATTACCTCAGGTAAATTAGCAACCGAGGCCTAAAATCCTCCAAAAGTTTTGTGTGTCCCTCTGCAAAACAGACTTTTCGCCTGACACCTTTTTAAAAGGACCTACTGCCTCAGTTCTACACAGAACCGAGATAGTATGTCTTGTCCAGCACTGAGAATTATGATGTGAAAAGGGTTTTACGCATCGGTTGCATTAATAACCGAGGCGATAAGTGATTTATTGCCTTGGTTAAAAAAAGAATCGAGGTAGTATCTCTTTCGATATTTAACTTCTTAGAAACGTAAAATATTTTCACCTAATGTTCATTCTTCTTCCTCGCGGTTTCCCTCTTCTTCCTTGCGATTTTCTTCTTCTTCCTTGTTGTTTCCTCTTCTTCTCTCAGGCAAAGCTCTTCGTTCATGGCCTTCATTTCTCTCACGCGAAGTGCCTAGTGTGGTCTCCATCTTTGTTGCCTCCATTTCTCTCGCGCGAATTGCATTATTTTTTGCCACCACTAACCGTTCATCATTGCCATTGGCTGTTTGTTGCCACCTTAGGTCGTTCATTACTGCCTTTGGTCGTTTGTTGTCGCCACTAGCCGTTAGTCACCATCTCTAGGCGTTTGCAAAGCCATAGTTCATTTATCCTTATTGTTTAATATAAAGTATGAAAACATTATACTAGCATTTTAATTTCATTACATTTTATTATGTTAATGTGATGAATTTTATTTAATCTGTTAGCATTTTGATTTCAATGGTGAAGTAGGTTCCGTGGCGTTGAAGTGGGAAACAATGCATGATAAACTTAAAATTTGTCCATTGCAGATAAAAAAAAAAGTGATTTTGAAGAAGGAAAAGACCCCATTTTCTGAAGAAAAAAAAAAGACATCTACCGCCTCGGTTCAAAACCAACCGAGGCAAAAGACACCTACATATTGCTTCGGTTCCCTGAACTAAGGCAAAAGACCCCCACATACTGCCTGTTTCCCTTTACAGTTCTTATGAGTTTAGGCTACCGAAAAGAAAATGCATTTGGTGATATAAGTAGCCAAATCAATCCCAACTACATGCCCACCAACTTCCGTCACCGTACTAGGAGAGGCTAGGCTCTGATACCACTTGTAACGTCCCGGCAACTTACAGGGAATGTTGACTGCCCCCACACATCACCACGAGGCTTTCCAATGTGCTTTGTCCTCACTCGCACATTTTCTGGGAACTCCAGGCTAAGTACGCTTAACCATGGAGTTCTTATGAGTTTAGGCTACCGAAAAGCAAATGCATTTGGTGATATAAGTAGCCAAATCAATCCCTTTAAGCTATCCTTCAACTGTATAGTCCCATACCTATACAGTCTCTAGATCCCTCTCATTCCGGTGTATGTTCGATTCATCCATGTGTCCCTTCCACTCGAAGCCTGCTAGGAGCTGCTCCTTGTCTGTGTCCTTTGCACTTCATGTCTCTTGCACCGGCGATCACTTCTCGCCCTCGTCAATGCCCGAGTGTCACATTATACACACAATAAGAATCAAACACATGACCTTCAACCTATAATAAGAATCTTTAACTAATTATGTTATACCTTTGCTTCTGTATAATTTATATTTTATTATTTTAATTAATATTGTCCATGCTCATACCACCTTTATAGATATTTTCTTTTTTTTGAATTTTACAAATAATGGTAAAGAACGACAAAGGAAGGTAATGCAATGAACCATAATGGCACAAAGGGAAAAAAGGTGGAACTGAAGGACATTGGGATATGATGATGGTTCAACATAGGAACCGTTATTGTTTCTCAAACATTTTTTTACGACGATTCAACTTTGGAATTATAGTTGTTTCTCTATAGCTTTTAACTACAGTTGAGAGTTGTAGAAAGGTTGGCTTTTATTTCAAAATTACGACAATGTTTCAATTAACAAGAATAATTTTTTAGTTGTGGTTATTTGACTACACTAGTGTCCTTTTTCGTTTCAACCATATTTTAACAGTAATAGTGGCCAATTTATATCTTAACTATGAAATCATATTAGATTTATAGGCATTATATTCAATACAACTTTTACCACTTAGATTCCTTCACTCTTTTAAAATGTATAAAAACAGAAAATACAATAAAAGCAGAATTTATTATATATTCTTCTATTTTAACCCACATTATTAATTACTTTAAAATAGATACCTTTCATTTTATTTTTTCTCACTTCATTTTTTACCTCGTATAATATAAGTCCAATTTATTGTTTTACTCAATTGTCTTCTTCTGTTCTAATTTTTTTTTTATGTTCTTGAACCCTGGCTCTCTTGTCTAGATCTGTTCCTTTGATTTTTTTTTTTATCACTTATATTGTCAGTCATTTCTTCAAGATTTGCCAAATCATCAGGCTGCTGCTTCTGGACCTTTGAAGGAGATTTTTTTATTGGATTCGTGGAGGTGAAGGGCACAAAATTTCCCTTGAATTCAACTTGTAAGATGAATTTTAGAATATCGCCTGTATGGAGGTATTGCTCCCCTCATGGTAAATAATCAATCTTTAATTTTTATATTTTTAAATAATTTAATTAATATTTGAAATATTAAAAGATGAATACGTGTATACTCATTAACAGAGATGAGATATGTTCAAAATTGCCTGTATGTTAAACATATAGATAAAAATGAAAACGAGTTTTCACTTTAAAGGATGAAATAATGAACCAGACATTTTTCATGCTGTAGTCTATGAATAGATGGCCTTCAATTAAATACCAAGAGTTGTTCTATCAAATCAATTTCAAAGCTATCCTTTTGTTATTTATAATATTGGTGAATGAAATTTAAAGGACAATTAAAATAAAATTAAGAAATTGCTATAATAAATTATTTAAATAGTTAAAATTTATTTTATAAAAATCTCTTTCTTTTGAAACTGTTTCCTTCTGCTTATAACTTGTTTATCAACAACTTTGGCTCATTCACGTGATTCAACTTTGAGAGAAGCTTATCACCACTACAATGTGAGCCTTACAAAATTATAAGAAATAAAGGAGATGCAGATGTTGTTATGAATCCAACGAGATCAATCATAAATTAACAATAAATTTTTAATCAAAAAACCAATCTTTAATTTTTTTCATAACAGTATACGAAAATTGAATAATTTATTAAAAACAATACAAATGAAAAAAAAAGTATTTGATATTTTAACTGTAATGCATCTTAAATTTCTTTTTAATTTTCTCTTCCAATAAAGATGAAGAAAAAAAAAACGTCTTCTCTCCTAAAAACTAAAGGATTGGACACAATAGAGGAGAAAGATAACGTGATTTGTGTGAATGTAAACATGTAACTGTATATTATATGAAAAATGAATTAAACTGTAAAACAAAGTGTTTCGGTGTAGATATTGTCTGGTGTGTCTTTGTTGCTCCTGGCTGTCTGGGACGCTTGCTCTTTTCCAATTGTTGTTGTTCATACTTGCCAAAGGAGGGGGAGGTACCTGCAAAGATACTCCGACGCTCAAGTCAAATGTGAGTTATGGAGCCTCAGCTCTGAAGAGAGTGATTACGATACTGCTCTGAAATATTATTTAGGGTCTCTAGACATAAAGAGAGCGTACCTGAACTTTTGCCCTGTCATTGTATTTATAAGCAAAATAAAAATAACCACCTTACCTAAAAATGTGGTTAGTGGCTTTATAAATATCTTAACCGTTTAAGATATTTTATGTAATAAATATAATATCTAAGATATTTTATGTAATAAATATAATATCTAAGATATTTTATGTAATAAATATCTTACTACATAACATGCCCCCCAAGTCCGAGTTAACAGTTCCGTTTTACGGACGTGGTAACTATAGGACTTATGAGTTTGAGGGAGGCTGTATTCGCTGTGGTCTGAACGTTTCAAACCAGGGATGACCGCGCGGTTGAGTTTGAAGGACCGAAAAGATGTGAAGCCGAACGGCCAAAAAAGCGGGAATGAGTGAGGCCGAACGTGAGGACCTGGATGGCCGAGCGGTAGAGGCTGTATAGTCGAAGGTCATAGAAGCTGAATGCCTGAGGTCACGGACGGTAGAGGTCGAGTGGCATGTGAGGCCGAATGATTGAAGCCAAGCGGACGAACGTCATGGAGGCCGAATGGTAACATTAATGGTGTCGAACGACCGAATACTTGAACGCTCGTACACAGGGATTGTCGAGCGGTTGAAACCAAAAGGAGGCCGAACGACCGACTGCTTGAATGCTCGTACAAAGATTGTCGAGCGGTTGAAGGCAAAGGTCGAACATCTTTGAGACCGAACGGCCGAATGCTTGAACGCTCGGACACAGGGATTGTTGAGCGGTTGAAACCAAAAGGAGGCCGAACGGCCGACTGCTTGAACGCTCGTATAGAGATTGTCGAGCGATTGAAAGCAAAGGTCGAACATCTTTGAGGCCGAACGGCCGACTGCTTGAACGCTCGTACAAAGATTGTCGAGCGGTTGAAAGCAAAGGTCGAACATCTTTGAGGCCAAATGGCCGACTGCTTGAACGCTCGTACAGAGATTGTCGAGCGGTTGAAAACAAAGGTCGAACATCTTTGAGGCCGAACGGCCAACTGCTTGAACGCTCGTATACATGGATGGTCGTGCATTGTCGAGGGCTTGAAATCAAAGGGCGAATAGCTTCAAGGCCGAACGGGCGACTGTTTGAACGCTCGTACATGGATTGTCGAGCGGTTGATGTTCTGGGTGTTCTTGGGCGAACAGCTACCAGAGGGAGTGTATCCCGTAGAACGCTCGTGGACATGGTTTGTCGAGCGGTTGATGTTCTGGGTGTTCTTGGGCGAACAGCTACCAGAGGGAGTGTATCCCGTAGAACGCTCGTGGACATGGTTTGTCGAGCGGTTGATGTTCTGGGTGTTCTTGGGCGAACAACGGCCAGAGGGAGTGTATCCCGATGTTCTGGGTTGTTCTTGGGTGAACAACGGCCAGAGGGAGTGTATCCCGATGTTCTGGGTTGTTCTTGGGCGAACAACGACCAGAGAGTGTATCCCGTTGAATGCTCGTGGACATGGGTTGTCGAGCGCTTTGAAATCAAAGGGCACATTCCTTTGAGTCCGAACGACCGAATGTTTGAGCGCTCGGTTTTTGGTTGACCGTCTACTGCGACCTGCATAAGATATATAACATATATAAAAATATAGAGCGTTTTAAACCTGGTGGTCGAACGTCAATAGGATCGCATGGTAGAGCGGTCGTGTCGATAGATGGTCGAGCCGTAGAGGCCGAGTGGTCGAACGTCAGGGAGGCTGAGTGTTGGACGCTTTAGGCCGAGCGTTCGTGAAAACGAATGCTGGATTTGCTTTGGCGCAAATCGCCGAACGACTGAGGCGAAAGAGTGGAGGCCAAGCGGCCGAACGTCATTGAGACCTACAGCTGAACGAGTGAGGCAAGCGGACGAACGTCATTGAGTGCAACTGGCTGGTCATCAGCAGGGTCGAATGGTCCAATGCTTGAGTGCTCGTGTAGATGTATTGGTCGAGCGGTAGAGGCCGAAAGACCGAGAGTCAATGAGGCTGAGTGTTGGACGCTTTAGGCCGAGCGTTTGTGAAAACGAATGCTGGATTTGCTTTGGCGCAAATCGCCGAACGACTGAGGCGAAAGAGTGGAGGCCAAGCGGCCGAACGTCATTGAGGACGACTGGGCGAGCATCAGTTTAGTCGAATGGGCTAACGCTTGTGGATCTATATGACCGAATGTTGGAGTGTTTGAGGCCATGGATGACCGAGCGCTAGAGGCCGAACGTCAATAAGAAAGGCCGAACGGTCCATGCGAAGCTGCCGAACGTCGATGAGACGGATGGTGGAACGGTTGAGTCCAAACGTCCGAACGTCGTTGAATATTGGACGTTGGTGGAGCCGAGTGTCCGCATGCTGAAGTATTTCAGGATGAAGAACCGACAATGGAGTGCGGCTCGTTCTTGAGTGTCGACCAGGAAATGGTCGAACGGCAAGGAGATGGTCGACCTGAAATTGTTGAACGACAATAAGGAAGGTTTTGTCGATCGGTCTCGATACACGTTCGGTCTTGTCGGTCGGCCTAGATGGTCGACCTGGAGGGTGGCGCGTCTTTGATGGTCGACCTGGAAATTGTTGAACAGCAAGAGGAAGGTTTTTGCCGATCGGAGATGGACGACCTTGGAGGGTGGCGCGTCTTTGATGGTCGACCTTTAAATGGTCGAACGGCAAGGAGATGGTCGACCTGGAAATTGTCGAACGACAATGAGGAAGGTTTTGTCGATCGGTCACGATCGACCCTCGGTCTTGCTGTCGACCAAGGTGGATGACCTTGGAGTGTGCCGAATGGTTGATCGCCAGGGAGGTCGAACGGTGGATTGCCAAGGAGGCCGAATTATTGAACATCAGTGTGGTCGAACGCTGGAACGCTCGTGACCATGGATGGTCGAGCGTCATTGAAGCCGAAAGGCAGAACGTTTGGCGAGGCTGATTGCTGGACGCTTGAAGCCGCACGTCCGTTAGGTGAAATGGCCGATCATGAGTAGGGCCGAACGTCATGGAGGTTCAATAACCGAGCATCAGTTTGGTCGAATGACCGAACGCTGGTGGATCCGAATTGCCGAATGAAGGAGTATTTGAGGTCATGGACGACCGACAATGGAGTGCGGCTCGTTCTTGGTGGTCGAACAGGAAATAGTCGAAGGTCGTTCGGAGTTTGAAGTTTGGGGAATAGAATTTGGGTTGGATGATGTGGAGGCAGAACCGAACGACGCGTGGATTGTGCGAGGGTTGCGGAAGACGTGGATAATGGGTCTGACAAGACACCGAAAGGGTTTACCCTGGGTGACAACCGTCTTCTTCCCGCCTCTCTGTAAAATCCCTTTCTGCCCCCAAAAAACCCTAGAATCAACCACACTGCGGAACGGCCGATCCTGAGGTTGTCATCGACGGAAGCCGCGATCCAAGGTGATCGAAAACCATGGAGTCCCCAGGTTTGGGATGGACTGGCGGAAACGCAAACCTAGCCCTGGCTCGTGGCGCTGCGGAAGGCGCGGAGGCGGAACCGGACGGCGAGGTGATCTTTCGTGTGGGAGTCTTTCGCGAAAACTGCGAGTTTGCTGCCGGCGAGCCTGCTCATGTGACTGGAACCGAGCTCCTGGCATTGGGTTGTGATTTGGGAATTTAGGGTTTTCGGTTTGCGGATTGGGGTTTATGGAAATTGGGAAATTAGGGATTTCTGGTGTACCTCTGTATCCTTAAGTTCTAAGGAGACAGGAACTGAAGTCTGGTGGATGAACCATGACCCTGTGATCAGAGCGTGAGTGACGGTAGTGGTGGTCTTCTTTGCGGACTAGGCTCATCACCAACTGTAGAGGATCGTTCCCGTTCTTATGAATTGGGGTTGGTTTTGATTGCGCGTTTTGGGATCTGAGGAATGGCGTCAATGAAGGTGCTGGTGTGGGCTGTTCTTGTTGAGATGAATCGTGGATAGGAGTTCGGTGGTCTCCACCACTATCGTAGGATCAATGTGACCGTGTTTGGGAGGCGATGGGGATGAATTAATGATTCCCCTATGACAGCGGTGTCCGGTGGCGCGACAGAGGCTGATGGATGGACCTGATTTGGAGGCGTTCTCTGCGCTGGGTCTGACCCGCAAAGAGGCACAATTTCGCAAAGGTGTTTACAGTGGCATTAATGGCTCACGGGGGAGAATCCTTGCGATGATGCGGCAGTAGCTTTATCCGAAGAAGGGATTCATCGAGGCCGAGGCTCCTCTTGTGGCTTCTTTGGGTTGGCACTCGGCCCCACGGTAGGCGCCAAAATGTTTCGGTGTAGATGTTGTCCGGTGTGTCTTTGTTGCTCCTGGCTGTCTGGGACGCTTGCTCTTTTCCAATTGTTGTTATTCATACTTGCCAAAGGAGGGGGAGGTACCTGCAAAGATACTCCGATGCTCAAGTCAGATGTGAGTTATGGAGCCTCAGCTTTGAAGAGAGTGATTACGATACTGCTTTGAAATATTATTTAGGGTCTCTAGACATAAAGAGAGCGTACCTGAACTTTTGCCCTGTCATTGTATTTATAAGCAAAATAAAAATAACCACCTTACCTAAAAATGTGGTTAGTGGCTTTATAAATATCTTAACCGTTTAAGATATTTTATGTAATAAATATAATATCTAAGATATTTTATGTAATAAATATCTTACTACATAACACAAAGTATTACCCTTATTTATAAGGATTAGAAACTCTTATCAGAGTGCACAAACCAAACAGCACCATCGAAACTGACAATCAGACAGCTGTTAAAACTGAAACAGCTCTAGAACCTTTTGGCTTAACACCTGTACACACAAACATATTCTAATACACCTTCTCAAGCCAAAAGCTAGATTTTTCCAGCAACCCCAATCAGCTTCCTGAGGTTTTTAAATCACTTTTATCTCCGCATCAGAATAGGCATTTATTCTCATTTCCATACCTCTTCTTCTTCTTGGAAATAGAATGCCATAGCCGTGTGTCCCCTATATGTATCTTAGAATGCGTTTCACAACATTCAAGTGTGATATTTTGGGATTTTGTATGTACCGGCTCACAAGACCAACATTAAAACTCACATCTCGCCTTGTATTGCACAAGTATCTTAAACTTCCTACCATTACGATAAAAGGTAGCATCAACAACCTCCTCTTCTAGATCAGTTTCTAGTCTTAAGCCCACTTCTTCAGGGGTATTTGCAGCATTGCAATTCTGCATCTCAGCCTTCTTTGTCATCTCCTTTGCATAGCGTGAATGATGCATTACCATACCCTTCTTTGTTTCAACAAATTCTATGCCAAGGAAGTAATTTAGTTTGCCTTAATCACTCATTTCAAACTCACTCAACATTTGCAGTTTGAAATTTTGAATCAACTTCTCATTACTTATAGTAATTAGCATGTCATCTACATATAGACATACTATTAGTCTTTCAACTCTCCCTTCTCTTTTGTTGTCTTGCACATAGACACCATATTCTGACACGCACTTCTCAAAATCAATGTTGTCCATGAATTGATCTATCCTCCGATTCCAGGCTCTAGGGGCCTGTTTTAGCCCATACAGGACTTTCTTCAATCTATATACAAGACCCTGTTGCACTTCAACTTCGAAACCAGGGGGCTGCACCACATATACTTCTTCTTCTAATCTTCCATTTAGAAAAGCTGACTTCACATCTAATTGATGTAATGACCAACCAAACTAATTTTCTAAAGCCACCACAAGTCTCATCGTTTCCATCCTAGCCACAGGTGCATAGATCTCACCATAGTTTATTCCAGCCTTTTGCAAAAAAACCCTTTGTAACCAGCCTTGCCTTATATCTCACAACCTCTCCTTGTGGATTTACCTTAGTTTTGTAAACCCATTTTAGACCAATCGGATTTTTATCAGCAGGCAACTCAGTCAACTCCAAAGTATGATTTTTCTCTATGGAGTCAATATCCTCCTTCATAGCTTTCACCCACTTATCATCTGCTGTTGCTTGCTCAAATGTCACGGGTTCAGCTTTAGCAACAAGAGCATAATGGACCAGGTTTCCCTCTTAAGTTACTGCAGCATCATAGAACAAATCATAGTCCTTCAAGTGTGAAGGTAACTGTGATGTTCTAGATGATCTTCTCTGATTCCTTTCTTGCTCAGGAGACTTCCCTTCCACTGGATCACATTCATCTCTTGAAGTCCCATCTTCCAACTAAAGAGTTATACTCTTTCTCTGCATAGTCTTCCAATCCCACACTCTTTCCTCATCAACAATCACATCTCCACTTACAGTAGCTTGTCCAGTTTCTGGATTGTACAACTTATATCCACCAATTACCAAAATCCGTGGCACTCACTTATCATCGAGTTTTCTCCTCAACTGGTATGGCACATGCTTGAAACATATAGAGTCAAATACTCTCAAATGCTCCACATTTGGCTTGACTTTACTTCAGGCTTCCTCTAGGGTAATATTTCTTCAATCTTTTAGTAGGATTTCTGTTCAAAATATATGTTGCAGTCAACACTGCTTCGCCCCATAAAAGTTGTGGCAGCTCCTTGCTTTTCAGCATGCACCTTACCATATTCATTATGGTGCGGTTCTTCCTTTCTGCCGTGCCATTCTGTTTTGGTGTGTAAGGAGGAGTCAGCTCATGCATTATTCCTTCCTTCTCACAATAGGTATTGAATTCTGCTGAGATGTACTCACCCCCTCCATCCGTTCTTAACACTTTTAGCTTCTTATCATTCTGCCTTTCAACCAAGGTTTTAAACCTTTTAAACACCTCCAGGACTTCACTCTTTCTTTTGATCAGATAAACCCATGCTTTTCTAGTCCAATCATCAATGAAAAGCACAAAGTACCTGCTACCTCTTGGAGTTTCAGTTTGTATGGGTCCACATAAATCTGAGTATACAATCTCCAATCTTTCTGAGGTCCTTTGAGGCACAAAACTCTGAAATTGCCCTCTAGTTTTCTTGCACTGAACACATTCATGACATATAGATTCTGGAATGTTAACCAAAGGCAATCCACTCACCATAGAGTGTTGACTCAGCTGGCACAACTTCCTGAAATTGAAGTGCCTAAACCGTAGAGGCTATAACCACTCTGTTGACGTTCCTGCTGCATTACAACATTGATGCCTCACAACCTTCATTATCACACGGAAGGTTCTGTTTTGAGACAAACTCGCCTTGATAATCATTCTTCTGCTCTGGTAAAAAATACTAAGATAGTTATTCTCCATCTTCATTGCAAAACCTTTATGTAATAGTTGTCCCAAACTCAGTAGGTTTGTCTTGAGTCTTGGAACAAATAAAACTTCATCTATCACCACTTCTCTCCCATTTTCATCACGAAGCACAATCCGATCAGACTCCTTTGCAATCAAGCTTCTATCATCTGCAAATATGGTTTTGCCATTTAAAACCTCCTTCATCTTGACAAACCAATCTCTTCTTCCAGTCATGTGAGTCGAGCACCCTGAATCAAGGTACCATGATGCTTCCTCCAGTTCATCTCCGCTTGTTCTTGCCATCAACATCACTACTTTTGAGTCAGATGTGTTGTCTTGCGCAAGATATGCTTCGGTTTTGGGTTTGTTCTTTGCACCTTCACACCCTTCCAACATTCTTTTGCAAAGTGTCCAAGTTTTTGACAATTAAAGCATCTGACCTTCTTTTTGTCAAACTTCCAACTCTTTTCTTGATCACCATTATACTCTGACTTGTGACTCTTTCGATTTTTAGTGTCATTTGAGTCCTTTCCTTGCTGTTCTTGAGCCTCCTTATGCTTCTTTTTGCCAAACTTCTTCGACCCTTTTCCCTTTCCATGAAACTGGAATCTGACTTGCAAGACTTGCTCTTGATATTGCCTTCGTTCATTTAATCTATGCTCATGAGCCTCCAGCGAATGTTGCAACTCTTCTACCTCCATATTTTCTAAGTCACGAGTCTCTTTTATTGTAACTACAATATGATCAAACCTTGGTGGAAAAGTCCTTAGGATCTTATCAACAATGTACTGATCCGTAACTGTATCCCTGCAAGCCCGCATAGCACTTACATGTTCTTGGACCTTATCAAAGCAATCAGCCACGGTTTCACTCTCTTCCATGGCTAGACATTCAAACTGCCTCCTTAAAATCTGCAACTTCACTTTCTTGGTTTTGTCTCCATCTCCATACGTTTTTAGCAAGATTTCTCATATCTCCTTTGTTGTTTGTGCCTTTGAAATTATGTGAAACACTCTCGGTCCAACACATTGATAGAATAAATCGGGCCTTACTATCAAGCTTTTGCTGAGTTTTGAAGTTTCTATTTCCTTCATCAAAGGCCTTGGTGCTTAATTCAGGCAACCCTTCAAACACCGCATCTCTGCAACATCTTAGAAGCCGAAAATGGCATTCATCTTGATATGCCATTCATCAAAACTTTTTCATCAAAGATTGGATAAAAACCTTGCGTCATTCCTCCTAATCAAACCATAACTTCACCGTAATCTCCTTCTTGCACTCCTATCCTCTCAGATGATCTTCTTCTACACTTCTTGAAGACTCAAGATATCTCACTTCTTGATGGCCTCAAGATACACACTCTGAAGAACTCTCACACCCCTTCTTGAAACATGAAGAAACTAGAAAACTAGTTTGTCTCACACTCACACTCACATGTTTCTAATCTATGCTTTGATACCATAAAGGATTGGGCACAAGAGAGGAGAAGGTAACGTGATTTTTCTGAATGTAAATCTATAAGTGTATATTATATGAAAAATGAATTAAACTGTAAAAGCAGAGTATCACCCTTATTTATAAGGGTTAGAAACTCTGATCAGAGCGCACAAACCAAACAACACCGAAACCGATAATCAGACAGTTGTTAAAACTAAAATAGCTTTACAACCTTTTGGCTTAACACCTCTACACACAAACATATTCTAATAAGAACCATAATGTATTTTATAAAAATTTATAAATTTATTTTATAAAAATCTTGTTCTTTTGAAACTTTTTTTTTCAGCTTATAAATTGTTTATGGACAAGTTTTGGTTCATTCACGTGATTCAACTTTGGGAGAAGCTTATCACCATACAAAGTTATTAGAGATAAAGGAGATGAAGACTTCATTTTAAAATGTGGATTTAAGAGAAAGCTTGAAATTCTTGCAGTCTCGTTAAACTCCTTAGGTTCCACGTTTAACCTACTTTGCTCATGGTCTCTGTTCTGAGAAAAGTTGAACCACATAAAATAGATAAAACATTGTTCACTCAAACTAGAAAACATCATGTGGTGGTCTCTGCCTCTGTACTCGCGCGTCTATAAATACATGTTTCCTAGATTATTCGTTCACACAAACAGAAGATAAGCCTTGTAGAACCTCCCAAAAAATGAAGTTTACGACCTTCTTCTCTCTGTTTCTACTTTGTGCCTTCACGTGGAACCTTCCATTAGCCATAGCTGATGTGGTGGACACTGAAGGTAAACCTCTTCGAAATGGTGGCCTATACGGTCTGAGGCCAGTTATAATAACCGGCAACGGGGGTGGAGTAGAATATGCAGCAACGGGAAACGAAACTTGTCCTTTGTCCGTTGTCCAAAATCCCAATCCTTTCTCTATGGGCTTCCCGGTACAGATTTCATCCCCATTAAGAATCCTTTATTTAGGCGAAGGCGATAATTTGGACTTTGGGTTCATTGCTGTGCCCCTGTGTGCTCCCACTCCGTCTCTGTGGACTCCTGTGAAGGGTGAGGAAGGAGAACTATCTGTTAAACTTACTGGATACGACAACACCGTAAGCGGTTGGTTTAAGATTCAGAGTGTTCCTTATGACATTGGGGGCTACAACATCTTGTTCTGTCCTAATTACATTAGTTCATGTGGTTATGTTGGGGTTATGTTTGATGCTGCTAGAAACAGGCATTTGGTGGTCACCCAGATTGCTAGCACAGCCTTATGGGTTCGGTTTGAGAGACTTTCGCCGGCATCATCTGCAACTGATCTCCATGAACCATCACTGCTCCTAAAAAGTCATGCCTAGTTTCTTTCTATTCGGTGACAAACATAATCTATGCGCTAACTAAATGCTTATTTCGTTGTAATAAATCATCGCATGGCTCAATATAATAAGATTCGACTATCTTAAAAAAATACCCTGTTAATTTAAAATATATATATTTATTACGTACCCAAATCAGATAAATATAAATAAAATATTAATATTTTAAATTGTCAATTGAATGATTTTTTTTTAAAACATCATCAATAATAAGAATAAGAATAATTAAAGTTTATATCTTATCTATACTGCTTTCTCTTTATTTAGATTATAACTTTCCTCGAGTGTATTTTTTTTAATTAAACTTATTTTCAAAATAAATTAAACAAATAAACTTCATCTTAACATTATATACCAATACGTATTTACTGATTACGGTCAAAACTGGATCTACTTTAACTGATGTTGCCAGTTACAATTATTATGTTACATTGTTAATTACAAATTGTTTGTTACATTGTTCCATTGGTAATTAATAAAGTAATTTTTTGTGAAATAAAAAAATAGTTCAAAATTTTTAATGTGGATGAATAATGAAATATTTAACTAATAAAATTACATTTTTAATCTGTTGAAGTAATAATATTAATTGAAAATAATTTTAAACTATGAAATACTATTTGATGATAAAACATTTATATGTAGAAATTTTGAATAATAAATTAAATTTAAAAAATTAAAAATTGAATGCATGAAAAAAATTAATAAAATATAAAAATAAGTATACTGTAATATAATGAAAAAATAAAACAATTAAATATCTCAATTCATTGTTGTAGTTTAAAAAAATACGTATATACATATTAATATTAATTAATGTATTATGAATAAAAGAAACAAGAAGATTATAAATTATTTTGAAATTATATAAACATGGTTTAAAAATGACAAAAAAACATTAATTTATAGTTTATTAACTTTATTTCGTATTGTTTTGGTTATTATAAACTATACAAATAACATGTAATAAATAATATACGACTGATATTGTTATAAATTAGTAAAACTAATTGAGATAAATATTTTAAAGATTTTCACTAAAATAGAACGAGTCTTACATATAACTACTAATATGATATAATATTTGTGAGGTATTAGCTTCTATAGTGGTGTCCAATAACGCAACGAGAATTAGGATAATTATGTGTTGAATTCATTGCATTTGTTCTTTCGATATAGTGCTTGTTTTCTTAACGGAATTATTGTTGGATTTAGTGGAAAATCTCCAATAGAAGTATCAAAGTTTTATTCATAAGTACGTATACAAATATAAAGGAATCAAATATATCACAATAAAAAATAATATTTTATTTATACAATATTATATATATATATATGTTTTACAGTTTTATGACTTTGGAACAACATTTTATTTTAAGCTTAAGTTTTTTTTTCACAGTTTTACTATTTGTGTGTTGGGTTAAATATTAAGTTTTTTTTATTGCAAACCTACCAAGTTATTCTGTTTATTTAAATGTGATGTAATAATTTATTACTTTGAGATAAATCATTAAGCTTTGATATCTCTATAAAAAAAATGAATTCATAGTGTAAAAGCTAGAAAAATCCAACAGTAATATTATTTTATGTGAGATTAAAATTCATTGATTAAAATATTGTTGGTAAAATTTATCAACAAATATTATCTGTTAGTAATTATCAACATATATATTTTTAATAATTACTGAGAAATATATCTGTTGATAAATTTTGTAACAGATTTATCAGTTGATAAATGGTGTGACAATTTTTAATACAGTGGACTATATTGTTCTACCACACATGGAATCTTAAGACATAAACGTTTAAAAGTCAACAAAACTAATGATGCAAATCAGACAATCAAATCCATACAAACATGAATACAATACAACATAAACATCACAAACATGTTTATAATGTAATTCAAATAAACATAAAACTTTTAAAAGCATGTTTATAAGTAACAAAATGTTAATAATCTACGTATCCATCATAATTGTTTTTTTCTACATCATTATCCTATTATTAGTGCTAAGAATGTGGCTGGAGTAGATGGACTGAACTGAACTAGGTTGTTGCTGGGATAATGTTGGGATGGACTAAGGTTGTTGAACACAACTCTATCCTTCTAAAGGCATGAATCTCATGACTAGATTTTGCAAACTCCCGAACCTTTGACTCAAATCATCATAAGCATGGTTAGGTGTTTTCGGTTGCTGCATGAGTGGATAACGACCTTTCTAAGACCTAGGAAAAACAAAATACCTAGAAAGATGGTGGGTCTAGATGTCATTAATTAAAATAAGACAAAATAAGTCAAGTGTAACACAGATGGTTAAAGCTCCTTGTTATGGGTTGGTGGTCATGGGTTTGATTTGTGTTGTGTGCATACTACATGTTTTATTTATTTTATTAATATGACCATTCAACAATCATATAAAAGTCATTCGTGTAAAAAAATAACCCAAAGAAATAAAATCCTTAAGTTTCTCATTATCCTCGCCGCTTTAAGCATCCATAGAACTATCTGTAACATTATCTGCTCTCGTATAACAACACGAGTTATACGATCATCGCATGTGGAAAAAAACAAAACCACAAGAAATTATTGCTCAGGGACATGGAGTGGTTGGGTGCATTAATTATGTGTTGTTACCAAGGAAGTCATGAACATCGATTTCTATAGGGCTTCGACGTAAAAATATTATTAACAGGTATACTTGTTCACATAGTTGTTCAGTTCCCTACGATGGTTACACATTGAATTCGGTTGGGCTTGGACATCAATTCTGGGTATTGCAAAGGGGAAGTTAGTAGGCATAATTAGTATTGTTATCTATGATGAATTGCTTATTGAACGTTGAATTCTTTTGAATTTTGACGTCCGTTATTCTTCTATAAATAACATGCATTTAACATTACTTCCTACCTTATGTTTCCTTATTGAACATATTAGGATCCATGTTTTTTTATTTTCTTTGCATTTTCCTTTTCTTAGATTTCAGACATTTTTATTCTTTAAATTGCAATTTGCTGACTTGAATTTCAAAGTGGCGCATTCAGCTTAGTTGATGTGAAGGTGCCCTTTGAAATTCAAGTCACCAAATGTTTTTTATAGTACATAAATGGTTAGGATATCTTATTGAGAGGGAAGTGCTCAGGAAAAGGAAATATAGTTCATAATATGTTTATTGCTGAAACAATTTTAAGAACTAAAATAAAGCTCTAAAAAACTGTCCAACTTGTTCATTTAGCAATGTATGATTAATCTTTTAAATTGTCTTGAAGTTGTTTTATACTGTGAGATTTCAGAGCTAATTGATATCTTAGGGTGGAAGTAACTTGAAGACAATTCAATATATGAATCTATATACACATTTGATGTCGAATATTGGTTGCATCCGGTGCAAAGACCATGCATTTCCCTTTGGTTGATTCATTTTTCTAAGTTCTCCTGGAGGTGTATTTTAAAGGTTTGACGTTGCATATTGGTTGCATCCGATGCAAAGAACATGCATATCCCTTTGAATGATTCATTTTTTTAAGTTCTTCAGGAGTTGTATTTTAAAGTTGGACGTCGAATTTCCTACCTGGCTGACGTCCTACATCATATAGGATTTATATAAGAAATTCATTTTTACAAGACATAGCATAAAAAATGAAAACAAAATAAGAACAAATACATTCAACGAAACACGAGAAAAAAAATCAAAAACAACATCAAAATATTAAATGGAGAACGTTTGCTAAATTCATAAGTGTGAACATTTTTCGTTGGTTTTCCATAGTACCATCATTGTTAACAAAGAAATGTTTTTGTTTCGTGAAGGACTGATGGAAAACCAAAATAAAACGTTAACATGAATTTGGTGAATGGAGGTGTAGAATTTTCAAAGGGTGCGAAATACAAATCTATTAACTTTTTTCTGTGGATTTCTATCATTCCTTCAAGCTTTTCACAATGATGAAGAATCAACCACAAAGAAGTGTTCACTTTTGTGACCTTGAAGGAGCTAATAGAAACCTAAAGAAAAAAGTTAATAGAGGGAGTGGTTACGTGAAATTTTAAAAATGGAGGTGTAAAGGTTATCCAAGGATCCAAAATTGTATTTAAAGAAAATGAAGGTGTCCCTTGACGTCGAATGTTGTTTGTATTCGATGTCAACTATGCATGGGGAAGGGTAGTGATGAGTCTCAGTAGATGTTGTTGTTACCAATGTGGACAACAACGTCGTATTTTGTAGGTGTTCGACGTCCATCATAATAAAGACATTTTCTTTGGGAATGCAAATGATTGTTTATTACTCATAAAGCATTGGTGTTTGACATCGAACTTGGGTTCCGTACGACGTGATCTATACATGGGGAAGGTCAATGATGAGTTTTAATGGATGTTGTTGTTACCAATAAGGAGGGTAATGTTCTATTTTGTAGAAGTTCGACGTCCATTTTGTAAAGACATTGGTGTTTGACGTCGAACTTGGGTTCTGTACAATGTGATTTATACATGGGGAAGGACAATGATGAGTCTTAGTGGATACTGCTTACCGATGAGGAGGGTAACGTCGTATTTTGTAGGAGTTCGACGTCCATTTTGTAAAGACATTGGTGTTTGACGTCAAACTTAGGTTCTGTACAACGTGATCTATGCATGGGGAAGGGCAGTGATGAGTCATAGTGGATGTTGCTGTTACCAATGAGGAGGGTAAGATTGCATTTTGTAGGAGTTCGACGTCCATTTTGTAAAGACATTTTCTTTGGGGATGCAAATGACTATTTATTATTTATTTATTTTGGATTATACGTCTGGTGTATCCTAAGGTGACGTTATATGGTTAATAAGGGCATTGTTTAACATGTGACTTGTGCATGGTTGGACGTCATTGATTTTTAGACGACAATTTGTATTCTGAAAAGACGTTGAGCGATTGAATTTGTTTACAACAATGCCATCGACAATTTTTAACGTTGGTTGTTCTGTTATTGGACGTTTAACGCATGACATTATATGCGATTTTTGTACTAGTGTTGGAAGCGAAAAAAGCAGAGAACAATGGAGAACGGTGACTCTATTTGCGTTTTGGAATGCACCAAAAGGCCACCACAAAAAAACTATACATGGACACAAATACAAAAAACCTTATTAGTCACAGGAACCGAAAGTAAGTAAAGAATGCCCGAAAAAAAGGTAAAAAACGAAGGAAACAAAGATTACCGCGGAGAAACTCGAACAAACGAATGAAAGACCACTAAGAAAGAGTTCAGACAATATTAATGGAGGCGATGGCATTAAAGGCAATGACCACGATGTTCGAAGTTAATGGAGCAGTATTAGGATAAATGAGGGTTCGAGAGCAATGAAGATACATGAAAAAACTGTAAAGAGTTATGTGAATTTGCACTTTTTTTACCACTACAAAGACATGTTGTCTCGGTTATTTTAATAACTGAAGCAATATGTACTCTATGACCTCAGTTCTACTAAGAACTGATGCCAAATAGTACCGCAAAATATTTAAAAAATAAAAATTTTAGAGTTATTTTTATCTTTTGGCTCACATCTTTGGCCTTGGTTCTTTGTAAAACCGAAGCAAAATGGGTCTATAGCATCGATTCTCTGAACAACCGAGGTCATAGATCTCTTCAGAATTTGAACAGTTTGATTAAGTTCCTTCTGTTGGGTGTAAAGTTAAGAACATATGACAACGGTTCTATAAAGAACCGAGGTCATAAACCTATTTAGAATCTGAAAAGTTGACACATCTCTTTATAGGGGAAGTGTCAAGACTCTATGACATCTATTTTGAGAATAACTGATATCACTGATCCTTATTAGTATGTACTGAAATAAAAAATTTAAATTTGTATATATGTAACTCACCTTTAAACTTTAATTGTTTATTAACCAGTGTGAAAAAGGATATATGACTTCAATATTTTTTCTAATTGAGACTTATAAGTTCGTAAAAATTAAAAAATATTACCACGTCTTTTCGTGCTTCGTTTTCATCGAATCCGAAGCCTATGTGCGCTAAAAATCCATTTTTATACCAGTGGAGCTTCGTTTTCATCCTACAAAAAATGTTTTTTTTTTTAAATTTCGTTATAAACTTCGTTGTGCTTCCCATCCATACTATAATGATGAAATAAGTTTAAAGGACAGTTGGAAGTAACTTAAAAAATACATATAACAAAAATATTTAAAAGCGAAAAATTTATCTTAAAAAAATCTTAGTTTGATCCAAAGTATTTTCTTATCATATTAAAATGACTTTGATTCAGTTACACTTTGAGAGATGCTTATCACCAACACAATCTGATGTGCCATGCAATTGAAAAAAGATGGAAACTTTATTTGAAAATCTTGATTTAAAAGAGAAGTTATTTAACTCTTGCAGTCTCCATAAAATCATTATTTTCCACGTTTAACCTACTTTGATTATGCTCTATCCAGAAATACGTTGAACCACACAAAATAGATAAATGAAGCTATTTACTCAAACTCTAACATATCTTGTGTTGGTCTTCAAATAAGCCTTTCAGACACTCCCAAAAAATGAAGTTTACGACCTTGTCCTTTCTACTTTGTGCCTTCACCTCATACATTTAAACATGTAAAATTCCGTATGATATTGGGACCACATCTTGTTCTCTCCTTTGGATAGTTCATGCGGCTATGGGATCGAGTTTGATGCTGAAAAAACCTCATATTTTTGTGATGACGCATACCTTCTGTAACTGCGTCGGCACAAACCACCACTGCCCTTAACGGGTCATGTGTAATTTCTCCTAGGGAGTGAGATGCATTATCTAAGCACTAGATATATGCTTATTTCGTTGAAATAAATTATCGCATTTCACTAAAAATAATAGGGGAAATAACAATTAATTGACTGCCTTAAAATAAATAGTCCGTTGGTTTTAATAACATGTATTGTAATTATATATATATATATATATATATATATATGATATTGTATTTAAAAATTAATTAAAATTTTGTAATGGAACTAAACTTATCTTAACCCGCTTATAAGGGGTCTAGAAGTTGTGGATTTTTTTTGCCCCTAGTTGATGAGCTTCCTAAAAATGTGTTTTTTTAAGAATGGGTTAAGATTGTCCATTGCTCAAGGTGACAACTCTACTAATAATACAATTAGCTTGAATCTCCTCGGCCGATCTTGTAAGGATACTAGGTTTCTATTAAACCCTCTCTCCAAGATTTCTTCGTTTTCAACAATATGATCAAAATTATCAATGCAATGTAGTTCTTGAAGGGAAATGAGTAGAGCTCAATGACATTTTGTGATCATTTTGCACTACTAAATATTTTTTGAATAAATATAAAAAAGTTAAAGGAAAAAAAGTTATAAATATTTTAAAAATTAATTAAAACAAACAACATACCATTAGTAAAAAAAGTACACATTTTTTAAAAACTTAGATCAAATTTTTATAATTTAGTACATGGGTTTGATATGGTTCTCATTATTTTTTGTTTTCTTAATAATATTTTTTATTCATTTACGTAATGTTAAGGTACTCATACTTAGCATGTTTAAAAAAAACTATAACTTATTAGACATTGATAAGAAAAATGTTGGATAGGATAAGAGTGCTCGCAATGTGGTTTGAGTTGATTTTTAGTTAGAAGTACATCTAAACCAAACATAAAAATTACATCTGACTTAATTTGAACATTTAAAAAGTTTTAACAAACCAAACCAGCAATTTTATTTGAATCTGATTTGTGTTTTTTTATAACTTTTTAATAATATACATGTTATATTCATATATTGTGACATAAACACTAGATGATAACTAGAAAGATTTATCTCTCATAAGCCCTGTAAATCCCCAGCAAGCATACAATATTACACAAACATAAACATCAAAGTTAGGTCTTCTATTTTGTTTTCTTTCAATAATATTTTATTTGTTTTGGCATTTTTTTCTCTTCCAATATTAACATTCACACCATTAGAATAACTCTTCTTCCCCCTTATCCATATGTTAAACATATTATTCCTGTATTATATATTTTTTGGCATAAATCAATAAAGGTATATTAGATTTTTCTCTTCTATACACACTATAACTGACATAATAGATACTATAATAATATTTAAATAATTATTTTCGGTTCAATTCAATTTGGTTTTAATCGGTTCCAAAATTTCAAATTTGTAAACTGATTCAAATGGCTCAGTTCCCCAAAAAAAAATTCAAAATCGATCCAAAAATTTCCGGTTTAATCAGTTTTCGGAAATCAGATTTTTTGTTTCGTGGATCAGTCTAGTTCTGTACACCCCTCATATTGGAAATTTAAAAACCTATTTAAATCTAAAATTACATCAAAATTATGCACATGATGCAAGATTAACACTAGACAATCACTTGTCATTATTGAGACTTTAGGTAAAAGAAGACCTAATTTAATCAGGAGAAAGGGTAAGATGCTCACCTTTTTACGGGGAATTCAATTAGGAATCGAATCAGCATATTAATCCAATGAGTGCAGCAGCAACCGAGTCGTTATTATTAGAGCATATAAAATTCTCAAGGGTAACATAAATCATCCAAACATATCCTCAGTAACTTCCAAAAAAGGATCCTATCTACTTTATAATACATTAATTTATCATTGTGATCAATGTCGTATACAGGGGCAATGCCAAAGAAAACAAATTGCAGAACAAAGAATATTGAGTATCACAAGGAAAAAGGTTTTCTATAAACATCAAATGATTCGCAAGCCGTTAACTGAGGTTCCTGTCGAAACAAAACGCAACAAGGAAAAACAACAGAAGTAAGTTTAACATAAGGAAACTCAGTGAGCACAAACACAAATATAAAAAGGGAACTCTTATAGGTGGTATACAAGTAATGAGTTCAGAACTTCATATCATCCAGCAACTGATAGAAAGGGAACAGTTAAAACATGGTTTGTGATACGATCAAACAACTGTCAAGTAAACTATATTTACCTGTCTCAGTCCACCAGCACTTAGACTACCTCCGGTCACAAGCATGGTGAGAAGAGATGTCACCATATCTCCACCCCCACCGCCACTGCCAGCATCTCTGATGGCAGTGCGCATTGCAGTGAGAATGCTGCCATAAGTAGCCCCATGACCTCGCTCTATTGCTTGGATGAAGCAAAATGTCATTGCCCCAGTCGATGTAATCTTTGATAGAGCCTGTTTATAAATATAGTGATCATATGTTCGGACAACAGATCTCATTGGTCTAGATTGAAACACGATCAGAGATAAATCAATTTGAATTTGCTGAAACTTACAGATGTATCAGCGGAAGTTTGATCATCATCGCATCCACTGAAGCAAATAACTTCCCCACCATTAGATCCTTTCCATACACCAGACCTAGGACGATGGTCCTCCCATGCATATTGTCCATTCCTGTTACAAAGATAGAAGAATCAGTGGACCGTAAGGAAATATGATGAGTCAACAACGACAGCTGTTAGTAAGTTAGTCCATTACACAATTAGCTTTACTCACTAGTTTGTTAGTAACCTTAGAAGATATTTCTATAAATGGGGAAAGAAGATTCGAGAGAGACAAACTGTAAATTTGATGGATTTTGTAATTGAAGGGATTCATGAAGTAGAAACCCCTGAGAATTCTATTCTCTATTTTCTGTTATATTCCTTTGGTTCTTTCTCGCCAGCTTCCATCTCTTTTCTCTATATATGTACAATCTAGGCAAAAAATAAAGTGAAAACTAAATGTATATAAAAACATAGGAAGGAACGGAAGAAAAAGCAAAACACATCTTAGTTTTCTTCTTGTAAATGCTTTTCCCATTGAACTCTATTTATGAAGGAATAAATGTAAGTAAGCAAAGTAAATTTAAATAATGCAATAAATTGGTTTTATCCTACACATGCAGTACGCCACATACAGGCTTCAGTTTTTACTCAATAAGTGACGCTCCAACTTTCCCAGGCATACAATATTTCCTACACGTATGCTATTAATCCTCATACTACTCGGTATTAAATAAAAAGTGCATATATTTATATTATATCCCTTTTCCTTTTCATGAAGCGTCAATGCAAAGTTAAAATTTCATTAAACATCACAATGCTAAAGTCAACCAAGCCAAATATAATAAAGATAAACCATGCAGAAACAACAGACTATTTTATAAGGTAACCTCTTCATTCTGCAAAGAAAAGGCAAATCTAGAACAGTGCCACTGTGGCAGGCATCAATTAGTGCATGTAGCTTAGCTCCGCGAGGAATGGGTCTAACAAGGGCTGCATTGATCTCATCATCTACAATCATACCCTGCGTTTCAAAATCCAGGGGACATAGAGTTTCATCATATCCATCAGCTTCATCACCACTATAGTTCCTTTGCTGTGAACCATGACCAGAATAATGGAAAACCAGAGAGTCTCCAGGTTGAGATCCTTGTGCAAGCCAATACATTGCCATCCTAATGTTGTGCTTGGATGGAAATTTGGGGCCATGGGGATCTTCTTCTTCTGCATTTTAAAATTCAAATGCTTTATGAATTTCTTTTTTTTGAAAAAGAAAATATAGGATAATCAACTCTTCCAAATTTGTAGATTACATCATAACCACATATTGCATGTCAAATTTTAAAATCAGATTTAGCTCATACAAACTGTTGACAGGATTTGACCCCACACATTGCATGAAACTCAAATAGCTATGATATTCAGAGATCTAGAGAAAGAGAAATTCCACATCAAGGTAGAGCCTTCTAGATCGGATTAGACCCTCTAGAGGTGTTAGACAATGAAGCATTAGAGGATGTAAGCCAACCTTCTACCTTTCACTAAAGAAGGCCAAAATATGGAGAAGTTGACATCGAATATCACATTACGCGTGATAGGGAGAGAAGGACGACCAAACCAACACAGAAGTTTGGATATGCTGACTTTATCATTTATGCTTCGATAGCAGCTAAAGATATATATTGTTCAGAGCCTAAAAGCTTCCACAAGGCCCCACAATGGAGGAAATTGAATCTCTGGAAGAACCACAAAAGGTTTCAAAAAATCTAGAATGGCCAAAGTTGATAATCGTGATAGGCGTCTTTAAGAATACAAAAGCCCTATGAGCTTCCATATTCCATTGAAACCAATCCTTCTTCAATAACTGTCAATGGTTTTGCAATTTTTCCACAATCATTTTTCCATAATCTTGCACAAACTGCCTATAATAACCCATAAGGCTGAAAAATCCACGTAAAGCAGTGGCATCTTTTGGGATTGGCCACTTCCACATTGCTTCTATCTTCTCAGGGTCAACAGATACCCCTGCACCTGAAATCACATGGCCCAAATACTCAATGCTAGCTTGGCCTAAACTGCACTTTTCTCTAATGACTTGCAAGTGATGCTCACGCAGTTACTGTAAAACTTGGGATAAATGTTGGAGATGCATATCCAATGAAGGGCTATAGATTAACATGTCATCAAAGAACACTAGAAAGAATTTCTTGAGAAAAGGTTTTAGAACCTCATTCATTAAAAACTGAAAAGTAGCTAAAGCATTAGTCAGCCCAAAAGCATGACAAGGAACTCATAGTGGCCTTCATGAGTCCTAAAAGTTGTCTTCTCAATGTCTCCGTCCATCATTCGAATCTGGTGGTAGCTAGATTTAAGATCCAGTTAAGAAAAAATGGTTGTTCTAGCTAATTCATCCAACAACTCCTCAATTACTGGAATTGGAAATTTATTGGGGATTGTCAACTTGTTAAGAGCCTTATAATCTACACAAAATCTTGACCCACCATCCTTTTTTCTCACAAAAATTATAGAACTAGGATGAAGGTTGATGCTTGGGCGAATGATGCTAGCCTTCAACATCTCACTAATTAGCTTTTCTTTTTCATTCTTCTGTTGGTGAGTATATTTGTAAGGCCTCAAATTAGGAATGGAAGCTCCTTCCCAAAGATGAATAGCATGATCTTGCTGCCTCTTTAGGGGTATTACTTCTAAACTTTGAAAAACTTCCTTGTATGAATTTAATAGTTTATCTACTTTTATTGGCACGGTAGTTGACCCCTCTGTGTATCCCCATTAACTGCCTCCACCAAATACCATGTATCTCCTTTTTGCAATTCAGTGATCAATCCCTTGAAGGAAGTGGTTGTGGTAGACAAAGTTGGGTCTCCTAACACAGTGACTTGATTACCCTCTCCACCAACAGTGAGCTGTAACTTTCCAAAATTTGCCTTTACTTCACCAAAACTAGATAACCGTTCTAGGCCAAGAACAATATTTTCCCCTCCAATATCAAAGATAAAGAAATCTTGACAAATCCTCAAACCTTGAATTTCCAACATCAATTTTGTGCATTTTCCTTGGAATTTCAGTTTTCCACCATATTTCCACCACATATGTAGGAGTATCAACATATGCCAGCCCACATCTTCCCATCAATTCTTTGGAAATAAAATTATGGGAAGCCCCACAATCTATCATCACAATCACTTGTTCTTTACCAATGTGTCCTCAAACCTTCCATGATTTCTTGGTGGTTAAGCCAACCATAGTAAACATGGACAGCTGCATCGTTTTCGCCTCTTCCACCTCAATCTCTATGTTTGTCTCTTCTTCCATTTGCTATTGCTCTACTTTTGTAATTAAAAGCATATGAAATTACTTGTTCCGACAAATATGATTAGGACTATACTTCTCATCACATCTGAAGCATAATCCTTTTTTGATTTTGTCCTACATCTTATCTGTCAGGCGCTTAAAAGATGATCCCCTACTGTGGTTTGAACCTTGGTTGCGTCCCACTAAATTGTTTATTCCTCCTACTTCTTTTCCTTTTCCCATAGCATCCATTTGAGAATTTCCATCTCTTGCAAAACGACAAGTCATGTAATTGGATTTGGATGTTGTCACAGCCTTATTTTCTGCTAAACCTTTTCCTTTGGACAGAATTTTAGTTTCATCTTCAACCATTTGAGTTGTTATCATCAATTCATCCAAATTAGAAGGTTTATACAACTTGACTTCAACCTCGATCTCATCTTTTAACCCATTCAAGAATATCCCAATGAGATAGTCTTGATCCATTCCTTTTAACAATTTTGCATATTGCTCAAATTGTTCAACATAATCTTCTATATTTCCTGTTTTCTTTAATGCCAACAAAACTTCGAAAGGATTTTGCAAAATATTTGGCTGGAAACGTTGTACCACTGCTATCTTGAAAGATTCCCAAGTGGGATATGAGGTCCAAGATTCTAATAGGTTCAAGGGAAATGTTTATATTAGGAGAAATAAAAGGGACAGATAGTTATAACTACCTGTGGGTAGGTTTTATTGTCTCAGACTTTTATAAAGTCTGTGTAGGCAGTTGTTTTTAGCAGTTTTTCATTGTTTTTGTACATTCTGAAAAGAATAGAAAGAGTGGAGAGTCTGGTTCTCTCGAATAACCAGAAATTGTATGTGTTTGGTTTCTCCACATTGGAAGAAACCCGGTATGTTGTTGGAATAAAGATCTGCAGTTTCTAAAACATCTCATTATAGGTCTGAAAACCTATCAGATTCCCATCATTGAAACCAATTTAAAGCTTTTCCCTCCAAAGCCACCATTGAAATCAAAGTTAGAGACTTCTTGCAAACGAAAATATCTATCCAATCTATTAGTCCAGCCAAATGCATCTTCTCATGCAAAGATTGGAATGTCGAGTTCACGCCACCTTGAACCTCCCTACATCTTCCAATTTTGCACATTTTGTCCTGACTTATGGGCTGAAAACACGTTCTGATTTGACCCAAACGGTGCAGTGCATGTCATCTTTTCCACCACACCAGACAACCCACTGATCAAATTCTCCATCCTCTGTAAATGTTCATTTTGCTCCTTTTCCGATCTTTCTCTATCATGCTCAGATTCTTGAAACAAACATTCTAAAGCCTTTTAATCTTGAGTCCATTCTAGTGTTAACCATAAGCCTCCTACACTGCTACCACAGGGCCAAGAAAGGAGCTCTTAATACCAATTGATAGGACAACCAGTAGCTACAGAAAGATCTAAGACAGGTTCCTGAATGATTTTATTATGAATAGAGTTGTTCTGCCAATGTGGTAGGTATACAACCCAAGATGCCTCAGAACACACATATCTTTTTGGGTTTTCCTCCTAAAACTCCAAAAACTAAAAACAACAGCCTAAACACAGACTATATATACTAGTCTATTACAACCTGTTACAGCTGCAGGAGGTTATAACTACCTCCTTTATTTATTTCTCCTAGTATAGACTTTTCCAATGAACCTATCATATATCCAGAACAACTGCTAGATACTAGAAAGACCACTCAAGGTGACTTAGAAGTTCTTATCAAATGGAACCATCTTTCAAATATTGAGAATAGTTGGGAATCCGCTCCCTGCATTCATAAAGTATCACCTTGAAGACAAAGTGAATCTTCATGGAGGGGGTATTGAAAGGTTTGGTACAGTTTACAAAAGAAAGAAAAGAGAAGTTAGTTAGTACAGTTGTAATTACATAACTGTAACAGACTATTATAAATAGTCTTATTAGGAGGTGAGCAGTTAGATTTTGGAGATAGAGAAGGAAAAGTTCAGGATTATTGTGGAGAGTGAGGTTCTCGTGAACAACCTCTGGGGAAAATAAGTTGTAACATTCTAAGCCATTTCTATTCCTATTACATTGGTAGGTACAAAATTGGAAATAAAGCAATAAAGATTTACAAGCCAGAGTATTGTTTCCCGTTGTACTTATCATGGTTCTATCACCAACACACTACTCCCTACTTTAATTTAATGATTACTCTAGCACACTTAGATTTAATAATTACATTTAATAATTACTTCTAACACTTATAAACAAATATTATTACAATAAATACAGAATTGTATTCACATTTTCAACAATTGTCATTCATGTTTGCGATACTAACATTTCAACCATGTTCATGATAATGCTGATTTATTTTGCTCATGATTAGTGAGCACGTTAGCCATGTGATCACACTATAAATTAGAGATTAACATGCATACAAGAACACAAAATTTCTGTAGCACATGTTTCAACTAGTTACATGTCAAAAGGGTTTCACAGATGTTTCTTCTTCTCTTTACCAATAGGATTAAAGAATGAAAACACAGCTTGCTTCGAAAAATAGTTATGCCAATCTCCAACATGTATTTCAGATTCACACTTACTTTGTCGGTAAAAACAGTACAGTTAAAATATATTCGAGGAGTAGGTGAAAGATATAAGTACATGGAAACAGTGTTATCAATTGCATGTAATAGTGCAACAATTGCGGACTTATTTTGCATTGTGGCCTTGGTCTACTATATAAAAGCCATTGTGACATGATTTTAATATCTTTCACACCAATTAGCAGCTATTTTCCTCGTTTTTCATTAGATAGAGTTTTGATCTCCTATCCTATCTAACTTCTATTAAACACAAACTATCTAACACGCAGCTCTGTTTTGTGTTTCTGGCCAACCATGAGTCAGTAATCTGGAAGCGTTTTAGGACAACTAACTAACCTCTTTTGCTATGGTATCTTTCCTGCTGTCTTGGCATGTCTACATTTTGTTTCTTTCCTCAGTTCTTTGATTCTTCATATGTTCTGTTCAGATAGGCAATTCAAAGTTGCAGATAATTGGTAGGTGTCAGTTGTTATTGACTATGTGCAGCTATTGACTATGATTTTTTTACTTTTAATTTTGAATATCTTTACTTTTTGGAGAACTTATATTTTAAGCATTTATGTGTATACAGTACATATTATTTAGTTTGTATTCATAAACTTCAGTATAGAACCTATCCTACCATCCATTATGCCACTATAGTGGTTTCAAGGCTGGATGCCATGCACCAATATTTTGGATTGATTAACAAATATGAAGGTGACTGAAGTCTACTGCTTAGAGTTGTATTTGAGAAACAGGAAACCAAAAAGAATTGAGTTAATGACTAAATTCTTAGAACTTGAAGAGTAGATAACAAAAATATGCCTGACAAATGACAATTGCAGATTGGTGACTTTTCAAAGTTCAATTCATAAAGTTAAACAATCTATCTAAAGCCATGTAAACTTGTTACAAGTAATAAGATTTTGCCCAAATTTTAAAGGGCGCAACACAATGCAAGCGCTGGTTAATGAGCCAGTGTAATTGTTGCTTAAATATAAACTGGCATAAACCAAGACTGAAGAGAGCATATGTATGGATTTTCCATCAGATACTATGTGAAGAAAATATACATACCTGATTCCTAATATATGACAAACTCACACCACCTATCTTCTAGGCTAAAATGTAACAGAACTTCCATTATCATAAAATTTAGCACACGATTCATCTCCTCCCAAAAGCTTTTGATGGAAATACAAAATGGTGTTGATGAAATGTTCTATTGAAGTTACCCTCTTCACCAAAAATTGAGTAAATGATATTTATTGAATTTAACTCTCTTCAACTTTTGGATAATAAGGAGAAAAATAAAAGAGAAACCATGCATCTAAACTCCATATGTTCTATTTATATAAATAACCAATTAATAAAATAACTGCTTATTAATTACATTATCTATAAGCAAATAACTAAAATACAAGATTCAGATATCATAGTAGCATACAATTAATTCAATTAAAACCTTCAGATAGAGAAACAATTCAAAAACAAAGTGAAAACTGGAAAATTACTATATTCCTCAAAGAGATCGTTTACCAACCTGTGTTTCTTCTATCCATTTTTTAGTAGATGTGTTTGTCAAGAAAAGCATTTCTTTTTGTATTAGCCATATTTACCATGAAGGCAATACATGTGGGAACAAACTGGCCAGTTAAGGTAACAAGGTCTTTTTGATGGGCTTCAATCACCCCCTTTGTAAGGGAACATTTCAATAGGGATAGGCATGGGTTCCCTGGTTTTATACTTTCCTAATCCTTCCATGGGTTTTGGCCTATGTCCCCCCATGGTCCTGTTTTTTCTTTTGTTTTTATATTAGCAGGGCACGCTGCAGATGATTGTTAGAGTCTTGGGTGCAGACATTGTTGAGATCATTGAATATATAGTTATGTTTTTATATGCTCCCTTTTAAAAACAAAAAAAAAAAAAAAAAAACTTTCGTTGTTGTCTTGAAAACTTTTACAAACATTCAATCCCCAACAGGCAGAAAAAGAATAATATCCTACATCAAAGAGGTTATAGACAAATTGGCATTGAGTTTACATGTTTCAAAAGCAAAACCTGGGGGACAAAGTGTCACTTTTTAAACCGAGGCAGGTATAGTGACTGATTTTTTATTCAAACCATTCGGGTAAACCATTGACGATTCTATATTTCTCAACCATATTATTCAAAAAACCTAGTGGATACTCAACTCCAGAAATTCTCCTTCCATCTCTATTGAAGAAAAGTGAAAAAGATTACCGAGCTGCAAGCAGAGTAATATTAACAGAACTGCTAGATATGGAAATTTTCAGATTGAAAATTATTAAGCGCGTGACAGAATAAGTCTATCACAATAAACTAATATATAATCAAAATAAAATAGATAAATAAAAAGTGTACTCCTAGAATGTTTCAACAAGCAGTTAAGCCTGCATTATTTGAGAGAATTGCGTCAGTTGAAAAAAATAAAAACCACTCCCGCGTCTCAATCTCAGTTAGCTCGAAATAATTAATTTTAACAAAATCAACCAATGCAATAAATACTAAAACATGAATTATCAAGAATAAAAAGAAAAATCCACTCACAAGATAACAAAAATCCCAAATCATGACATTCCATGAAAAATTCTCTCGGGAAACGAAAGAGAAAATCAGCGATCGAAAGATGAGAAGTGTACCGGTGAGCATAATGATGGAAGATTCTGGAAAACTGAACTTGTTGATGAGAAGGTATTTCATGCACTTAGCGTCGTTGATGCATCCCTTGAGCTCGTGCCTCGAGAACCGGTACGAGATGCCTATGATGACGGCCTTCTTGCGGCCGTGGGGGTTGGGAGGGGGTCCGGGCGGGGCGTGGTTGTAGGGGGATGGTGGCGGATGCGGGTGGTAGGAAGCCGGGGGCTGAGAAGAGACAGCGCGTGGGTCGCCGATGAGAGTGACAGCGTGGCAGAGGGCGCAGCGGATGGATCCTGCGCCAGGTGGCAGCTGGAGAGGGGTGCGGCAGTTGGAGCAGTTGACTAGCATGTTGCTGTACATGATTCCCTGCCAACACAGAAAGGCTTGTAAATTAGGGAATATGGTAGGGGTATGATTGAAATTTGGCGTGTGCTTTCGATTTCTTGGGTCCGAATAAGAGGCGGAATGGTGTCAAACTAATTAACAGAGTTTTTGTTTGTGAGAATGAATAGAGGCAAAAGCGTGTTTCTTTTATTTATTATTATTTCAGTAAGGTTCTGTTAGGATTTGGTGAAGTTAATTTCCTGGAATTTTAATCGAAGATTCATTTGACCTTCCTATATCTTTCAAGCCCCAATTTCTCACATCAGTCACGTTTCGGGAATTTAAATAATATGATACATATATCGTAATTTAAATTTAAATATGTTTTTATTTGAAATTGGAATATTATTTCTTTTTAATTAAATGTATTTAGTCTTTTAATCTTGGAAAATGTTATTTTAGTTTTAAGGTTATACCACGTTATTCATGTTAAAGATTTGGTAAACTAGTTTTTATTCAACATTCTTTACCTGAAGTAAATTTAGGTACATTTTTAAAAAAATTAAATATTTAAATCTCTTTTTAGTCCTTTAAATTAAGTATATTAATTTTTTAAACTTTTGATTTCTATTATTTTTAGTTCATAGGGTTAGATAATATTAGTGATATATGATGTAATATTCCATGTGACATCCCAAATATATAGCAGATATATATGCAAAGACATCATCAATTTATAATATTAGAAAGCAGTTAAGAGATGTACTTAAAGTATTATAGGATTACAGTCTTCCAGAATTTACTAAGAAATTAAAACTTCAAACACTAGAGTATTCCAAAATATGTCCAAAATTTGAAACTTAAAACATAACAAGGTTCTTCAAAATGACATAAGAGAACTAAGAATTTTTAGTGAGTCTAAGCTGCAGCATCATCTTCATTTCTCTCCAATGTTGCCTCCAAAGAAACTTCATCTTCCTCTGCCACATCCAAGTGGATGATCATTGCAAAAGAAAACACATACAACAAGCACCCAAATAAGCAAGGGTGAGCTAATTATATAAAAAATATCAAGCACATAACATACAAGAGTTAACTTAAATCAAAGCAGTTTAAGGCATACATCCTAGCATGTTATCTTCTAGACTTGACTCGTCCGGACTTTAGAATGATAGTCGAGCTATGGCGGGTCCTGCACTCGTGGTGACTTATGAAACTTGGGTTCCCCACCCTGCCACACTCACGAGGTTAGCCTGTTCCGGGCCTTGAGGCATACTGGAAGCCCCCAAGACTAAGACCTCATGCTACTCCTCACCACATGGATTAATCCCTCTACTTGAGTATGATTAGCCATTGGAGTTTTAGAATGACCCCCAAGACTGAGCTCCTACTTTCATTCTAAAACACTAAGGATCTCACTAAGAGATCCTACACAGATGGAACTTGATTTACAACTTGGATCATACTTTCATCACTTTGTAATCATATACTTTCTGCCACAATCAACATATACACAATCTCAACAATATACATTACTCACCACTCACAAATTATAAAATAACATCTCCACAATTGAATCTAAGTTAATCAATACCAAGAACCAAACAGCTCCAACTAACCCATAACAGCTCATAAAATGCATCAATTTATACATACCTACAAGTAATATAATTATTGATTAACACTAACGTTTCAATATAAGAAACAACTATCATTACTTTATTATATATATATATATATATATATATGATACGTACAGTATCTTGTAAATATACGTATTTATATTATATTAGAAGCATATCAAACTCTCTTTTCAGGCACCTGTTTTGCTGCAATCAAGGTTACTCTGGATTCTAAATTAATCATAACTAACCGCCTACCCTGTAAATCATAAAGTGCAAAATGGATATTGGAGTTATTGTTTGGAGATACCAACGCACCATTAAACTAATATATATATATATATATATATTAAACTAATATATATTATATTAAATATATAGGGCTTCATTTCTACCGAACGTTCTCTCCATTTCGATCGGTAAGTCATTTCTCCCTTTCTCCTTCACTGTCTCTGAACATAGGGCATGCAATGTGCTGTTTGCATGTTACTAGTGGGATTCCGCTTTCGAACTTTTAGTCAAATCAAGCTCTAAGAGTTGTTGTTGTCGCCACTTGGGTGGGTTGTAGGGCCAGGTTGTGTTCTTGTGCTGTCAAGGGTACTGCTAGAGCAGTTCTAGTTAGCTGTGCTTGGAGAAACCCAGGTAAGGGGAGCTAAATATTTTTGTATGAATTTATTTTATAAAAATATATGCAGGATGAATGTTGAACTGGTGTGTTCTTGTGAAGCTGTTATATATATATATATATATATATATATATGTATATATATATATATATATATATTTATATATTTATATATGGATCCTTACTTTAAATTTCAAACACACAGTGACTGATTTCCTAAAATTATAATTGACTAGAAATTAACACATGATAATTTTATGCATCTACAATTAACTTGTTTTATTTTATTTTCATCCTAGTAGAGATCTTTCTTTACCCCAATTGGTCACCAGAGAGGACCCAAATGTCTAAACGCATCAAACTCACCTTCGACGCCAACACATATGACTAGTCACAACTGACTGGACCAGGCCAGGGCTGCTCTATGATCAAGGATGTGCCAACTCAGGTTTTTAAGGTTCCTCTATCCTACCAACAAAGCAAGGCTCTCAATAATTAACAATCTACCATGTTCTCTTATGCTCTAAATCTGAAATGCCTAGTTTTAATATTTTCACTTCCGCAACCTCAAACAGTACTTGTACATCTATTTAATACCCATATACATGCTATTATAGAACCCTTACTCCAGACTTTCCAACAAGATCAATTTTAGCCAACAAACTCATTCAAAACAGATTAAATTCATCACATCACAACATGCACAATTTCACAGTTTCAGTTATAACACCCAATACAATAAAAGTCATAAAACAGTTTCACAAGAGCACACCAATTCAACATTCATATGCATATATTTTTATAAAATAAATTCATACAAAAATAATTAGCTCCCCTTACCTGGAAAGCTTAACAGTACCACTCCTAAGAACGCTCTAGCAGTACCTCCTCACAGAGGCGAGTTTGACAGCACCTATAAGCCCCCAAAAATTGGTGTAGAGCACATTTCTTAGAGTTGGAAGGGACAAAGAAACTAAAGGAAAAGCTATCAGTAACAGGCAACCAGCAAGGATACCAATAGATCCTACAACAACTGCCTCTAGAGGATTTCCCAGTATTAAGCTAAACACTTGAGATTTCGCACCTATCACAAGGATACCAATAGATTTTAGCTTATAAAATCATGTCTCTATCCAATCTTCATATATGACAAGGTTAGTTCACCTATGACCACTAAAAGGAATCATTTTCATAACAATTTTTATCATAAGAACCTTTATCAACTCTCACTAACTAAATATTTTATTCTATGTGAGTTAGAATACATATTAGAGTTTGGGATAATCTCCATCTGGGCCACAACTCAATACACTTATCACAAGACTGAAAAAATCTCATTCAACACATATTAAACACTAAACATTACAATAAACATTACCAAGATTATCCATCACATTTCAATCACACATCATCATCTCATTCAACATTATCCACCATTAAAATTCTTTCACACACACATATTAAACACTAAACATTACAATAAACATTACCAAGATAGTAAGTACAGTCACAAGAAAGCCAAAGAACAATATATCACACTTAGTTCATTCATCACATTCTTATATAGTCTTAAGTCCTCACATCATATCATACTACGAACACTCCATTTTTATCTCTTTTTCTTTGATAAAAGTGTTTTATTAGTTTTAATTAGTTTTCAATTTTCAAGAATTATAATAGATTTATGGTTTTTGTGTGTAAATAGGTGTTTTGTGAAATCTTTGCTAAAAAATTGTTTTTAATGGAAAATTTTGTTGAAATAAAAGCTTTTCATTTTCTAGAAAAATAAATAATAGGAAATTCATAAAAGAATAATAAAAAAATATTAGAAGTTTCTTTTAGCTTTAGACTTTAACCTTTTTTATATTTAGGGTTTAGGGTTTAGGATTTAGGGTATAGAGTTCAAAAGAGAAATTTGTGCCCAAATCAAATTGTTGACCTAGTCAACACCATATCCTAGACCTAGTTATTGAACCACGTTTCTTGGACCAAAGTAGACCAAAGGCTAAGCCAAGGCACAGTGAGCCAAGCCAAGGCAAAGTTAAATAATTAAGAATATAGGTTTTACAGAAACAACTCAGAAAACATAATAATATAATGTTCAACTCCCTAAAATTGTGAAACTGACTTCTTTAAACACAAACCTCTAATGGAATATCTCGATAGTCAAGTTAAAGAAATATGTAACCATGTGTAAAAGTTTAAGGTCAATCCAATGATTAACAAAGTAGAAACAAGAGTTTTATCGACTATGTGTAAAAGTTTCAATTCCATCCAACAGTCAAAAGTAAAAAAAAAAGGATTTTATCGAGATCACACACATTCTAATATTTAATATCTCATTTCATTAACACAATAGGTGATAAAGAATCTTCCATTGGTATGAATTTAAGGACAAATTCTCTTCAAGAAAGATAGAAAGATGGTATGATAAAGGACTATATCCTGAAATATATATGAGAAGAACTTAAAGAAGAACATTTACAATTTAAAGGATCTATGAAAAGGTCAATGATCAAAACATGTCTCCTTGAATCGTATAATGTTCCATGAAGAAATGAATTTAAAGAACATGAAAATCATGAGCACAACTAAAGAATAATTTAGAAAATTAAATAAATTGTAATTTTATTTTAATTGCAAACAATTTATTTTTGTTTTTAAATTTTCAAGTTATTTTTGGAGCCAGTATCTTTGGACTTTCTTTTAGGGATGCTTAGGTGCCTTAAAAATTTGTGCCTATATATATGGGTATTAAATACATATGTAGATATTTTTTGAGTCATAATATATGCATTTGCATTTTTGAGAGAGGATTCTCTTGGTTTTTGGATTATAACTCTAATTCTTATCAAAGATTAACATCTTTGTGACAAATCTTAACTTAACTTATCAATATACTATATTGTGGTGTTCTCATCTCTTTTATTTCGCACTCTTCTTTAATTTATTTTTGTTGTGTCCTTAACAGTTCAAATTCAGAAAAGATTATACTTTTTCCTTAATAGAATCGTATCAACATGATTACTTAAAATATGTTTTACTGTCACAAGATAACTCAACCTCGGATGATTAAAATATTGTACAATATAAATAAATAAGATCAAAATCTATACCAAGAATCAATCTACACTACAATAATTCATACAATACTAACTAAGAGAAAAAGATATATGAAAGCATACATATATCAAACATATATGAACATATCGAATAAACCTAAACGTGCACTAGAAAATATTTCTAATTTCTCTTACCTTAAAATAGTATTTTCAAGTTAAAATTTTAGAGTTATCTCCAAACTATTTTAAATTTTGATCGATTCATAATGTTTCTTATTTCAACAATTTAAACTTGATGTAACTTAATTTTTAATAGGAGAAGAAACAAATATGAAATCAAAATATAAAGAGAAAATATAGTTGGTTTGTGTGAAGGCACACTAGTGAAAAAAAAAAACTTTCCACTGTAATTTACCGCTTATTATCAACTGCTTACTCTTATTATTATTATATCATGTCAAACAGTAAGTTAAATTAGAATATTAAATTATAATAAAGTTTGAGATAAGAACAAATTTTAATTTTACATTAAAATTAAAAATTAAAAACATATTTAATTTTTTTTTCTTATAGTTGAGATAGCTTGGTGAACCACGTTTAATAGTCTTTTACTAAAAAAATCTGAATTTCTTATTTCACCGAGGTACCTACAATAGGAAACCAATCATATTTAAGGACTTTTTCCATTCTTTCGGTATATTTTATTGTGATTCAAAAATAAATATTTTAAAACTTACTAATTAACTGCAGGATTACGAATTCATTTAATGAATGTACTAGCAGTAAAATGAAATCTGATTTCCATTATTTTCTACGCAAAGTAAGATCTAAACAACAGGCACCAAATTTGCTAAATTTTCCGATTCGATAAAATAGAATTGGTGTATTTTGATAAAATTTCATCTAACTCTCGTCGCACACCCTTTGGGCACATTCTGAAAACGTTCACATTTAAAACGCAGGTTCTTCAAGGCACCCAAAAAGAATCAATAAACAAAAACATCCAGTTTTCCAGATCAGTGAAAAATTTATTCATAAAAAAGTACTCAACTGTTTATATAGCTTATTAAGATTGGTAAACTGTTCAGCTCACACGTCATCCCAGAATCTAACCGAAACAACTTTCAAGCAAGGGAAAGAAATTAACTCTTTATTGTATATATTTCTCCTCTGGTTATTTTACCAAGCAATTATACAAGAGCCGGTTGTAGGTTTCACCTGCACACCAGCACTATAAATTTACAAAAAGTGGAAAAAAAATGAAAAGTTATCTATAAAATAGTTTTACCATATGGATGCCATCACCCTTCCTCCCTCTATACAATGACCGCAGCCGATATAGATAACAAATCTGCTTTCTTTCAGCCAATAATCAAAAGATCAAATCAAAGAAAGCAAAATGCCAAAGCAATTATTGCAATGGGGATGAAGCTGTTTAAACTAATGTAGCCACCTAGGGAATCTGCTTTCTTCTACAATCTCAACCTTCTCTTTTAATACAAAAGCAGCTGAGATACTCTTACATAACAGGAATTGCGAAGCTTTCATTGTTAACCTGATGCATCCGCTTTTGTGCAGCTTTCACAGCAGCTACTCTGGCTGCATTGGCTGCTCTATTAGAAGCTGCTACAGCTCGGTTTACCCCTTCATCTACCTTTGCCACTTCATATGCTTTCGCTGCTGCTCGTCTTGCATCCTATTTGTGAAACCAATAAAAACAATTTATAATGAAAATTAGCTCATGGTGTTGTAATGTATCTAACTGTCTGCAATTCGTTTTTTTCTCTTTCCATTTACAAGGTTGAGCTAATCTCACCCAAAATAAAGTAATTTTACAACAAAAATTAAAAGGACAACGCACAAAATCGAATGAATCAAATAATAATAAGGGCAAATATGTTTTTCATACATGTATCGATAATTTTAGTCACATATGTTACTTGTGACGTGTTAACCTATTACATGTTTTTTCACGTAAGTATGTATATCACTGCCGTAACAGACATTGACTGGTCTTAATGCAACAAGTTGGGGTAGGTAAGCAGACCAGTTTGACCTGTTTAAGGCCCAATCCGCGAAGTCCAATTTGTGAAATATATCATGTTACTAACATTTATAACAAACATATCAATATTTATAGCATCAAAATTTAAACAACCTTAATTAAAATTTAAGATCCTTGATAAATACTTGGTAAAATCCACAGTAAGTCTGTGAACCAAGCATTAAATCCGTTAAGCCCGCAGGTTTTGCAGACTAGACTCAATTTTCCTGATGGTCATAATGGTTTTTCAAACGTGAGTTCGTTATTCGCAAGGTTTGTGGACCCACCCCTAACAAGTATAATTTCATCATTGAATAGAGAAATGTCTTTGGTCAACTTGTCCAGGTCAAGCCCAGTCTAGCTAAGAAGGTGTTTTTGTGGAAGAAGAGGTGTTTGCCACCACTAAGAGCTCAAGGAACTTAGGGATACAGCTTTGGAGTTGTCCAAATTGAAGGGTTTGCAATTTTTTTTTCATTGAGCCCTAGAGCTTATCCAAATTCTAGAATCTAGAGAACCCCTATACAACCTCTCGAGTTCTTCGAGCTCTCAAAAGGGTGGCAAGCAACTCTTGACTTTCACAAAAATCTCCCCGATATTTCCTTATCTGGCGACAAAAATGCTCATGAACATAACGCCTCTAACTACACTTGTCTGCGAGTAGGCATTATGTTCAAAGGATAGTCAATCCACTCACCTCCCTTCCCCTATCTAGGTGATCATGGTCCAACAGAGGGTTAAAATTTATAAATGAATGGCTGCTCATAGATTTAATTGAATATAACTATGTTTTTGTATTTAACTGGTTCTACATGTAAGTAAGTAACAAGTCAACTATTTTCTCTGTGCTGCATCAAGACTGGTCAAGTCTTCTAATTATACTAAAAATGATAATCGAGAATACTAGTTGTATGAAAAAAGCATAATAAATTAATACACACCAATATTTTTCACTTAACAATATCCACATCAGCGTTTAACATCACAATTAACAATTGCGACTAAAACCCAAACGGACCTATAGTGGTTGTATGGTGGCGGATCCATTTTTTTGTTACAGTACTAAAGGCGAAAATTGGCCATGCTTGAATGAAAAACATATTTTAGCTTGAATTACCCAAGCTAAGTTAGTCCAAGGATAGACTGGGACATCATCCTGATCTTTCGAATATAGTTTTCCATGGCAACCAGAAATGACATACTACCTAGGACCCTATATGAACAATGAGATAAAATATTCAACACTATTCACCCTTTTATATATATAACTGTAAAGAAACATTTAACAAGAACCTCAGAAATAACTCAGACATATAGAATATACCTGCACTGCATTGAGGACTTTGGAATGAGATAGACCAACAGGAGAAACTGGATAAGTAGTGCTTTGAGTGCTTGGAATGTCAAGAAGTCCATTTTGCCAGTGACCGGATTGGGTTTCACCATTTCTAAATGTATACATGCCAAGTCCTTGTCTTCTACCTTCATGCCAGGCTCCTTCATATAGATGGCCATTTGCAAAATGATATATCCCAAAACCATGCATCTTGTCCGCAAAGTATTCACCCACATATGTATCACCATTTCTAATTAAACAGATGTAATTAATTCCAAAGAAATGCAAGAAATAACTTTTGATGGTAAGCAGAGAAAAAGAAAGACAATCCCATACACAATGTTCACAATAAGGCATAAAAATTATTTTTCAGAAATGCTTCGTTATAGACAAAAACACACTGATGCAACATGATGAAGCACCGATTGTTGCATGCCAGGGATCAAACAAATTGATACTAACCACACTTTAGATTTAGAGAGGAAAATGCAGTGGGCATATTATGAAATGTTTCGACACAGTATCTACCAAAAAGTCCAATCATCAGAGAACAGACAAACTGTAACCAAAAAAGGGTAAAAATACATAAACAAAGGATGGAGTTTATTGACTATCACTCTTCTCCCTGAATTTGAATCAAAATGATAGCAGAATCCGAAGAAAGACGGAAAAGAATAAATACAGACTAATGTTTGCCACACGCACAACTCCAGTAAATCTGAGTATTGAAGATCCATTTCAAACTCTGCTCCGAGACCAAAAGTTCCCCTCAATTGCTTTCTCTCCATGATCTCAGGTAATAACCACGTACATGGTTTGAAAAATTTAGCAATATTGTTCAAACCTTTGGGCCGAAACATAATGAAGCAGGTCATTCAGTTTTTTACCATTATACCTACCCTAGAAAACGTGTCTACTTAATAGTGTGCTGATGATATAGTCATTACAACGAATGATGCTACCTGAATATCTAAGCTAAAGGAACATTTTTTCTAAACATTTTCAAATCAAGAATCTTGGATGCCTCAACTACTTCTTGGGTATTAAAGTAGCTCAGTCAAAAGAAGGTGTTGTAATCTCTCAAAGGAAATATGTTTTTAATATCCTAAAAGAGGCAAGTATGATTGACTGTAGACCAGTGGATAGTCCTACAAACCTAAATAAAAAATGAATGACAAAACAAGGTAAAACTTTCTTTGATCCAAAAAGAAATAGAAGACTGGTTGAAAAACTTATTTATCTTACTATTACTAAACCTTATCTATCTTTTGCGGTTAGTGTTGTTAGTTATATCATATAAATTACTTGTATTGACCATTGGAATGTTGTCATTTGTATCCTAGGATACCTCAAAAAGGCTCTTGAACAAGGTCTATTATTTGAAGATAAAGAAAATACTCAAATATCTGGATATTGTGATTTTGACTAGGCAAGATCCTTTACTATCAAACTTTACTATAGGATATTGTGTTTTCATTGGAGGAAATATTATTTCTTGGAAAAATAAGAAACAAAATGTAGTTTCCCAATCAATAGCTGAAGTTGAAAAACCAGGTTGCTCTCTACATTGCTTCCAATCCAATACTCCATGAGAGGACTAAACACATAGAGATTAACCGTTACTTTGTCCGGAAAATGTTGTTGCCCATGGAAATTTGTAAGCTTGTCAAATCCAATTATCAACTTGTCATTGTGTTAGCAAGATCCTTAAGAGGAACTCAAATTAAATTTATTGGTCCCAAGCTTGGTAGATATAATTTGTATGCTCCAACTTCACGAAGAGTGTTAGAATAGGTAGTAGTTGTATTGGCAAATTGTTATATGTTGTACCTATTATTGTACCTGAATCAAGTTGATCTTTGCTATTCCCTATACTCATGGTATCAAAACTTTGTCAATATAAATATGCGAACAAATGAGAGGAATGTTCAAGCTCTCTCAAACACTCAAATATAGTCTCTTTTAGTCTCAACTGATACTCGTTGATAGAAACAAGACCAAAGAAGAAAAAAAAATGAAAATTGAACTTTTAGGACCAGCCCTATTCTCCTTGATTCTGAAACATCATGACCGTAGAATCAAGAGGGAAGATGAAAAAGATGGGATACAAAAAATTATACCCAACAGCTTCCTGAAATATGAATGTCCTAATGCTCCCCTCCCAATTGACTCCAAAGCTAAAGCTCCCCCTACTATTCATACTACCTCACTACTATCTCTCCCACCCAACTGTAGAACTAACCCTCTCCCCTGTCAAATACGGGGGAGTTCAAAAGCTTTTATATGACAGAATAGTAAGAAATCAATCCCCTCTGATTGGGAAAAGTAAACATGACAAGAACTAAAGAAGGGGATTGTCTCAGACTATGACTGTGAATTGTTGGTAGTGGTAAAACAGTAGTAAAGTTTGAAACAAAAACACAACCACACATCAAATACCATGTTCATTTTTGGTGATAAACCGTTCTAAATATGCAAAGAAAGAGATCATATACAAGGTTATAGTTTATCTTAAACTAAATCTTAATTGGTTTCTCAATTTTCTTAGTTGTGTTTTTCTTAATTCTTAACAACTAGAAAACACAATCACTGCATACTCATGCAAAAACCTAACAGCTTGGAATTGAACCGTTCTAAATATGCAAAGAAAGAGATCATATACAAGGTTATAGTTTATCTTAAACTAAATCTTAATTGGTTTCTCAATTTTCTTAGTTGTGTTTTTCTTAATTCTTAACAACTAGAAAACACAATCACTGCATACTCATGCAAAAACCTAACAGCTTGGAATTGAAGCGATCCAATTTTTCTGAAGGCTGAAGATGTGTTAAAAATGAATATCCATAAAAATTGGCTTCATAATAGAGTACGACATATCCAGCTAATCCATTGTTATCAACGGGTGCACTGAGTTACAGAAGGGAAACCAGGATATTTTCTAATCTGAGAGGTATACTTTCAAAACCGAAACCCCAAAAACCTATGTTGAATTCTTGCACGTTCCATTCCTTATCAACACAAGTGAACCTCTAAGAAACACAAGGAATTATATTCAACAGCTCTCAAACCCCACTAACCTAGCAAACAGCAAATATATAACAACTGAATTCTACTAACAAGAACCTGCAATACCACCCACCATTCTAGCTCGTGAAAAAAGCTGACGGAACATAAAATGTAATACTGATGCTCACACTCAGTAACAGAACCTCCCTCCAACAGCAATCAAAGATACACAGTATCATTCCAACACGGACGCGTAACCACGGAAACACACACACAGACATATACATAGAAAACAAAACCTATCCTCAAGTTCACTACTCGTTCCAAAGTTAGCTTAGAACAATCCTAAACTTTAATTAATTGTTACACAACCCAATAACAGTTATTGAAGCAAGCATGGACAAAAAACCACAACAAAATAGAAACCAACCTGAAATGGTAATGACCAAGGCCATGCTTGACACCCCACTTGAACTCTCCAACGTATCTACTCCCATCCTCGCATGTGTGAACCCCACACCCGTGGCTTTGTCCATTAGACCACTCGCCGGCGTACACATCCCCGGTGTAAAACCTATACACCCCAAACCCGTGTCTCAAACCCTGCCGGTAACACCCCCGGTAGCGACTCCCACGCGCCCAAGTCTCCACCCCATAGCCATCGTATTTTCCATCAACCCAATCCCCTTCGTACCTCCCACTCCTACTATAATAATACACCCCGCTGCCGGAACACTTCCCTCGGTGAAACTCCCCCTCGTAAACGTCGCCGTTTCCGAAGACCTGCACCCAGCACCCCGACGCCACGCGCTTCTCCGACTTAGGCCGCGACCCAATCGTCCAGAACACCGGCAGCTGCGGCGCGGGGCGGGCGACCACCGCAGACGGCGACTTGAGCCGAATAGAGCGGAGCGGCAGCGGGAACGCGAGGTTGAGAGAGAACACAAGCGCGGCGGAGAAGGCGATCGCGGAAAGGAGGTCGAGGAGGAAGGACCGCGAGACGAGGAAGTAGAGGTAGAGGAGCGGCACGGCGAGTAGGAGCAACGCGCGCTGCCGCCTCACGCGACGCAGAGCGCGGAAGGCGGCGCTTTTGGCGGCGACCGTTACGGAAAAGAAGGCGGCGTTGTGTGACTTGAAGAGAGGCGGCTGGGCGTGCGGATGGAGATGCTTCTGCTTTGATAGCGAGGGCGGAGGGGTCACCTGCGGCGGTCCGGTGCGCTGTTGCGGTGGGGAGATGTCGATTTCGATTTGAGGATAGAATTGGTGACGATGGTGAGGGTGTTTCTGGTATTGCAGGGGCGGCGAAGGATTGAAATCGGAAGAGACGCCTACGCTTTCTTTTCCGATCTGAACCTCTGATTTCTTCTGATGCATTACATAAGGGAAAGAAATCGAAAATCATTCACTCGCTCGCTCGCTCCAAGGATTCCGTTATTATGACGTTCCAAATCTTCTACTTGCTATTCTCTGTATTTTGGTTTAACGGCGTGTGGTTTTGTTTCTTTGTTTGTACCCCGTTTTAATTTCTGGCTATCGGAGGGGGTGGAATTGTGGGTTTAGCGAATCTCTCTCGATGGATGTCTTGTGCTTGAAAATCGGAGTCTGCGATGAGTTTACGGTAGTAAAATTGAGTGCAAAAATTTAATTGAAAATCTTTATACACTAGATTTTAAATTACATTAAGCAACTATCCAACCAAACCATATATATATATATAATGTAATGGCCGTGGCTGATTGGATCATTAGATGCCCGAAAACAAAATAATTGGAAAAAATAAAATAAGAAAATTCTTAATTTTAGTCACAATGTCTCCAAATTTTATATTTGATCTTTATAAAAATATTAGTTTGTATTTTGTTTTTATCATATTAACTATTTATATAATTTCATACTATTTTTAAATTTTTTAATATTTAATTTTTTTATTAAATATATGATGATGCGTTACCGATGATGTAATAATAAAAATTAAATTTATAAAAGAAAAGGCCAGTAACATAAGAAAAGTTATGACAAACAAGATGTAGACTTTGTAACTTTTTAGGGACGAAAATACTCTTTAGCCAAAAACATAGTGTTTCAGTTTTTATTTACAATTTTTAAGTTGAATCTCTAGACTTTAGAAAATATTTGATTCTATACTTAATTTTCCAATATGGTATTTTATCTTTTTTATACATTAATTAACTAAATTATTCATGATGAAATTAAATAGAAATGTTTAGTTGTTTTAAGGTCAAATACTGGATTAAGAAAAGAGAATAAGGTTATGTAGCGTTAAATATTAATAGAGCATCATATATATCAACGAAATAATATGGTATTGGTACATTTGTCACCGAGCAAGTCTTTTTCTCCTCGTCTCTGTTTTCTTGTCCGAAAATTTTACGTCGTGAATCCCACGTTCTTTTTCTCTTTTTCTCTTTCAAACCCTTTTTGGTACTCATAATTTTTAGTTTAAACAAATGTATAATTATGAAAAAAAATATATATTTCCTGGTTTTCTTTTTTCAATATAAGTTGAAAAGTAGATTTATAAAAAAATAATGGCCTTTTCCAAGATATTTCAACGTCTTTTTCTATTCTTTTTAAACCCTTAAAGGAAGATAAGGATTATTGTGATTTGTTTGAAAAATATTTAAGTTATGTTTCTCTTATAGATTACTTATAATACTTTAAAAAAAAAAATTTTGAAAAATACAAAATTCAGTGAAAGTTTTCGAATTTATTTGATGTATAGTGTGATATCTAAACCAAGCAGTTATCAGCTATAATCGATCGACCGATCGCTCTATCCACTATAGAAATCACTCACCATCTTCTAACTATACCGAACGCTCGTCAACTATCCTATAGTTGAAAGTGTTCGTCAAACATCCTTAAGCAAGAAAAGCGCTCGACAAAAGTCAAGCGATATTACGATACTCAGTCAACCAAATTAAGCCAGAATCAGCGAACGCTCACACACTCAGTCAACCAAATCAGGCGAGAATCAGCGAACGTTGAACTACGTTAAACGGGGTTGACGGACGCTCAATTACGTTAAACGAGGTTGGGCCAATTAGCCCAAAAACTTAAATAATTGGACCAATAATCCAGTTAAAGAAAGTAGTCAAAAAATATCTAACCGTAATAACGCAGGTTACGGAGCCAACTAACCGAATCTCAAGACTAACGTGGATTAGGGATAAGTACCGGATTTACCAACTAACCGAATTTTAAGGTAATCAATTTATTTTACTTTTTAGGTTAAATACAGGAGAACCTAAGAAAAAAAGGTACGTTTTGCTCTAAGATTAAAGAGATCACTTTGTGAAAAAATCACTGATTGAGAGAATTAAAGTTTCACTACTCATATCTGTCTTTAGCATTGGAGTATCTTCGCAGGTACCCCCACTCTCATTGAAGGAAAGACAACGGTCCCAGACGTACAAGAGTAATAAAGCATCATCAACAAGGTTCGTATCTCGGTCCCAAAAAATTATACTAAAACATTTGATTTATAAGTGATAATCAAGTTTTTATTTATATAAAAAAACACAAAAGTTGAAATATTTTAGTTTTTAAACAAATTCATAATATTGGAAGCGTCACGGTTTTATTTTTAGATAATAGAAGAAGAAAAAAAGTATTTCAAATGTACTTTACATCAATTTTTAAAAGATGTGAACCATTGAGTATGGTAAAAATATATTAGATAAACAAATAAAAGTATAATTAGGTTAAGCCTAGTAATAAATAATTCATTAAATAATATTTTAACTAATTTTTTTAATTAAATTATAAAAGATTTGATGCTAAAAAGTGCATCAATGGTCACCCGTTAAGATTATGGTGTCAATTGATATGCATTCAATGCATTATGTTATTAGACTACTTTGTTACAAATGATCAACATGAAAGATAAATTTTAAATTAGAATATTAATTTTTAGGCTTAATAACCTCTTTTGTTCCCAATTGTGTTCGGTTTTATCAATTTGGTCACTAGTTTTAAAAAAGTGTCTACTTAATCCTGACTTAGTAAATTTTGTGTTAACGTTATTCCTTCCGTTAAAAAACACTAACGGTGTTAATGAATTGATGATATGGCAGTATAAATTGGTAACGTGTCAATGAGAGGGTGAGGTGGATTTTACAGTTTAAATTTGGCTGCCACGTCATCACCATCTTCAGAAATCCTAACTTCCATCAAGCACCAAACCTTAGCTGTCGAACCATCCACAATCTTCGCCGTCAACAGCTACGACGCTTCTAACATCATGCACTGCTGCCACCATGAAACATCTTCATTAGACCACCACCAGCGCTACAAAGTCGTCGCAAGGCATCATTCATCACGAGCTCATGCAAGCTGTCGCGACCACCATCTCGCACCCCATCAAACCCGTAAGCTCCGCCACCAATTTTCACCATCACCAAACCTGCATACCAGAAATCACCACACCAAGCAAAACCCTAAATCGCCATGTCGCCGCTATGCAGAGCGAACCTCTCCCTGTAGGATCGTGAACCCAAGTGCGACCTCACCACCGCCACTGCCTCGTGCCATCACCATCGCTACCGCATTGCAAAGCCCACTTCAGGCCGTTGCCGCCGTAAGAATCGCGCCACTCAACGCGAGAACCTGCAACCACCACACCTTCATCACCTTCTCCAAGCCCAAACCTGCAAACCATAAAATCAGAAAAAAAAGCCTCATCCTACGAGATCTGAGTTCGCATCTTCGCACCTCCATCCACTTGAATTCACCGCCTGCAAAAAGGAAAAGACCTCAAATTCGCCAAACATCATCACGTTACCAGTAGCCACCGCAGATGGGAAGGCCGAAACCTAATTCTCGCGAGTTAACGGCGCAGAAGCACTCTTCCCCAATCTGAAACCCTAATTTTTGGATGGGGAAGGGCTGCCACATGGTAAGCCTTCATTTTTGTTTTGCGCGAATTGGGAGTTTGAAAATTGGGAATTTTTCTGAGTTTTTCTGGGTCTTAATCGTGAGGAAGAAGATGATGTTGTTGTTGGTGATTTGGGTGGCGCGAGATTGATGATGGAGGGTAGGTTCAAACTTGGTTGTGCGATTTCCGGCATAGTGGTGACGACTCAGCATGGTGGTGACAACGCGACATTGTTCATGGTGGCGGATGGGTTTCACAGTTGGATAGGGTTTGGACTTCACTATTGCAGCGCGACAAGGTGGTGGTGGCGGATAGGGTTTGGTTGACGGTGGGGAAATTAGGGTTTCTGCTGTTTGAGAAGGCAAAACTAACGTGGTAGGAGGGAATAGGTGGCCCAAAGATTAAAAAAAAATTGAAAAGAAACTACCATATCATCAGACTATTAACTCCGTTTGTTTCTTTTTAACGAAAGAGACAAAGTTGACACAAAATTTCCCAAGTTAGAACCAAGTAGACACTTTTTAAAATCCAAGGACCAAATTGACAAAACCGAGTACAACTGGAGACAAAAGAGGCTATTAAACCTAATTTTTAATTTCAATGCTTTTAGGGACTAACTAAATGGTGAACATGTACATTAAAAAATTTGAAAGACTATAGGCCAAAATACTTATATTCTTGTTAGTTATTGAAAATGCCAAGAACTAGACATCGTTCTAGTGATTGAAAGAAACTAATATAAAAAGTAAAGTGTTTTTCATATATCTCAACCTATCTCAACCTTGTTGTTAAAAAAATTTTAAACTTGATTTAATACTTAAACATTTCAAATATATCATCTTATTAAAAGGCTTTTAAACTCATTTTTATACTTAAACATCCTTTTAAAAATTCAAATTGTTTTAGTTATATAATTCAACGCCCTTTCTTGTATGTTTTTTCTTAAGAGTATTACACAATTGAACTTCATTGATTGAGAAAGACAAATTACTAACAAATGTATCACTTAATATTGATTTCCTTTTTATATGTAATTATACATAATGACTATCTAATAAAATGAAAACACATTTATGGACAAAATAAATCACTTTATAGATTTGTTGGAACCAATATTACCATATTGTGCAACTTCTAATGTTTGAAATCATTCACAATAATTCACTTTTATTTGTAACTTTTAAGGAAACCATACACTTGAAACATACACTCAAAACATATTTACTTATTACCATAGTGTTGTCAAAATGGGTTGTAACCCGTGAGGCAACTCGACCCACCACTAGTTTGAGCCAGGTTGGGTTGAAAAAACTGTAATTTTTTTTTTATGCGGGTTAGTTTTCAACCCGGTTCACTTAGAACCTGGCTCACCAACCCACATAATTTAATTTAATTATTTATTATTTTATGTTTCAATATTATTAGTTAACATTTTTTTTATTATATTATAGATGAGATAAAAAAAACATGTTTCAAGAAAAAAAAATATTATAGATTTATCTATTCAAAACTCTAATATTATAGATAGATAAGTGATACAAAAATTATCAATATTAAAAGCTTATTTGTTCGCCTTTTGTGCTTGCTTTTGGATTACGCTTGGATTGTAAGATTTTTTTTTATTTTGAATTGTCTTTGGAATTTAACATCATTTTAGAGTGAAATTTATTTTGATCTGAATTAAAAAAAATTATATTTTTTTTTATTTTAAAAGAAACTTATAATTAAATGAGTCACTAAACCAACCCGTTTAATCAATCAACCCATAGTGAGTCGAGTCGAGCCGGGTCATCATTATTATAAAATATCTTATGTTCTGTACAATTAACTAATTCTACACGGAACTAATATTTTACGGCAAAAAGAATAGGTAATTCAAGCTATTAAGGAAGCATTGTTAATTAGTTACTACCATCATCATTATTATAACCGTCATATATTCTTAATTTTGTAGACTTAATTTCAGGATTGAACAAAAAATAATTTAATTATACTAAACTAATAGTTAACCGTACTATTTTATAATTAAAAAAACTAATTTATTTTTACTAAAACTAATTATTCTATTTTTTAATTTAGTTTAAAAAAACCAAATCTATTATATTTTCAGTATAGTTAACCGGTCAAAACTGTTTGTAAATTTCTTCCGTCCCTTTCACTTGATTTTTCATTTCGAGTTTGTCCCAAAGAATAGCTCCAACGAAATCTCTACGTAGGCTCAATCATCTTTTGCTTGCAAACTGACTAGTAGTCGATTTCGATCAGGAAGCGTCCTGCATGGTGTACCAGCGTGGCGTTGAGCGTAGCAATGAAGTTGTAAGAAAGAAAAGGATGCAACCACCATGCTCTCTGCATTTAACATGCTCTCTGCATTTGCTTTCAATGGCCATGAAAAATGAAAATTGTAAGAAAGAAAAGGATGCAACCATTTTATAATCACAGATGAAGAAGAGAAAGACATGAAAAGTAACCAACGTGATTAATTGTCATTAATGTTTTCTTATATTTATATTAGATAATCAATTGTATCACACCACAACCAATTATGTTTATGTTACATAACCAATCATGTTTTAGACATGTTATTAAGATTTACATTTTGTATTATTAAATTAAAAAATATTAAAAATAATAAATAAAATAAATTTATTTCACTTTCTACTAATTTTCATTGCGTCGTTATATGCACCTAAACCAAATATAGTATAAATTTTATTTATTACATTTTACCAACTTGATTCTTTGATACCATAAAAAAGCCTATCTATCTAAATGTAGTTAATATGATATTTTTTTACTTGTGGACCAAGTTGACACGAGAGAAAAATCTAATTCATCAATCCATTAATTAGAGTGTACTTTTTCGGTGATCTTATACCCAACGTTGATTTTTCTTTAGCATGTTGATATAATTGATTTTATTACTATAAAAAAAATAAGATACTAGAAAAAATAATATTAAATAAATTTTAGATCAATAAATGTTAAATTCAAGCCTAGACTATACTTTATTTCAGTGAAACAATACTTTGTTAAGATGAACTATACATGGTATTTTGTCGAGATCATCAAGATGACTTCACAGAATATATCGAAATGATCTTCAAAAGATATTCCTGTAATATCTTTGTCGTGTAATATCTCTAAACATGTCTGCTTGTTACTTCTGTTCTAACATGTACCTTTTCATCTACTTAATTTTCTTCTTTCTGCCTCTTCATGTTAGTCTATCAACCTTTGTTTCTATACCCTACAAAGCAAATGCTACACCCTATACCTGACATGTAAAATTCTTATGTTAGTCTCTCATCTAATAACTTCACCGGCTATATCTATCATGCATATGTTTCCCAATTACCAAATCCGCACTACAATATCCGAAGTGATATAAAGATGCTACTAAATGAACGGATCTGTTGTTACATCTCATGTTTAGAACATTCCAAAATAAACTCATTACTTTCCTAAATAATTATTCTGAAATTAAGTACGTTATGTTACAAGATACCTATTTTAAACAAACATACGCGTTTTATATGAACTTCTTCATAAGTAATATGTTATCTTTATACTTCAAAATACGTATTCTAAAATGTACACCCGTACCTTTTGAGGGCTTTGAATTAGTTATTTCGAAACACAAACATTATTATGTATTGACAATTATGTATACTTTTAGGCTTTAAAAAAAGAAGAAAAGGGTGCAAGAGGAAATATAAAAGGCGTAGGAAGTTCATCTGTATTTTGATGTGAAGCAAATTGAAAAGCTTTTAATAAAATGATTCAACTCATGCTCTCCACATTTCCCTTCATAATAAATTTAACTGAATCTTTTTCACGTATCTAATGAAAGCAGGAGATAAGTTAATCTTCGTCTTAAAACTATGCAAATAATTAATATTATTTTATTTAAATCTAACCTTATGCATCCATTTTGAATGTATGGCTAAAATTTACTGCTCCAAGGCTTTCATTACTCATAATACACGATCAAGTGAAAAAAATCATTGACACCAATCAGTGATGCACAAATAAAACCAATAACTCTAAGTGTGTCAATCACCAATTCAAGTATAATCGCATTGGATTCTATCATCTCACAATCGATTAAGTATTGTACCTATCAAGAATCATTGATCATCATTGGATTTTTGTACCAGGATAAAAGCACTCGATGCCATTTTCCTTGATCTTGAAGTGAAAATTGTAACTCTTAATGGCTGTAATTCCATGCTGATGTTGTGTTTCCTTATTTAACACCATCAACTACATATAAAACGAACAATAAACAAAATCAACCACGGTGGATATATGATTTAATCAGAAGTTACAGAGAAGTTTTTATATTAAATCATCATCTAAGAGAAATCCAAGGAATCAACGCAAACAGTAACATGATCTATTAGCAGTTGCAGTGTCACTTATACAACAAAATTCAACAAAGGGGAGATAAACAATAATGGTAGTTATCTCTTTTACATTTAATCAATAAAGATCAGAATGCCTTATTTGAAACTTTGGAGGTACTAAAATGAGAAGCTGGGGAAAATGAATTGTGGGTCAAAACATGATATAGAAGAAAATGTCATTGCGTTTATGGGTCTGCAGATCAACTCTGTAACAAGTGCTCTGCTATATTTTAAGATGAACCTGAAATAGAATAAATTTAAGCTAGGCCTAGCTACAAAACATAAAAATAAGACATTTTTCTTTGACTGAAATACAAAAAGCAACTGTAATGGTTGAAAAGGAGGTGGAACCAAAAGGAGAGGCTGAGTGCAGGAAAAGCACACGTGTGAAGTGGGCAAGCTCAAAATTACGTGGATTTCAGTGTTGACAGAGTACAAATTCTGTTAGAGGAAAGAGAAAGAGTGGAGGAAAAAGAAACTTGACCCATCTCTTTGGGAAATTCTCTCTGTGACTTTCTATTATGGTTGTTTAATTGCTTTTCATTGTATCCTGACCATCCATGGTAGCAGGGAAAGAAAAAATAGAATCTGCCATCAATAAACTTTTCTCTGATATTCCATATTACTCTGTTTATTAACTGTTCTGATACTTTTGTCATAACAGCAACCCTTGGAGCTCCCTCGTATATGGACTGTGACGATTAATCAGAAAGAATAGAAAAGAGAAATCAAATTCAATAAGCAGACTACTTATACCCTGGTGAATTTTTAACACAATACTGCTTTTGTTTGAATTCAGATTCAATTCTTTAACTTAAAAATTGAGAAACTTGAAAAACGTAATCAATAGGTCTATATGAAAAGTTAAGTCATTTGATTTTTACCCAAACACCATAAAGAATTAGAGTAAAATAAGTTCATCATATACACTTGAAAAGACACCTCATGGAGAAAGGGAGTTTAAATATGAGGACTTCTAAGCAGACATTACAAAACGATAAAACTTAAGATAAGGTTTCTTAGTAAAGATCAAACTGAAAACCTTGTAGCAATCCATGTTTTGAAAGCCAAAGGTATCCTATTCTATATTCCATTTCAATAGAAAGGCAGCAGTGGCAGGGTATATTTAATCAAGAAAGTGAAAAAATATAAAATAACAATTCTGTCATAAACTTAGATTACAATGGACAGGAAAACCTATAAGGTGTCGGTGTCAACTCCAAAGGAAGTTAAACGGGTTATTCTCAATAAGATTAAGATCTAGAAAAACTTGGGTCTGTATAAACAGTTTCAGTATGAATTTATTATACTGCAGTGCAGAGTGATACAAGTCTACCTGACCATGCACATCTTTTGCTAAACCAGTGGCCAATGGTTCAGCCTTGACCAAAATGTCAGCACGGTACTCCATCTCTAAGATAACAGCAGTCCTGTCTCCATTCAAATAAATATCTTTATGATCAAGTGCAATCAATGCACAACCCTGTCACACAAACACAGAAATGAAGAACTAAAAACATAGGAATAAGTTTCAAACAAAGAAAAGGTAGTATTATCTTACATATTCTGATGTTAACGTATGGCAATAATGCAGCAAGTTTAAAACATCATCTGAAGAACCATTAGCAGCAACTTCAAGAAAAGATATATCATCTATAATGATAGAGATGGATTTCTTGTCTTGATGTAACAGAGTGATCACTCTTTCAATTTGCTCAAACACAGAAGCAAGCCCATCATGATTGGGTTTTCCTTCCCCTAGGCATCAAAAAAATTTGTTACTCAGGGATGTATATAATCCAACAGACTCTACATTTCTAAATTTCATTAATGTTCCTAAAGCTATGTTTGAATTGATAGATACGTAAGGAGTAGACAGAACCACACAAGGGTCGACATGGAATGGAACTAGTTGTTTTTTCTTATAATTATTAACTTCTTAATCTCATCAGATGAATGGTGTTCACGCAAACTTCACACCTCGCATTATGATCAGTTGCTAATTCAGAATTATGGGATGTAAATGCTTAAATGGAATAGAACTTTCAACACTGCACCAAAATAATGATTTTCACTTGCCATTCTATTGACCCTTAACTACTCTGAGATATTTATCAATACCATGGTCTCTAAAATTTCGTAAAATAATAGAACTGGAAAAATCTTCAGGTATAACATTTTGCTAAATTTTTCCTCTCCTACAATGTTAACCACGGAACTTTTGCTATCAGCAAATAAACCATTAGAAAGAATAGGTCTAGAAGATATCACACCAGTCATTAGATTCCTGTCATGCCTATAGCATGATATATTTGGATATGTTGTCACCAACTTCCATATATCCCTATCAGTATCATTTCTAGGCAGCAACCACCCAATTTCCATCAGTGGATGTTCTCTTTCCTTGATCTAAGGAGAGAATGGATCATCTTGAAATATATAGTCAAGATTAATTAGATTAAAATTAGTGTTATTTCTTCTTCTGGACATCTTCTTTTTTGACTCATTCTTAGCTTCATATAATAAATTGTGAAAACAATCTTTTGCTACTTTTTAATAGCTTGGAAAGTAGACTTTAAACCTAACTCAATCTCACAAAATTGACATAAAAGATGAGGTTTAATCCTACTTATATATTATAATTTGATCATATCTCTATGAAAATGTGGTATTCAACAAATTCCCACCACCAAGGGCTGAACATCTCAAACATGAGAATAGAGATTTATGGATGGATGGATGGTCCAATAATGACACGATAGTAGATGATATAATGACCCAGTATACATTGCTAATATATGTTCTAATCCCATCTTAGAAAGTGGACTTTAAGCTTAACTAAACTTAACAAAACTAGCTCATAAGTCAATATGGGATATTTAACAATCTAACATAATAGTTGACTTGCTAATACATGTTCTAATCCCATCTTAGAAAGTGGACTTTAACTAAACTTAACAAAACCAACTTAAAAGTCAATATGGGATATCTAACAATCTAACATAATAGTTGACTGTATTTACTTTAATCGGATGAATAAAGTATAAACACTCTAATTTCTTTGACAGTTTCAGGCTGAAATTGTTGAATAAAGGATTTTATTAAACTATTGAAGTTTAGAAACACATGAACCAAATTTCAAGTGTCTTCATATGTAAAACACATTGTTGGCTTCTCATCGCTGTTGACTAGCCAAAACACTTTCATATAAGCTCAAATACTTTTCGTATATCATTAATTAACACAACAAATCTTTTGTGCTTCAAACACCGGGCTGCTGATTCATTTTTCTCCATCTAAAATTTAGATCTTTAAATTCTTTCATGTTGAATATGTTTTTCAAACCTTGCTTTTGATTCACTACTACTGAAAGCTACAAAACCTGCATTGTGAATGAGGGGACCCAAACACGGATAAATTCTCAACCTCAAATATATGTCGTGAGATTTACAGTCCATACGTGACTTATAAAGGAAAGTTTTCACTATCTTCATTTACCTGCATATCCTCCCAAACAAGGATAAGAACTAGCTACACACAAGTAGACCACTAAAAAATTCCACTTCTTTTTCATCAATTGTTTACTAACTAATTTGACTACTTCTATATTATCTATAGCCACCTAAACTTCATGCTCCTCTGTTTCTTTTAGTGGAAGTATATTGAGTATCTAAAAGTAAAAATTTGTATTGCTACTACTGACGTCAAAAAGCATCAATAGATTTTAAGAAAATTGTCCAGTTACTGAAGAACATCAAGAATTTCACAATGTGTCTCTGGTTCATACTTTCCATACAACAATCACATATTAATACCGAATTACTCCTTAACTCTCCATTTAAACTTATTTATCCATTCTTGTGCATTTCTTCTATATACATCGCCTAGACATAATTGTAACTCCGTCACCTACTTTAACCATTATAACAATGAAATCAAGTAATCAAGGAGAGTTAGGGAAAGACTCATGAATGACAAACTCATGTAGTTTCTGATCTAAACTTTAAACACAGTACACCAGTAACAATTAAAGACAAACTATTGGAACAAATTCATTCTTGCATCAGTAATCTTTTTCAAACAAACAATGAGAAAAAAGAGCTAAATACCAATAACAAAGTTTCTTACCTGGACACTGAAACATAAGCATAGGAAGGAAAAAGAATCTGCCATTATCTCTTTGAGCAGTTAAGTTGCAACCCTATCACATCACAAGTACCCGTGAACATTGGTAAATACAACCAAGTAAACAACGACATCGTAACAGAGTACAAGAAAACGATATTGACAAACAATATTTTTACCATGGTATTAGTAAGGATCGTTCATCACTGGAAGCAATGATTCAGAAACTTTAGGGCACAGAAGGTGAGTGTTCCTCTCCCAACATGGTTTACTTCATACCTAAAGTGGCATAATCAGGATTCAAAACCTGGACCACTTGATTGAGGGACACAATTTACTACCGCTGTGGTCAACCAATGCTGGTTGACAAACAATTGACTAGCATGTTATGAAACCAAACTACGACGAAAACAAAAGAGCAAACGATCAATTTAGTTTGCGAAATATCACGCGCTATACCAAATTGATTGTTTACTCAAGAAAAAAAGTCCAATACCCAAATTGGTCCTTAGTCTTAGTTCCTACCAGGGAGAAACTTCAAAATAAATCCTCATGCTATCAGTCTATAACTGTAGTCCCTAAAATTATGTTAAAGTATTATTCACAGTACGTTTTTCATTTTTAGATTAAACTAAGTGACAAATTGCACTTTCACAAACCTTTCTTTCAGTTTATAGTTCTCAGGGCATGGTCTATACCTTCAAGGACCAGTTTCAAGTATCCACCAAAAATAAAGATAGACAGACTGGCACTGTCATAGTGCCTCCGGCACTACAGTCGTTGAAAATGCAATTAGCTAATAACAGAATCAAATGCATCCAATGTGAAATGAATATTTAGCCACCTTATCAATAGCAAAAGCAATTTCACCACCAAATCAACAGTAAGAAACGTACATAAATACAAGATTACAGTACCCATGAAAAAAAGAGAGCATATATGTATAGAGAGAGAAGGGAAATACGAGCTTTCGGAGGACGCGATCGTAGTGGGAGAAAGGATGAGAAAAAGCGAGGAAGAGAACGGCGGAAGAAGGGTGAGAAGAGAAGGAGCGTTTGAGGATGTGGTGAAGAACGAAAGCGGCGCTTGTGTCAACACAGTCCTCCACAAGCACGAAGCGACCACACAGAGGCCATGGCTTCGCGTCGTCATTAATGTGAAGCCCCAGCGATTCGTCCAGAAGGTTCCAATTTTTCTGCTCCATCTTCTGCTTCTTCTGCTTTCAGGTCACCGTTTATGAAACTTCCAATCCGACTGCGTCCGGCATGACCCGAATAATCAACGGTTTTTTTCTTCTCGTTTTCTCGGCCCAAAAACCCGAACCATTAGTTAGGACTTTTGCGTCCTGCACCACCTTAATTGCAACCGGCAACCCCGTAGCAAAATTAAAAAGACAAAAATCCCTTTGAGTTCGTTTTTACCACCTGACCTATTCTTCCCCCATTCTCCTTCACTGCGGCTGCCGTAAACCATGTGCCGCTGTAAACAGTGTGTTGCATCTCCGCAGTCGATCTGTCGTTGCCATAATACCCCCGGTCGTCGATGGCAATCAGCTCAACTTCCCTTGCTCCCGGCTAACGCCCACGTGGGTGAACCTGACGCGGTACCGCGGTAAGATTTCCGGAGTGGTTATTCCGAAAAGTGTCGAAGTAGTCATTGCAGAGTACTACTTTCACTGCTGCGAATCTCGTATTCGAATTAAAAACCCATGCTTCGGAAATTTCATTCACTATCGTGTCGGACTCATTGAAACAAAAGAAAACTCCATTTATTTATTCATACTATCTTAATTTATCAATCCAAAATTATTTAAATTTAAGTTTAATATCTATTTTAATTTCTATATTTATCATTTTTTTCTCGAATTCTTTTGCAGTTAAAGTAGTTTTTTTATATGAAATTAAAAAAATTGTTCAATTTGATATTTTTGCTAATGTGTCTAAATTGCTAAGTGTGTAGAATTCACTCAAAAAAAACAAAATGAGTTATCACGTAATAAAGCTAAACTCACACAAGAAAAACAAAATGAGCTATCACGTAATAGAGCTCAGTTCACAGTGACTGACTTATGATTTAGTGGGATGGTGGTTGGCTTCTGATTTGAATTGGGTTGTGAATGAGGAGAAGATGGTTGGCACAAGAATCTAAACTATGTTTTGGGTTTTCTGAATGTTTGTGGTCCGATTGTCGTGAAGTCAGTGGTGAAGGCACGAAAGTCCGATGATGGATTGTGGCTGATTCTGATTTCGATAGGTTTTTGTGATTTAATGGAAAGCGATTTGAGAGTTTCACTCCTTATACATAATTTTGAGTCATCAATGGAGGTTGAACGAGTTTAATGATGGTGCGATTTGGGATTTTGCAGATTTTCATGGAAGAGACGCGATTTTGCGAATTGAGAGTTAATCGCGAATTGGGTTTTTGCAATTTGTGTTGATGATGGTGCGATAGGAAGATGATGAAGGCTACACAACCTACTACGATGAAGGATCTCAGTTTCGATTTAAGGGTTGAATGCGATATGTGTGAGTTAGGGTTCTAGTTCGAAAAGGTTCGTGATTGTTAAGCGAACTAGGGTTGATCTTCGAAGGAGATTTGAGAATTTTGGGTTTCCTACAGGTTCAATGGTTTTGTGATTTTTGGGGTTTCACTTTAGAGGTTCTCGCGAAGATGAAGTTCTTTGGTTCGCGATGAAGAAGATGAAGTTCTTTGATCATGGTTCACACAGTGCTTGTGCGAGGATGGAGATGCAAGTATGGCGATTGCTAATTGCGAAACTCACGATGGTCCAACGACATGAAAAAGATGGTGGCTTGAGTGTGGTGCACATTTGGGGAAGATGGTGATGACATGACGAGATGATGATGTGAGCCCGCCATTATGAGCTCTATTGCATGACAACTCATTTCGTTTTTCTTACGCGGACTCTATGTCGTTAGCAATTTAGACACATTCAACAAAAAAGACTAAATTGAACAAATTTTACAAAAAAAAAAATTGAACGTCGAAAATTCTCGAGAATCACTTTGAACATAAAAAAAAAAAATCAATGATTACTTTAAACAAAAATAATAAATATAGGAACCAAAATAGGTATTAAGTCTTAAATGACACTCAACGCAACTAACTTGGCACTCAACCCGAGCGCCACTAAAAAAGTGGCGCTCAGCGCATCTAATCTGGTGCTCAATGATGACTTGCTCGCCCAGTGAGCTACTCTCTTCGCCCAGCGAGAGCACAAACAAAGAGTTTCCTCAACCCAGCAAGAAAGCTCGTCCAACCTCTGAACCTCACTACCAGGAGTGGTGCGAATACTCAAGGGAAATCTAGGCGCGATATTCTAGTACCAATAGTGATGCAAATACACAAGGAAAGTCTAGGCGTGATAGTCTAGTATTAGGAATGGTGCAAATACTCAAAAGAAATATGGACACGATAGTCTAATACTGAAGAGAAATCTAGTACAAAAATTGGTGCGAATATCCAAGAAAAATCTAGGGGCGATAATCTAATACCAAGAGTGATATGAATACTCAAACCAAGAGTACTAAAAATACTTATTTGTAATATTGTGAAGATTATAATAAAACAGAGTAGGTCAATTAAAGTGAATGAGTATAAAAATAATTTTGCATTTATCTTTTTTCTTACCTAAACATGAGAGAATTGTCAGTTTTTTTACGCCTATTTAAAGGGCTTATTCACTTTTACACTGATGCATCTTGCGTTCGTGGTGGTGGCATTGCAAAGATAATGAGCGAAGGAGCTTTAACGGGAGCATCAACGTTTTCAGGAGAAAGGATTGATAGTCCCTGTGAATGGAGGTCTGCAGCGAACTCCTCAACCTTTCCAGCATTACTATGGCGTCCCTCATCTTCTCTGTTGTGGGGAGAAATGTATGGGAAGAAGAAGAAATGTGAAGAAAAACAGGAAAGATGATGCCCTAATGTGACAAGTGTGGAAAACGCTACGACAGAGGCGCTGCCTGCCACCATGGAAAAAAGATGTTTGGAGTATTTTAAAAAATACTTCCGAAATAGGAAAGTATTTTCAATTCACACTTGTTTGAAAAAGATAAATTGTAATCCAAAATTTGAAAGAACGAGGGTTTCAAAAAATATTTTCGAATCTAAAAATATCTTATGAAACATTTTTTTATTTATTTCAAATTAAGTGTCTGAGAGAACATTTTTTACCTTCCCAAAGATCCAACCGAAAAGTATTAAAAATAAAGACGTCTAAAAAGTGTTATTGTATTTTTAATGAAAGATAGTGTGTAAAAAAAATTATTATATTTTTAATGAAAGATAGTTTGGAAAGGACAACTTTTTACGGAGGTGCAGGAAGAAAAACCTTAGATTACATATTCAGGATAACAAATTAGAGGGTAAGGAGTGTTCCGAATGCACAATTCAAACAAATGTCAGACACATTCCGAAATATAATCAAATATATTTCAGAATAATAGTAAAAGATATTATGGAATACATATTTCAAAATTACGTAATGCAACCGTCATTTACATAATTTGGAAAAAAAAAACATTTTAGAACGTGTAAGTCAAAATAATATTTTTATTAATTTAGATATATTTAAAAAGGACAAAATTGGAAGTATTATAAACTTGGAGAAGCAACCAGAAAAATTGTGCTGAAAAAGCATGCTTCAGTAGCTTTAGGTATCAAAAATTAAGTCAATCTATGTTTCTCCATGTAAGGTGATGCTTTAAGATGATGCATTGTTCTCTAAAGAAACGTTCATTCTAGCTATTGCTGAATTCTAATATTGTTTCCGCCATGTGCTAGACTCAAGAATATCCACAATTTCATAGAGCACAGATGTTACTTAGTCACTTGCGTTTTTTATTGCTACCATGTTTTTGCCATAGTCCATTATTCGCTTGCTGCTAGCTAACTGCCATTAATAACATTGGTGCTCACCGATTAACTTAAATTTTCTTGCTAGAATTTAACAGACGTTAACACACTTCTATGCATTTTGCTCTAGTGGCCCTATGAGACAACCGCAGTAAAAAAAAGAAAAGAAAAAGGAACCTAACTAAGAATTGAGACAAAAAGGGCATAGTGTAGAATACCATTGTACACATTTATTGGAACATCATCTCGCAGCAGTTTCAGAAAGTTTCATAACCTCAGTGCTATAATAGGTGAACCAGTGACCTGGTGAAGTCTTGATTTTGTTTTCTATGATACAATCAGTAAAATCCCAGCCAGGGTTTCATGAGAAGAGGGACCGATTTTTATTTCGTTCCAATCGTGCTTCCCTCTGTTAAACAAGGTGAAGGAACTGGTCAAAACATTTTAAGCAGCATTATCAAGCAATGGGTAATACAATGAAAATTAATTTTAGAAACAATATTAGATCTGAGTTAGTCGGCGCATTTATGTCAAAGAAAACAGAGGAAGACTTGGCCATAGTTCCAATGTATTCATGGATATATGTGCAGTTAATACGATTATATCTCAACAAATGCAACAGTGCCAAGCTAAACTAGTACTGCAACGAAATTCATTGTATCCTTAAGAGAGATATTACGACCATTTAATTTATGCGATGCCTTGAGTTAAACATTTATTTTTATATCTCGTGTAACCAAATGGAAACATGCAGGCAAACTGAAATTCATAATAAGAATAAAACAACCAACAAACCCTTTCTCACACTAGGTGGAATTGGCTAAATCGACCAACTGATACCACTATATTCTATCATAAAACATGTTTAGAATGAGAACACAATACAGGAGATAATGATAAAGAATCCAAAATGACAGTAATATGGTTTCTTAACTAATAATACTCAGTAAGAGACTGTGGATAGGAGTGATCATTGATTGGATCCAAGTTCAGGAAAATCTTGAACACAAACTGATAAAATTGATCGGTTGAAGTTATGGCTATTCAAATAGATGTTAACCTGACCCCATAAGAATCAATTTGGGTTCTCGCTGGAGTAAATATTTAAAAATAAATAAAACAGAAAACTGGAAAAAATAACCCACAAAGAATAGGAAAAAAAAATCTGACAATTATAAAGTTGAAAGAAAACTGATATCTTATATCAAAAGTTGGATCTTGAAAAGAATAGAGAAATAAAGTTGAAGATTAAAGATAATTACATATATCAAGTGCTTTTGGTAGGTTGGTTGGGTACAAAATTTCCAAATACAACCGGTTACTTCTACTTCATACATTTTGAAATTCATTCAACCTATTAACCCAACTTAACTAAATTTTAGCCCGGGTAACGTTGGTCAGGTGACCTCATGATCATTCCTAGTTAGAATATCCTTCAGTTATCTCACCTATCAGAGAAGGCTGTCGTGATTGGCACAGACCTACGTTTTCTAAGGTGTGAGAACAAATGAGAACCAATAAAATTTACGCATGACAAAACTTGTTGACTGCTGGCAGTGTCCAGTAATAGACCTTCATAAACTGAATATTATTTAAAATGAAGAAACTGGTAACAGTTATGGATAATGACATCAACTTGAATAGAAACTGGTTCGACTCTGAAAAGAATATTTTGACAATGAAATTGCAGCAATAAAAAAAATTCCCTGAAAGATGAGTACTGAGTACTGTTTACAGAAGAAGAAGAGATGCAATGGTTCCCAAGGAAGATATATCAAGCTCTAACTCCATTTTAAAATTCAGGGGCAAACCAGGAGGGGGATTTGAGTAGGGGAATTAACAGTGTTAAACAATAAAGATAAAGATGAACATTGAGCTGCAGCCGTGTGTTTCTATAACAGCACAAATTTATAAGTTAGTTTATTCCTCCAACAATTTCAACACCTATCCATACAAGACTAACTCATTTTTATTTTATTCTATACCCCATTTTATTATTTTCTGGATTTTACAGCCTCAACTCCCACATGTAGAGAAGCTGTTAATAGGATTTGAGCATCTGACCACTAGGCCACAAAAGGAACTTAAATATATAACACTCGCCCATTTTTGGTGAATCAAATGGTACATTTTTAACCCTACGCCCTGTTCAGTATTATTTTAAAATGCCCAAACTTAAAAAAACCTTGTATTCCATCAGTTCGGAGCTGCCTATTTAAGTTGACGAACAGTCACAAAGGTAGCAATGGATCGTACACCAGTGTTTATTGCACTATTTGTTCAATGGATTGTAAGATGCAATTAGAAGTACTTATCAAACCATAATTCAAGCCCTACATGACATGTGTTTTAAAAGAGGCATAAACTTAAGAGGTAAGTTTCGTACTCATTTTTATCAAAATCATGTTTGCTGCAGATTACCAAACCCCATAAGATTTAGTTTAGAAGAAGCAAAACCTTAATAATTTCCCTGCTAATTGTGATAGAAATCATGTTTATTACGGATTACCTATCGTCATAGAGAATTACACTCTAAAGTAACATATTTAGCCACCAATGCATTATTTTCATACACCAAGTTCCCTAAAATACCTTGTTACAATCTATTCCCACTAAAGATTAATCATAGTAACCAGCCCCAATTTACATATTTCCATGTTATAACTGATTTCAACAATCACATTAAAACAATGAATCAGTGAAAACAATAATGACCCAACCCAACCAAATAACAAATATTACATCATAAAATTTTGCAAAGCTAGATGAGGTTATTATGATTCAAATAATAAGAGATTTGGTAAAAAACTATAACATGTGATTTAAAATCACAAGCATTGAATAACATGATGTTTTGAAAACCTCTTTTTGTATTATATATATGTCATGCCATTAGTTTCATAATTTGATCTGACAAGGCTCCGCTGCTAATTGCCCATTTGATGTAAAGATTGACTGATTGAACTTTAAGTAACTAGCTCAGCCAGGTTGCTCTAAAGCTAAGTCACCATGAAAACTAATTTTCTTCCCCGTGTTTCTGAGGAACCTACAAATATTTATGCCCCAGTAAACATTCTGAAGGTAGTGTGGAGAAAGAGAGAACATGGACAAAGGAAGGAGAAATTATGCTTAACGGCTGAACAATTCTGTGCTGACAGAAAACTAAATATGCTCAGCCAACATGACAGATTCCTTGTTTTGTATACCAGCATCCCATTTCAGCAGAGATACACAATTCATTTGAAACACTTAATCCTCCTAGGATCCATATAAACACTTTCAAAATATTGAAAAATGTAAAACAATACAAAAAACAAGATGCTATAACTTCTGTTACCTCTTTTTTCTTGCACTCCTTGTAAACATCAAAATGTTCTTGACATTTACTCTTATCAGAATTAAATTTTTCTAAACCTGGAAATGTTTAAAAAGAGTGTAAGATACACTGATAATTGGCTGAATAGCTCAAGGTCGATATGATCCCATAAAGGAAATGTGCAACATTCAAAATAATCACATAACTCTGAACTGTCACTCCTTAGGTATACCATCAACAGTTGCCCTGGTCCAACAATTACTCAACATTTATGCTTAATTCAATCATCAATCAGAAGAAGGCACTCACTACAATAAAGAGTATGATATGAAAGTTCGACAACACAACCTAATACATTAGGAAGGCCCAAAATCTTATTCTCGAATAATGTTATAAAAGAACAAAAACAGATATAGCTAAGCAAATAAATTTTATAATCTGCGGTATGGTCATACAAAATATTTAGCATAGAAAAAATGAAGCCTATTACACAGACGAATAGTTCAGAGGATCATAAATTATGTTGATGGAGATCAAGTTATTTTCAACAATATTTAATTTTCCATTTCATCCACCATGTCAACTAAACTGAATGTTCTTACCCAGGTTCCTTCAATTTTCTTTTACATCTTTTTCCTTCTTTCATTCTTGAAAAGATAACTACTTGATTTCCACTTGACTGAATCCACTAATTCCCAATCGAAATCACCAAAACTGTGATACCTAAATTATTTTAAAAATACATATATATCTGAGGTACGGAAATTACGCACTTATATCCAAAAGATAAGACATTCTACGGCCATTTCAAATTCAATTAGAACATCAATCATCAGAAACCGTAGCCTGATCAATTTGAAAAGTAAAAGTGAAAAAGAAAAAAAATGTAAAGGATGAAGGAGGAGAGCAACAAGAGTACTGACATTTGAGAGAAGCGGTGTATTGCGGAAAACACTGAGAATCGGCGATTCTAGCAGCACTGGGATACGGAGGTGTTGAACCTTTTGACGCCATCACCGTTGGGGCAAACTAACTGGAGTAACAGAGGTTCTGCAAATTTTAATATAGTATAATATTTTCGCTAAAATCAACGAAAGATATTTTAAATTTTTTTAATATAGATATGATTCAAAATAAAACATATAAAATATAATTATAAAAAATAAATCTATCAAGTATATAGTTTATTGGGACTGCGACCTGTAACGGTAAAATCCATCGGTTACATGATTTTGGTCTGGTGTTTATTTTTGTTGTTTATATTTATTTTACTTTTTATATATATCTTATCAAGTATATGATTGATTAATAAAAGAAAGGTACTTAGCAAGTAAAATTTTATCTTTTTTTTTTTCAAAACATATTTATTTGGATAAAGAGGGACTTCATTATCCATTTTGTGTTTAGTATCATAAAAAAATATTATAATTTTAATACATAAATTAATTTTATTAAAAGGTTGGAATAACTAGATATGTGTTTGTCTTTTTAGTAATTATCACATGTTTATTAAATAAAAACAAATAAAGTTAACATATAATTAATTTAAAAAATATTAACTTTTAACAAAATTTAAATAAAATTAACATAATTTGTAAAAGTATAGTTTTCTCTTTATATCAAATCTGTTAATATCTATTATATTAAACCAATTATTTATTTTATCTATTTTTTTAGAAACAATTATGGAAATAAACTTCTCACATGTTATTTAAACACATACATATTTAAACTTATCGCGTGATCAATCATGCGTCAAAAAAATAAATAATATTGATACTAAAGTTTGATTTATTGATTTCAAAACATTTTACGGACAATGTCTTCATAAATAAGTCAATTATTTCATGATTTATCTTAACAAATTTTAGTTGAAAAAATTTATACTCATAATCACAAATAAAGTGATATTTTCCTTATGTTTAAAGTTCTTGATAAACCTATTAGATATACTTAGAAGCATACTATTCTTTTTATTAAGCCAAGGTGTACTAAGAAGTTTTAATGTATTCACTCTACCTTCATGACATGCATCATTTCCTATTGATGTCCATATGTTCTCTATGGTAAAGGTGAGTTGACCTCGGCGTGGGAGTCTGCAAAGACATTTTAACGTTAAGTCAATTGCTATCAATAAATATTAAGGTTATAAAAGAATTATTCTATATATAGTATTATTAAAAAAGTTTATATATCGCAAAAGTTTATCAGAGAAAACAATTTTGAAGATCGTTGGTCAAATTGTAAAGCTAAGAATTACAAAATCTTTTCCGCAAGCTTCACTTACTTCCAACGTTTTGCTATAAAAATATTTTCCAAATGCACGCTACCAATGTCTAGATTTTGGTTTCAACGTTTCTTTTATTTTATTTAAAATTATTTTTAATAGTAGATATTTTGAATGATGAGTTTGGGTTTCAGTTCTATAAATAGAGCACTTTATTCACTCCAAAACACATCATCATAAACCATTCTTCTCTCCTTCTCTCTTCTCTTGGTTTCATTCTTTCTCTTTTCTTCTTTTTCTAAAAATATTATGGGTTTATTTTATTCTCTTTTTAGAGATTCTTGCTAGTTTTGAGAACCTAAAAAATTATGAGAAGTTCCTGTTGTATCCTTGGGGACTTGTGTAATACACCGTGGATAAGTCCTTAAGGACAATAATCTACACGCCTCGGGAAATCCTTTGTTTGTGATCTTTATTCTTTTATTGTCATCCTCTACAACAATCTTCAGAACTTATGGCTGACAAGAACAACTCAATCTTGGAGAATCAAAATATTGTTTCCAGAACTTAGACGGTCTTCGCGAAACCTTTCCCGGAGCTATCAAAAATCGAAGTCTTCTCTGGTCAGAATTTTCGGAGCTGGTAAGAACATGTGTCAACCCTCTTAGACATGTACGGAGTCGCCTTTGCTCTTTCATCTCCAAAACCTGACTCTAGTCTCCCTCCAAATCTGAAACAAGTTGAAGATTGGGTTCATGCAAACAAGGTATGTCGTAATACTTTACTTAGTGCACTCTTTAACGATTTGTTCGATGTGTACTGTTCCTATAAGGAAGCAAAAGACATTTGAGATTCGTTGAATCTCAAATACACTACTGAAGATATAGTCAGACAAAAGTTCATTATTGGGAGTTCCTATCGTTGGGAAATGGTTAAAGACAAGGACATAAAGTCGCAAATCAATGAGTACCATAAGCTACTAGAAGATATAAAAGTGGAGAATGTTCTTCTACCATATGAGTTTGTTTCAGAGCTTTTGATCGAGAAACGATCGCCTTCCTTAACTGATTATAAGTAACAACTGAAACACAGACACAAGCAAATGTCACTTTCAGAGCTGATCACTCACATAATTATTGAAGATACCAACAAGAAAGAGTGTACTGCTGCAAGGGCCAAAGCTTTGTCTGCAAAAGCAAACATGATAGAAGACATATTTGCTCCGAAAAGGTACGAACACAAGCCTGATCACAATAAGAAAAATAATTTTCAAAAATATATCCCCAACGCATCTAACCCCGCCTTTAAGAAGAAAGAAAATTGCTTCGTATGTGGAAAGTCGGGCCATCATGCATCACAGTGCAGGCGTAGAGCAAGAAACGAAAATCCTCTTAGGACAAATATAGCCGAAAGAGACAACATTATTGTTGCGGTCGTTTCTCAAGTAAATTTGATGACCAATGTGAGCAAATGAGTGGTAAACTCTAGTGCTATCAGGCATATCTGTGCAAACAGAAGTGCCTTTACCTCTTACACTAGTGTACGGGATGGAGAAGAACACGTCTACCTTGGTGATTCCACGACCACTCCTGTTTTGGGAAAATGGAAAGTTCTTCTCAAACTCACATCTGGAAAGATTCTGGCCTTGAGTGATGTGCTACATGTGCCATCAATCAAAGTTAATTTAATCTCTGTAGCACTACTGGGAAAAGTGAGGGTTAAAGTGTCATTCGAGTCTGAAAAAATTGTAATGACAAAATATAATGTTTTTGTGGGGAAAGGATATTAATGAATCATCTTCTTCTGCAAATATTGTTGACTAATATGATATATGGCAAGCTAGATTAGGACATCTAAATTCTTCCTATGTTATGAAGTTACAACGACTATGATTAATTAATATGCATGATAAACAAAGTAGTAAATGTGATATATGTGTAGAATCTAAAATAACCAAGAAAACATGTTATTCTATAGATCGTCAAACTGAATTGTTAGGGTTAATTCATATTGATCTAGCTGATTTAAAACAAACCATGTCTAGAGGAGATAAAAATTATTTTGTAACTTTTATAGATCATTATTCTAGATACACTAAAATGTATCTAATCAAACATAAAGATGAAGCCTTTAATGTGTTTCTAACCTATAAAGCAGAAGTAGAAAATCAATTAAATAAGAAAATTAAGAGGATTAGATCAGATAGAGGTGGTGAATATGTGTTGTTTAATAACTTTTGTGTTAAAGAAGGTATCATCCATGAAATAACCCCACCATATTCACCTGAATCTAATGGAGAGTAGCTAAGAAAAAGAATAAAACTCTTAAGGAGATGATGAATGTGATGCTTATTAGTTCTAGTGCATCTGATAACCTTTGGGGAGAAGCCTTACTTACTACGTGTTTTTTACAAAATAAAATACCTCATAAGAAAACTGGTAAAACTCCCTATGAGTTGTGGAGAGGTTATCAACCTAACCTTAAATATCTAAGAGTGTGGGGGTGCCTAGCTAAGGTGATATTACTCGATCTAAAGAAAAGGAAAATGGGCTCTAAAACATCTGATTGAATGTTCTTAGGCTATGTTGAACATAATGCTTCCTATAGGTTTTTATTTCTTAAAAGTGATATACTTGAAAGTAATTCTATAATGGAGACGAAAAATACTGAGTTTTTTTAATATGTTTTTCCTTTAAAGGTTAGTGAAACGTCTCAACCTGTAGATAATAATAATAGTGATGTCTTGTGTGAGGAATTAAGAAGAAGTAAAAACCAGAGGAAGGAAACTTGATTTGGAAATGATTTCTTTAGCTATCTAGTTGATAATGATCCAAGTAGCTTTGTAGAAGTCATTAGTGCTCCTGATGCAAAACAGTGGGATAAAACCATTAAGACTGAAATTGAATAAATTTAGAAAAATAATACTTGGACCTTAGTATATTTGCCTAAAGGAGCAAAACTCATTAGTTGTAAGCAGATCTTTAAGAAAAAGTATCATCTTGATGGATCTATAGAGAAGTATATGGCAAGATTAGTAGCAAAATGTTTTACTCAAAAACCCAACATAGATTACTTTGATACTTTTACCCATATGACTAGGATTTCCTCTATTCGAGAATTGTTAGCCTTAATAGTCATCCATAAGCTAGTAATTCACCAAATGGATGTTAAAACTGCCTTGTTGAATGGTGATTCAGAGAGGAAATTTATATGACTCAACCTGAAGGGTGTGTTGTACCAAGTCAAGAGAATAAAGTATGTAAACTTTTAAAATCTTTGTATGGGTTGAAACAAGCACCAAAACAGTGGCTTGAAAAACTAGATAATGTATTGCTATGTGATGGTTTTTCACCTAATGATGTTGATAAATGTGTGTACTCTAAATTTGAAAATGGTGATTGTGTCATTATATGTTTGTATGTGGATGACATGTTAACTTTTGGTACATGTAATGAGATTGTTGCTAGAACTAAATTGTTTCCAGAATCGAACTTTGAAATGAAAGACATGGGTGAAACTAATGTAATTTTAGGTGTTAGAATCATAAGGAAGGGAAATAATATATTACCATCCCAAGAACAATACATTGAGAAACTTCTTAAGAAGTTTGGATATTATGATTTCAAACCTATGAGTACCCCTTATGATGTTAACTTTAAATTAATGAAAAATAGAGGAGAATTTGTATCTCATCATCAGTATGCCCATATAACTGGGAACTTACCGCACTTGATGAACTTTTCTAGACCTGATATTGCTTATGCAGTAGGTAGACTGAGTAGGTACACTCAATGTCCAAATCAAGAACACTGGGATGCACTTTTCAGGCTTATGAGATACTTAAGAGATTCAATGGATTACCATTGAATACAATGGATTTCCCGTTATACTATAAGGGTACAATGATGCTAACTGGATCTCTGATTCAAATGAAACAAAATCCACTAGTGGTTATGTATTCACACTTGGGGTGGTGCGATTACATAGAGATAAGCCAGACAAACAATTATTGCAAGGTTAATAATAAAATCTGAGTTTGTCGCTCTTTAGATGGTTGGTAGTGAGGTTGAGTGACTGAAAAACTTCTTAGCAAATATTTCACTAGCAATGAAACCAATCACATCGGTGTCAATACACTATGATTGCCAATCGGCAATGACTAATAGCTAAAAACAAGAATTATAATGGAAAGAATAGACATATCCAATTGAGACACAATTTGGTGAAGCAACTGCTAAAGAGTGGAACTATTTCCACTGGCTATGTGAAGTCGGACCGGAATCTAGCAGATCCTCTAAAAAACCCTTGGGAAGAAATAAAATTTTAGAAACATCGAGGGGAATGAGACTTAAGCCACTAGCAAACAAACAGGTGATTGTAACCCAGCCTTTGTGATTGGAGATCCCATGAATAAGGTTCATACAAGTAAAAACAAGTCACTTGTTAGTTCTAATATCACTAGTTTGATTTTAAATCAAATATGTCCCTTTCCTACAGTGTGTGTGAAAGTGCTAGAGACTGCATATTTAAGAGGTTAAACTTTCTGATTAAACAAAGTTTTTAATGATCTCCATATCCTCCACGGGTGGTGTATGATTTGCAGCATACACTTGATGAAATCACCTATATGAGTGTCAAGTAGGGTCGCTTGCATGAGATCTTGGCATGATCTTTATAACACTCATGAATACCGGGCACACGCATTGCCTAGTAAGCGCATCACAACGATAACATCAAGGATTGTAGGGTGTACTATGATTGATAAACCTCTAACACACAGTGTCTTTGGTTCATATAGCTTGCTATACCAACTGCATTGTGTGTTAAGTTTCTTGATCTATGACTCATTCATATAGCCTGCTATACCAGCTCTGAAACTTTACATCTTCTAAAACCCAAGAAATTTTCTTTTCTTTCTCGACTTTTGCAATATGTGGGGATGGTTATTAAAAAAGCCTATATATTGCAAAAGTTTATCAGAGAAAACGTTTTGAAGATTACGTGATCAAATCGTAAAGCTAGGGATTACAAAATCTTTTCCCGCAAACTTCGTGTGCTTCCAACATTTTACTTTGAAGATATTTCCCAAAATGCACGCTGCCAACGTTTAGATTTTGGTTTCAACGTTCCTTTTATTTTATTAAAAATAATTTTTTAATAGTAAATATTTTGAATGTTTTGGATCATGGGCCTGGTTCCCCAGCTCTATAAATAGAGCACTTCAGTCACTCCAAAAAACATCATCAGAAACCATTCTTTTCTCATTCTCTCTTTTCTTGGTTTCATTTTTTCTCTTTTCTTCTTTTCCTAAAAACATTATGGGTTTATTTTATTCTCTTTTTAGATATCCTTGCTAGTTTTGAGATCCTCAGAAATTATGAGAAGTTCCTGTTGTATCCTAGGGGGCTTGCGCAATACACCGTAGATAAGTCCTTAAAGACAATGATCTACACGAATCGGGAAATTCTTTGTTCGTGATCTTTATTCTTTTATTGTTAGCCTCTACAACATATAGTACATGCATTTCTTAACATACTTGGTGGAATCAGCCATCATAGTGGGCCAATAATATTCGGCCTTCAAGATCCTAATTGTCACTACTCTTGCTCCCGAGTGACACCCGCACACTCCCTTGTATAACTATCACATAATTTAGTATGTCTATGAGGGGTTAACTCACTTGAGTAGTAATGAAGATAACCCTCTTCTGAAGAGTTCATCTCTAATCAATGTATACCTGGTCGTCATTTTTTCATAGTCTTTTCTTAGCATTTTCCGGCCAATCTCCTATCTTTAGAAAATGTTTGATGGGTGTCATCCAACTTCTCATGTTTTCAATTGACATGCATTTGTTGGTCTTGGTGGACAATGTTGACAACTCATGTTGCAACACTAACAATACTTGCATTTGTTATTAATGCTAGCTAACTTAGAAAGTATATCAGTTTTGCTATTGTTGACTCTAGGAACATGCTTTACTTGGAATTCTTCAAACCCCTTTAACATCATCTTTAAAATGTGATAATATTAAAGTAACAATTTTCCTATAACTTGATACTCTCCAATTAAATGTCCAACTCTGAGTTTGGGCTTTTATCATCCTTCTTGGCTCATATCGGATTTGGAACTTCCTTGACGTTCCTCAGGCTTCACATGTTGATAATCGTTTGACATTTGTCGAAATTGGCTTTGATCCCTTTATTTTTTAACATAAACCCTATAAACTTTCCATCATTTACTCCAAACATACATTTGTCTAGGTTAAGCCTTATAATGTATATTTGTAAAGTAGAGAAGACCTCAGCTAAGTCTTGAACATGTTGTAGCGAATTGGACTTGATGACTAGGTCATCGATATAAACTTCAACGCTTCGGCTTAATAGGCCCTTGAGCATTTGATCCATGAGCCTTTGGTAGGTGGCTCTTATGTATTCTAGACCAAAAGGCATGACTTCATAATAAAAGTTAGCACTCTCAGTCATGAATGTCATTTTCAACTTATCTCTAGGATCTATGGGTATCTGATTATACCATGAGTAAGCATCTAAGAAGCTAAGTATGCCATGACATGCTACCCCATCCACCAATAAATCTATGTTGAGTAGAGGGTATGCATCCTTGGGACAAACATTGTTTAGGTCGGTATAGTCCGTGCACAAGCGTTATTTATTATTAGATTTGTGAACTAAGACTATGTTCGTTCACCATGTTGTATAGTGTGCTTCTTGGATGAAGCCAACTTATAAGAGTTTATCCACCTTCACCTTAGTGACTTCTCTCTTCTCCTCCTCTAGTTTCCTCTTTATTTGTGTCATAGGTCTAGCTTCCTTGAAAGTTGATAGCTTGCAACATGCTATGCTAGAATCTATGTCAAGTAGCTTTATTGTTATCTAGGAGAATGACCTAATGTTGTCCTTAAGAACAATGGCCAAAGTTTCCTCATCTTACCCCTAAAGAATGGTACCCATTTTTTAAGACTTTCTTGACATCATCAAGAGGGACTTGGTGTTCCCTATTGGCTTAACGCGATCTTCATCCTCTACCATTGGATCAAGATCCTTTGCCTTGAGCTCATACTGGGAAACAACTTTTTCTACATTGTTAAAGGAATGCAGAATTTATGGGGCTGGGAGCTACAAATTGGCGATGTAGGATTCTCGTCTTATTTTCCAGTTCACATGAACCATGATAATGTCTTCCGTTGAGGATGATAAATTCATAGCTAAGAGAGGTGTTGATACGATAGCTCATGACATGTTTATGGAGGGGCATCCTAGGAGGATGTTGTAAGAAGTGCATGCATCAACTACAAGGTACCTTATGAATATCGTCCTAGTGTTCTGACCTTCACCAAACATGGTGTATAGGTATATATATCCCCGAGTTTCCACTCTCTATATATCTGACAAGCTCATCGATGTGTGGGCACATCCTGTCCTCTAAGATTCGTAGTTTCTTGAATGTTTCCCAATATAGAATGAAATATAGGGAAACACTAGAAACATGGGTTTTGAATAGTGTTTCAAATTCCTTTCGCAAAAACAATGTTTAATAACTATTACGAGTGTTAGATAAACTGCAATAGTTGTTAGATGCTTGTGTTTTCGAGTAAGCATTTAGGAAAATGTTTTGAACAAAAAAAACAATAACACAAGTATTTTTATACTAGTTTACTCAACCTAAGCTACGTTCAGTTCTCCCTTAACACCTCTTAAGGATTTCCATTAATCTTATACAAGATTATAAGCGAGCACAACCCACTCTTAGTATACAAGTATTATCAACCACTTTTGGTTCCCCTCGTCAACCTAACTACCTCGAGTTTAACCACTCCTGATATCAATCCTAGACAATTGTCTAGACAGTTTAACTCAACTGAGTTAAACAATACAAGTGTATTAATTTACTTAATATACAAACACAATCAGTGTTTTAATTACAAGTACATATTCAAATAACTCTCAAAGAGAGGAGAAATTGAATACAATGAAATATGATAACTTGAAAGAATTTTTTTTGTTCTAAGAACAAACTCAGACAATGTAAGCTTTAAAAGGAAATAACAGCGTAACGATTCAATGATAGAAAAAGTTCTTTTATTCTCTTTAGCAAGTCCTCCTTGTATAGCTTTCTTCGAGAAATGATCATTACTCAGAAAGAGTTGACCTTCTTGAAGTAAGTGGCTTCTAGTACGAAGATTTGTACTTTTCTACATCTTAGAAAAAGCAACATTATTTTAGCAGTGAGAGCTTGTAAGACTATGGCAGGACACAAAGCTTTAGGAAAACATTCCAAGAATGTCTTCCTATTTCTACACATATTTTTGATCCATGTGCAATGCTTTTAAGTAAACTTAGGGTAGTCACTACCTACATAGATAAAGAGAAAAAGAAAAATAAATAGAAGAACAGTACACTCATGCATTTAATGTTCTTACGTTAAGAGAGTGTTTAGGCATGATTCGTAGTATGAGCATTTAGTGTGAGTTTGTACTTTTCAAAGTAGTGTCTCAATTAATAAAATATTTAGTGTTTACTACTGCTTTCTCTTAAACACGCTTTTGTGTTTAACCTTTTATAATTGACACATAATTGTTTATCTTGCTAGCGTTTAATAAATATGTCCTAATATGCACTTCATTTAGACGTTATACTTCACTAAATGATATTTCGTTAAGTGTTGTATGTTAAACTTCAAAACTTGGAATTGAAAGTCTAGTATCTCTAGACGATATTGTTTTAACATATAATGGTTGTTGAACTTCCTTAATCAACGTACCTTCTTGACCGCTAAACATTTTATTTCTACCTTTATCACCATAGGTCATCCTGTTTAAGATCTATGGCCTTAAAGTTTGTGTTGGTGAAGGTGATGGGTGACATACACCTTCTCATGGATGTCAACATTGCATTAACAAATTGTATTGTCGTTAGATACTATTTCTTTACGATTGTCGAGGACCCCCTCCAGCAAACCCTCTTGCAATGGTGTTAATAGTTCCTTTAAAAGAGGGTTTGGAATCAAGATGTTGATTTCTCCCCTTCATTGGTTGATCTCGTCTCTTATGATCATTATATTCATTCTTACGTCTTTGGTAATCTCTTCTCCTTTCTTCATATCACTTGGGCTCCCTTTGACCAACTCTCCCTCCTAAGCTATAAAACGTCGTAGATGCTTAACCTAAATAAGTTCCTCCTTCTTATTCTTGATCGCAGTGCATTTGCCTGTATTGTGACTAAAGTTTATGTGATATTGGCATTATCGAATAGTATTTACGATAGGAAGTGAGTTTGCCTTCCTCAGGGTGGTGAGGAGGTCGGCGTGTATAGCCTCCTCCAATACTTGAGACCTAGGGGCGTTCAATGGGTGTACCTAGTGAATCTTGGTGTTTTGGGTAACAAAGGTCGAGACGTTATTTTATGGGCATTATCTGTGTTTGGTTTTTCTCATACATGTTTTCAGCTCTAATGTTTCTCTTGAACTCCTTTAATTCCTCGAGTTGCATGTATTTGGTTGTTCTTTACTGCAGCTCATTTATCATTGTTGTCAGGCTTTTACACAGGTTGCCCATGAAAGGGTAGAACACAGAATTGTCATCATGTTATGGAGAGCAACTTCGAGACTAAGGATGGGAATGTTGAATGTTACTTTGCCAAAGCATTCCATGAATGTTGATAATGACTCTCCCTTTTCCTAGCGTATGTTAATCAGAGCTATAAATGTGAGATGGTGTGGTTTGCTTATGAAAAATTGGGTCCCAAGTGGAAGGCTAGAGTGTCGATGCAGTCTATAGAGATTGAGGGGAGCTTGATAAACCTAGTGAGGGTTATGCCTTTAAGGAAGTAGGGAACACTTTTCATAGGACCATGTCTTTGGTGGAATAGAACCTAACTTAAGTAAGGTAAGAATGTATATGGTCGTTCCGGGTCGGTACTGCCATTGTATTTGTCCATGTGGAGTGCCTTCCATCCTAGGGGAGAGGTGTCTCCACAATACCATCTATAAAAGGATGACTCATTATGCCCAGGAGCATTGTGGATATGTTAGTTGTGCTAATTCTTCGTTGGTTTGTTCCTTGCTCAATTGTCTTAGTCTGAGGTTGGCCTCCTCCCTTTTCTTCTTCATCCCATAATCTCCTCTTCCACACTCTTATTGTCTCGGTGTCTTTGACGCTTTGCTTCCTCAACTCCGCCAATTCATAAGGTTCAGTCCTTCGTTTGCGTCATTGTTACGTCCATTGTTTGCCATGTTCCTCGTCGATACCATGCTTGAAGATGGAACTCGACCCCACGGTGGGTGCCAAACGTTCATGCTAGACCTAGACGTACCTAAAAAGCACATTATTCTTCTTATTAGGTCTAGGTGTATCGGGAACCTTCACGTATCCACTCTACTTCACTCTTGTTGTTGATGCATCCTTTGTTGCGGATGGCAATGTGTTCTCTTTCGGTAAGAGTGAGATGACCTCAACGAGAGAGTTTACAAAAATACTTTGATGTTCAAGTTAGTTGCTAGCAATAAATAATAAAATTATAATAAATGATTCTACCAACAAACCTCGTGAACAATGACTATATATAGTATTTGGATAGGTCATGTTTGTTAGACCTAAGGTTCGTAAGTAAGTTTTAGGGTTCCTAATGTACTTTCTTATCCTTAGTTCTTCTACGATATGTCTTTTTGCTTATATGGATCTATATTACAGTAGTGTCATACATGTCTCTAACCTTTTGGTGCAGGTTAAGTTGTCCTCGTCCCTCTATGGTCTGAGGTTTCCTCAACCTATACATGTACACTTAAGATTAGAATGTTGGATAGAGTTCTTAGATATATTAATTGTACTAGTAATGTGACGATACAAATGTTGTTTATAAAGCAAAAAGTAATTCTTTTAATTGGTATTTTACCTATGAAAGTTAAGAGTAGTAGATTTTGCTTAACATGTACTCCACCTTTTTTATAGATAAAGTCAAGAGTTTTGCTTCTTGTTAACCATGAGATCAAGCAAAGTTTGATGAACTAACATACTTAACTTGTGTTTTTTCTATCAAAATGATATCCAACACAATCTTGGTTGCAAAAAGTCTTCTATAGTCTGATATGCCTATGTGAAGATATGCAAAATCTTGATCAAGACGTGCCTCCTAAGGAAAGTCATCAAAATTTACTTTTACAATTTATTCTACTAACAAGGTATAAGCATTACACATATGTGAAGTAACCAAAAAAAATGTACATTTATCCACCTTTAAGTATTTCATGTGCCAATGAGATGGAAGATAATATTGCATAAATTTTAAAGTTAAATTTGAACTTAACTTGAAAATGAGTCAGAATAACATATAACAAAACACGGTCATAAATGTCATGGAATTTTATGTCACTAAAAAGCACAAAAAATAAAAAACAAGAGAGAAAATGCATGTGCAAATTGCAACTAGAACAACGAATTCACAAAAGTTTGGTGACTCTTGGTATAGATAAGAGGAGTAGATGTGTAGTTACAATAAATATTACGAAAGTGCGGTTTTATTTTTTCTAAAAATTACTACATTATAAAATTAATAGTTAGAACGATAATTGCAGGAGCTCAGAATCACATTAGTTTCCAATATAACACAGGCAGATATTTATATCTAGATGTATACATATTCATATAATAATCAGATAGTTATCACACCATTAAATTTGAATTTAAAATCTTTCAGCAAGTTCTAAGAGTCGTTGAGATTTACACTAATATCTTGAATTAATAAAAATTATACATAAATCAGAATCTTCAAAACAGAAAATGCGAATAATTAAACTATAAGCATACGTCCATTAATGCCCATGCAATATCTAGTTTTGGGTTTTTTCAACTTGGTCGACAGAGAGCATAACATACTTCTCCCATTACCAAAACTACAAAGGGAAAAATGGTGAAGTAATATTTTAAAACAATTTAGAATGTCGCGTTATACTTAATCACATATCCCATTTACATCACATTCTTACTAAACTAGGAGTCTACCTATACACATGGACGTTATGCAGATCAATATGGCAGTATATTTTCATGGACAGTTGAATGATACAAAAATAAACCAAACCCCTCACCTCATGATATAACTCGGCCTAAAATTTTCAGACGCTTAACTGAAGCATTTTATAATTGCAGTGAAGATATGGCAGAAATAATATTTAGACAGAAATCCGAACATAAAATCTCCCCACCCACCTCCATGGAGAACCATTTCTGAAAATTTGAGCATCCTATTAGCACTAGACATAAATAAATATTTTCCTCTATCCCCCTAAATAAATTTTTCTAACTTCCTTGATGTAAGAGGTTCCGGCGGCCGGAAGCTCTCCAACCGCAAGTTGGAGCTTGCACAGATCTCACTCAAAACAGCATCACCCTTATCCATTTTTATTGCCTCCAAGATGCTTCCAAGAACATCAGCTGCAAGCCCACCTTCTAATAGGCTCCCCGGTAACTCTCCACCCTCATGTATTAAATGCCCAATCTCGTTCAAAGAGACTACATGCTCTGTTATAGCTTTGGCAAAAACACGGCCAAGAAACTCCGGTGCTTTGGGGGCATCATTAACCGCATCTTCCAAAGTACTAAGAACAGATTCAAACCTAGCCAACACAAAATGTTAATCAGTAACAATTTATTTTATTTAAAGGATAGAGTCTTAAAAATACTTGTCATCATACTATAAAAAAAAAATCTTACCCTTTGATGAGCTGGGCTTGACCCAAGGGTCCATCCTGAGATTTCACAAGCTTGACAAGCAGCTGGGCCAAAAGATCTCTCTCGGTGTCCTTTCTCTCGAAAGAGTCTGTGACCCAGATAGAAACCATGGAAGCATGAAAGCTTGGAGAGTTCAGATCTTTGATACATAGAACAACTTCATTCACATCCCTCGCACTAGATTGAACAATCAAACAGTCAGAAGAATACCAAACAAGACAATAACTTGGAAATAAGATTCTTTGGGAAAATGCTTAAAAAAGGCTTTTAAGTCAGGATTCAACAGTGAATCTTCAAGCTAATTTTTTATCATGAAATATAATTTGTATTGGACTGTAAGATTCAAAGACAATGAGAATTTACTTATAGATATTATATTATGTAGTGTTAAATGTCCAAGAAATAAATAAAGCAACTAAACCATAAGTCTTGTAAAAACAAATTATTAGTTACATCTGAGTTATTTTAGACACATGGAACAAAACAAAGAAATAGCCAAATAGAGTACGTGCATTGCATGAGTTAAGATGTGGAATAATCAATTAGACTAAGTGTTCCTTAAATATCTTTAAACAATTTAAGCTTTATATAGCTTTTTCATATTTTTAACAAAGAAAAAATAACAATCACTAAATGGCGTGATTTGTGTCAGGGATATAAATTGCCCAAATCCAATTCATGTTAACTTACTGTATAGAAGTCATTGATATACATCTCACAATACAAATGAAAAAAATAACCAAATCATAGGATTTGAATTGTGAATCATAAGGTTCTAATAACAAACTATGATTACAAGCTTAAAGGGCGAATCTATATCTTGAACAATTTTCAACATTAACCGGATGTTGCAGCAAAATAACAATTCGAAATGATTGTAGCAGTAGCAACAAAAACAGTTTGAATCACCGGAGGAATAGAAATAAAAGCAGGGAGAAACAAAATTAAAACCCATGGTATGGTCATCACTTTGCCCCATATAGATAAAAAGATGAAGCGAGGTCAAGATCCACGCTTGGAAAAAATAATTACAGACCAAACATGATAAATTAATCTAGTCGTCAGAACATTTCCCAATACAGTAAATTGAATCCATTAAACATACTGCAAGTCCGCAACCATAAAAAATAATAACCACAACTGTAAAGGTCAGGGGTTCAAAACTATAAAAAGATATCATAGTTTAGGAGTGAAACTAAACCCTATTGTTTGGTCATCACTTTGTACTCATCACGTGCATACAAAAGTAATGAAGGGATGTTTCAAATGGCATTATTCTATCAAATTATAGGATTAGAAAAAATAATCAGGCCAAAAAAATGAGAAACAAATAAAACATGAAGTCATCCATTTATAACTTTACATTTATATAGCTATTAAAAATTGATGTATACATCAAATTCATATACATATTTTCTTCACATTTACTAATGCTAGAACCCACGGCGAACTTGGCATAAATTTCACTGCTTAAAAATGTGCATAGAATATCAATGTCGCAATTTTAAAATCAGTTTTTTAATATTCTTTGACAGCAATGCATTTACTGAAACAAAACAATAAAAGACACAATATCAACCAACAAATAAAATCCTTCACCAAAAGGGAATATTCTGTCTTACAAGAGAAACAAGGTGCTTTCAAGTGAGAACAAAAAGAAAACTGCTTATATGGGAGTTATAATTAAATGACTAATACTAAATTATAAATTGTGTTCCTCAAAGAAAAAGCACAATTGGCCTAGCAAGCTGAAACAAAATGGATTAAAAACACCATAAAGAGAAAACAGTACCTGTAGTATTCTCTGATTGCTAACATGGACATGTCCTGTAATCGATCCTGGGTAATATTTTGGGAGACTGCTGTCCCTTGTGTTCTGGCAGGTGGCGAAGTTACAACAGGTTTTTCAGCAAACTTATTTGCATTTCTCATGTCCCTGTTTGCATAATTCACATTATGATCTTGAACACTAGATTGATCATAAGTAGAACCAGAAAATCTATCTGGAGCGTATCTTGATGCAGGATCATCCCTAGAGCTGTATGAAGTGCGCTCCGAAAAATTATTATAACCATTAAGACCGGTTGAACTTGAAACAGCAGGTGGACCTCTAATGGACATTCCTCTCGCAAGACCACCCATTGGTCCCAAGGTTATTGATTCATCACCCAAAGGTCTTTGTGGTAAGGGAACTGACAATGTCCTAGCCTCATAAGTTTGCCGTTCATCAATACGAGCATCCTGGGAACCATACCCACGAGCTTGAGAAGGCAATCCACGAAGTCCACCCATCTGAGCATTAGGAGATAACATAGATGACCCTCTTGGACCAAAATCCATAGGCATTCTTCTAGGTGGATTGTTGCCTGGACCACGACCCAACCTACCAGCTTGGGCCATCCTCTCTTGAGAAGCATCTCTATGAACCTCCTCAATCTTCTTTGGACCTTCAACTTTTCTTCTTTGTTGCCATTTATTCTTTCTCAAATCAATTACATCCTTCAGCATGAACCTCACCCTAGAAGATAAATTCATGTTGTTTGACAGTGATCTCATCATTTCAAAATATGCATCCATATGTTCTTTTGCTTTGGGATGGTCAATCATATCCCCAATCGTACTCATCAGTTTGCACAAAGCTTCAATATCTTCTTCATCTGGATCCTGATACTGACCCAATAGCTTCTTGATGCATGAATGCATTATCCTCTCTGTCAACATTTTCTTCTTATATAGTTCTCCAATCAATCTGATATTACCCAACATACGTCTCCTTGCCTTGGTTCGTTTTTCTTCTCTTTCCTCATTAGACAGCTTGACCTCACCTTCATCAGCCTTGTTAGCTTCTTCTTGCTCTCTTTCACCCCTTTCAAATTCTTCTTGGCACTTGTTTAACAATAGTCTCTTAAAAGTTATCTTTTCATTGTCTTGACTGAGATCGGGCAATGCAACAGCCAGATGAAAACAGAAATTGGCATACATTTCACAGAAGGTAGGCTCCATCAAGGCCTTCTCAAAGATTTGTGAGATGACACCATTGAGAGTGACAACATTGTCAATATTAACTGCTCTGACCTGATCAAAAAGCTTCTCAAAATTCTGAGGAGTTAATTTATTTAATATGCCCTTCAACTGCCTCTGCTTTGCCTCTTCCTCATCCGTCACTTTACCCACCTCATACTTTTTCTCAGCTTTGTGCATCATCTGTAAAGGAGTTTGAGGAGATGGAATCAAACCCCTCTGCTGGAAGTTTGTAGCACGCTGCCACCTTTCTCCATCAGGGCTATTTCTTTGCATTCCTCCCTGATTTACCATGGATTGCATTGGACCAGAAAGAATTCCTCCAGCATATTGCACAGGTGTCTGTGTGCGTGGATTCCTTAAAACACCAAAATTGCCTCCTTGGCCAGTACGAAATCCTGCATTACCACCAACACCATCCAAACGCATACCAGAATGATATGCATTGGAACCTTTACTCCATTTGTCTTCCTCAGTAATACCACTCCCACGACGAGACATGCTGCCTGACCTATCAATAATTCTTCCACTAGAAGGTGAATCACGTTCAGTTACATGAGAACTAAAATTAGGATTCATCAAAACCTCAGCTATGTCAGCCGTGATTTCAAACCCTTCAGGAAGGTCCGTGCATTGCTCTGAAAATTTCAAAAGGAAATCTCTAGAATACTTTTTGCCAGTAACTGCAATTCCTTCAATAAAATGTTCAGTTTCATCTAAAACTTCAAGTTTTGGCGTAGACATGTCAGCAGCATCCTCCCAATCATCAAGTTCAGCTTTACTCTGCTTAGATTGCTTGTCTGCTACATCATCTGACTGTGCAACCTCGGTAGGCAACTGCTCTAAATTTCCAGAAGCAGAATCACTTTCTGTTTTCTCTGCACTTATCACAGATTCTTTCTTTTCCTCCGGTCCCTTGTATGCATTATAAAGATCAGATGTTGACCCAGCAGCATCAGCCTTCAGAAGAATTTCTTTTCTTTTCTTCTTACTCTTTGATGTAGGTTTCACCTTACTAGGCTCCGAAACCAATTTGTCCTTGGTACCTGATGCTGGAAGAGACACTGCACCACTGCTAGTACTGTCTGAACCATCCTTCAAATGTTTTGAAGATGTTTCTATGCTATCAGCAGACTGCTGATCTGATGTGCCAGAATTTGTAGAAAAACCTTCATTACTAATTACACTGTCATTTCTGTTCAAGGAAACATCTTTCCTATCCAAAGAAGTCTCATCAGCCGTCCCATCACTTCCTGCACTACAACTTGTAGATCCATCCTGCCCTGGCTGCGCAGACCACAAGGCTACAGCCTCAGTGTTTAGCTTTACATCACCCTGTTTAGTTTGTCTTAATTCTGTTCCACCAACACTGACATCTTGTTTACATCCTTCAAGCGACAAGTTTTCTGTTTTACCCACTACTTCCATGATATTTGGCTGCAATACTTTATCCTGTTGTGACAGTTCATCTAGCTCAGCACTCTTAAGATTGTTAAAATCATCCACCCCCATGAAAGATCCTTCAGCTGAAGCACGAGTTGACACTTCTGTAGAATCATTAGTTTTCATTTCAACAGCATAAGGCATGCTGCCACTAGTAGCCGATAACAAGTCTGAAGTTGCAGTTGAGATATTTTCACTCGTAATTACTGCAGAATCATTTGTTCCAGTTCCCGTAGTTTCAGAAACTTCATCAGGTATACCACCATCAACAGCTTGGGAAGGCACATTAAGCACAGGAGCAGATTGCACAGCAACCTGTGAAAAAGTGATAAAAAAAAGGTAAAAGAATGTTCACAATTGAAGCAAATCAAAACGAACGAGGAAAAAGATGTTTTTAACAAATATTAACTTACGTACCTGATGCTGTGATTGCCCTTTCTTCTGTATTTTCTTCTGATTATCCTTCAAAGAATTTGACCTACTAACAGATTCCTTCTTTCTGCCTTCATTATTAGGTATAACTGAAACAGAATCTTCAGAGACAGCAGATGTAGAAAGCAACAAGGAAGCTGATGCAGGCTTTGCAGAAGATAGATTTGGAAATGAGCTCAAGACTGATGAATCAGTGGATAACTTAGACTGCTGGGAAGATATTTCAGCTATTTCAGACCCTTTTAGTTGTGCAGAAGAGAAAGCATCACCAGATGTTAATGCAGAACTAGGGGATACACTCTTTTGGGTACTGGAATTGGCAAACGAATCCACAACACCAGATCCACCACTTGATTTAATTGACACAGAGGTTACTCCTGACGGAGCAGATAAGATTGCACTATGCACATCACGAGAAAATTCAGGATTAGGTGGTTCAGCATTTCCAGTAATAGGAGTGCCAGCTTTATTAACAGGCAGGGAACTATGAGATGATGAATTTACAAAACTAACATTCTGCGGACCATGGCTCACAGCATAATTAAATCTGGGTGGCTGGGAATTAGGTGTTATCTGGCTACTTGTTAATGGAAGAGAACTAGCAGTTGGATAAAAGAGAGAATTGGTACTATATGAGCTTGATGGATAGTAACTAATAGGATGAGAAGCTGCAAATTGCTGGGCAGGCTGAGATTGAGAAGCCATACCAGAATGAGGTCTCACACCAGATGACCCACCATCTGAATATGCATCTGCCCTTTTATCAAGTCTTAGCTCTTCATGTGTCTCAGGATGGGTTATCTTGACAGGAGTAGCTTTACGAGGAGCACCAAATTTTCCTCCTTGCTGCGGTTGATATTGTGGGCTAATTCCAATACCCATGTTGCCTAACTGATGGGATAACTGAGGGCCAATTTGAGGAGTGAAACCCATGCTTTGGCCTTGATGCATGATTCCTTGAGGATGAATAGGATGAGGTTGAAGATTTGGAACAAAAACCGGTTGCTGCACTTGTGTGGCACTTCCAATCGGCAAAGGCATTGGCAAGGGCATCTGAAGAGGTGCTGATGACATACCTTGAGATTGAATCTGTGGATTAGGACCACCAAAGTGTACAGATGCCTGTGACTGGTGGTATGGCATTGGCATTGAAATTCCAGTTAAAGGAATGACAGAGGGCTTTTGCATCTGGCTTGCTGGGGGTAACGGTGACACTTGAGTATCCTTTTTTGCCCTAGTCCCAGTATGAGTCTCCCCAGTATTAGATTGGTCACTAACACCTGTATCCTTCTTCACTACCTGCTGCTTTGGAACAGGAGGTGTTGGCATGGAGGGTGCAGGTCTAAAAGAATCATGCCGTGCCTGAATTTCATGAAATTATACACCAAACAAAATGCTTGAATTAGTATGCAAACTGGAGATGAAGATTACTTCAATAGACTGAGTACTAAAACACAGACGCATGCACCCACTTATCAGATTATAATTTTTGAAAAAGGAAGTCATAGCGAACTTTCTATGACAGAGAAGGAGTTGATGTCAATGACATCAATTACAACTTTCTTTCTAAAGTGTTATGCAGCAGCGGCAGCAAATTTATATCTATATTGTTGTACATATAAAAAGGAAGGGGAAGGGACAGACAATAAAATGCAAACCTGATCGCGCTTCTGCTCATCTATATTAGGAGGAGCTGAGCTTGTGCGAGCAGGAATCTGCGAGTAATAGCAAAACATGATTAACCCCCTATAGTTACAGGAGCTATGTACTGAACAAAAGTTTACTCCAGGAGGACAGTGAGCAATTAGTAGATATTAAACTTACAGCCATCCCATTCATAAAGCCAGGACTGATGGATCCAAATTGGAAAGGAAATGCCTTAGATGCATCTGCTGGGGCATACAACAACATTAATCACTCTCACAAATTAATGTAACGAATAAAAAGTTATTTCATAACATGTAACTTTACTATGACCCTAAACTACGATTCAGATTAAATCTTATTTTAATTTTCTGTATTTAATGTACAGCATAAAAAATTTACAAGGGCAACATACCCTTAGCAGGAGTTGTAGGGGCGGCTGGATCAGAACTCATGGAGGGAGGTTGAGAGGTAGGAGCTTTTGGAACAGCTCTGGTGCTCCTTTGCACAGCTGACGATTCAAATGGCTTGGCAGTTGCATTAGTAACTGGCGCATCAGATTCTCCTATAACAAAATATTACAAGCGGATCGCGTCCATAAAACAATATCAAGAACTCAAATAAATACATGAAATACGCTCACATTGCCAATTGCAATGTGCATATAATTCCCCTAAACAACATACCACCGCACTCAAAAACCAACTAAGCGAAGAACCAATTTTCAAAAAGACATATTTACATCAAACTTACCATGAATCTGTGGCTGTAAGTGGGAACCGTTTGGAACAGTCCGGGCTGCATAAGTACTATTAGACTCAGCCGAATTCACCAGTGCAGGGTTTACCCTAGATTGCCCACCTTGTGCATTGTTATTAGACTTCTTGTTAAAACTAACACAGGCAACAATAAATCAATAACAATAACAAAACAGAAACAAAATAAAGAACAAAAGCACGCCACTTATAACGATTAAAGAGAAAACACAAGCAAATCATATAACCCTAGGTCACCGAACAACAAACTCAATTTCAATCCACACCACCTCACACTGAAAAAACCCAACCCAACACGAAATTTAAAAAAAAAAAGGTTAAATTAGAATCGCAATCCCAACACCTATGAGAACACGCAAAAGTTCAAAAAGAAAGAAAAATAAAATCAAATAGAAAGAAAACCTCAAAATTGCAAACCCTACCAAACTCACCTCCGGTTAGAGGAGAGCGACGGAGAAGGCCCGGCGCCGCCACCGCCGCCTCCGCCCCTGCCGTACGCACCGCCGGAGGAGCCTCGCTGCTGATTGAAGCTGGCGGATCGCCCGGATTTTCGGTACACAGCGTCGCTCTTCTCGGACTTTGATTGATTGAAGGACATAAATCCCAACCCTTAATTCCTCAAAATCAAAGTTTCTTGAAAAACAAAACAAAAACACAAAAAGAGAGGAAAAAATAGAAATTTTCCCTCCTCAATTTCCCCTGCAACGAAACAAGCAGATCCACGTCATCATCGCACGCAAGCAAAGAAAGCCCGTACGAGGAACAACATGAAAAAGTGAGGTTAGTTGGGTGAGAGAGTGAGGCACCTGAAGTGTGTGCAATTAGGGTTTCTTTTTGTTTTCCTTTTTCCCTTTGTATTGTTATTATTCGGTGGATGGTGCTTCCCAGTGGCGTGTGTACCTGAGACCGATGGATAGAAGAAAGGAAAGGGCGATTTGGGAAGAGAAGAGAGAGAAAGAGAAAGAGAGAGAGAGAGAGAGAGAGAGAGAGAGAGAGAGAGAGAGAGAGAGAGAGAGAGAGAGAGAGAGAGTAGTGTGCGAAAGCGTGGTAACAAAAACGAAAATACTCGTCCTAAGAGTGAGGCTTAAGAGAGTGGTCAAAAGAAAGGGTAGGTTTTTTAGGAGATCATTTCAGAAACGCCTCGCTCGCGCTTTTGGTGAGATAGATCATAGATACCCTCCTCTCCTTCTAATTCCTTTCTTCATTCACTTTCTCAATCCATAATAAATCAAATATCCATCTTTCTAAACAATTCTTTAATATTTACTTTCTTAAATTTACAAATTATTTTATAACAAACTAACCCCTACATAATACTAGATTTTTTATTTTTATCATAATTCTTTTCATTTATTCAAAATTAATATTCAATTTCTTAACTATATATCCAGATAATACAAACAAACTACTACAGATGGTTTCTAGTTTTATTCGAATTTTTATTTCAAATTTTATAGTTTTTGATTCAAAAAACTTTATTTATAATAAAAAAGTATTTTTATTCTTGACCTATCGAAATTTTTTCAATTAAATGTATATCCCTCCCTCTGTTAATATGAATAGAATTTCTCTAGAGTCAATCGTAATAATTTAAAAAAATTAGTTAAAATCTTTAAAATGTAAAAAACTACTTTTAAACATTAAGTTTTTTAGCACATTTATATTTTTTTTGTCATACTTTTTAGTCCTTACATTCTTAATCATAAAATTCATATCATATATTTTCCTTGCAACATAAATGAACTAATTTACTTTTTTTTTTTCTTTTAGTTTAGTTTGTTTGTGTGATCCGGAATGAGATTTCTTAGTTGCGATAAGATTATTTGACATTTTAGTTAGTACATAAGGAGAGCATCTAAATGTGTTGGTAATATTTTCTTTTATTATCTTTTTTTACTTTTTTAAAAATAGTTATTATCTTCTTGACAAACAGTTATCGAGTGAAGTGTATAGTATTTTAGATTTTAGATGGAGGATTCTTTTTCAAGTATATTTTGTTGCTCTAATCTTCTAAATTATTATTATTCAAATAATTTAAACATATCAAATCATGAAATTAATGGTCATATAAATTCAAGTAGTTTGCTAATATAGTTGATTTTAGATTCTTCCCCAAAGAATTTTTCAGTAAAATTTAAAATTACATACATTACTCTAACTCTTTTTATCTGTATTGGTTCTTACCAGTGGTTAAAAAACATTACGTTGTATGTTTTTTATATGGAAGGTTGTATGATTTACTCCAAAAGTTGTTATATCATGTTACCATTAACACATGTGTAAACAACTAACACATGCTTAAAGTTTAAACTTTTCTAATCAAATATTGCAGCATATAAATATCTTATTATATAATTAGATTTTCTAATAAGTATTATTTTATATAAATTATAGCATAACTGAAATTTATGATAAATCAATAATATATTTTAGTATATAAATTATAACTCATTGTTATTAAAAGATTAAATTGTGGTATAAGATTATCTCTAAGTGTTAATAATTTCCTTCAATCAAAAAATAATAAACTAAAATGGATATACGGTTAAGAAACAAATATACTTGTACACTGAATAAAGTAAAGAAGGGTATAAAATTATTTTTAAAAAATTACTAGATACTATAAGAGTGTGCGAAATATAATTTAAATTAGGAGACGAGGAGTTTAGAGCTTACAATTATATTAAATGATATTCATATCTTAAATATACACTTACTTACCAAGTAATTTAATAAATTATACATAATTTTATGTTTTCTAATAAAATAATGTTTTTTATTTAAAAAGAAATATTTTTTAAATATTGTTTATGACATATTTTAAATTTTTAAAGATTAATTATTGTATTCAAATGTTAATGAATATGAATTTTTAAATAAAATAAGGAAGTGCGTATCAATTTATCAAAAATATAAGATTATTAAATGCTATTTATTAAAGTTATAAATATACGTAAATATTTATTTAAAAAATAAAAGAAAATCATTGTGTTTTGATAAAAATATAAAATACAGAAGAGACGAGTGTATTTAAAATAATAGTGAAATTTATAAGTATAAAAGTGGTGGAAGATGAAAAGAAAGGAAACATTAATAATATATCCTAACTTCTTATACACAACTTTTAATATGTTATTGGTAAAACTCCGGAAATAAGAATAATAGAAAGATTTGAAAATTCTTTATAGTTTTCAGTAAATATTAAATAGAATTAGTGGAACCCATTAGAATATATTAGAATATAAGTAAAATTCAGGAAATAAGAATTATAGAAAGAATTGCATAAACTTTATATTTTTCAGTAAACATTAAACAACACTAATCCAAATATTAGTGAGATTTACAAAATATTATAGATTTCAATTAATAGCAGAAAGTATTTTAAAAATTATATTACAAACATTTTTCATTGAAATATCTAATTAAAAGAGTAAAGATTATAAAAGTATATTAGCTAAATACATATTTTAATTTATAATATATAAAACTTTACTAGACGTGCATTTTGACTGTTTAGAAGATTTTAAAGCACGTTATCATACGTTTATGTCTTAACCCAACCTAGTTGCTTAAGTTTTTAATACATATGGAATTGTTATTATTATATGGCACAGCTTTAATAGCAATAGAATGTATTACAAGATCTAAATTTTAATTGGTATTTTATTTGATTGTTGATATTTTAAAGATAATAAATATTTTTATTCATCGGGATTGATATAAGATTTAAATCTTAAATTTTATGAATTGAAAGATTTTATAAGACTCAGATTTTAAACCACCTTTTATAATAAAGATATCTACTTAAAGTAATTTGAATAATTATTTACAATAAATATTTGATTTTGGGAGGAAATTTAATTAATGTCACAAAATATTCACATAGCTTATTATTATAACATCTAAAATAATCTAACTACGGTAGCATTTCACTCCATAAAAAATAACAACGAAGAATTTATTTAGTATTTAAATTACAACTTAAACATATAAGATAAGTATATATATATATATATATATATATATATATATATATATATATGAAAGAGAGAGTCAAAATTAAATCTTTAATATGTTTGATACGTAGTTCATACATCTTTATTTATATATCCTCTAGTACAATCTACCAATGCACAAATGATACACGCAAGGATAGATTATTAAAACAAAAATTTAACTTAAGAAAAATATAAACAAAATGAAATATTTTAACTAAAAATTATAAAAAAAGTAATTTTATCAAATACAAACATTTAAAAACCATATAGACCTCATAAGTCTATATATAAAAGTATATTCAACAAATTAAATGTCAATTATACTCATATTACATGTCTTGTTAGAGACTAACATCAAATTCAATTAAAGAGAAAAATTAACATATGACTTAAAAATAATAAATCATGATAAGTTTATTATAAATTAAGTCACAAGTGGATTATCAATTATTTTTAACAACCCTTGAAACGATGTTACTTCCTGAGAGATCATAAAATTTCATCTAGTTCCCAGGATTTTTACTTTTGGAGGTTTTTAAAACTCCAACTACTTCCGGGAATTTTAAATCCCTCAAATGTCAATAATTAATTTTCAATAATTATTCTTGGGGTTTCAAACTCCCAGTAATATTTCATTTGCTATGTTTTTTTTTTCATAAATCCTAAAACAAATGAAAGTTTATAAAAGTCCAAGATTTTAAAATTTTAATATTTATAATTGGCATGTAACATACTTATAAAATGAACATAAACAACAACTTCATCAAGTATCGTTACAAGATCAAATAATGTAAACAAAAATGTAGACCACACATGTCCCAAGTTTACATATTTATAAAGAAATTGAAATAATTTATTCATAGTTTGGCAGCCTAATTATTTTTCTATGTTTAGCTTTGTCACTATGGAAACCTTGGTTCATGATTGAGGCCTCAAGAACAAATTTGGGAGGCTTCCATTATACTCCTCATGTTTAAAAGCAAAAGTGGACCTGCAACATTGAGCCACCATCACTATTTGTGAAAATGGTTGCTATATACAGCCATGTCTTCTATGGATTATTCAGAAATTTGAAGAACACGTTGAACCATAAAGCTTCCTTTTATGTCTAAGTATCACATATAGGTACAAGAAGTGCAATATATTGCCTGCATCAAATGTTGAATGAGTATTAAAGTCCTATTAAGGCTCTTACCAATGTATTTCAAATAACCAAACATTACACGGTATACGATGGAAAAGAAGGATAGCAGCATCATCTAAAATTGGAATGACAAAGAATACCCAATTTGTGATTCCTGGAAGCCAGAAAAGGGAAGAAAGAAAGCAAACTGCAAGGTATTCATGCATGCAACCAAAAAAGTAATGTATAAGCTACTTTGACTTGAACTCCCACCTCCTGAGTTAGTTAAAGGATGCACTTTGCTACATTTTGAATTATCTGTATTTGCATTTTCACAGAATTTAGATTTTGCTTTCAAAAACAGTATCAGATTCAAAGCATATTAAAACAATTCTTTATTAATCAAAAACTCAAATAACATTCTTATTCAATTTCAAACAATCAAATAAACATAATCTCTACATGAAAATCAAGATTTTATTCACAAGTCATTTTCACATTCAAATGATCTATTGTAAGGTTCTATAGAAAACATTACAAATTCTCTTACCTGTAATTTCTTGCTCTAAAAGAGTTTCAACTCAAGGTAGATTATCACTCAAAATTTAAACATCTAGAGCATAGTGTTAAGAAAAAGTTTGATACTCATAATTTTGATTAGGTGCTTAAAACAAATAAGACACGGCTCAAACAATAAATAGTAAAGACGCATGTGTTTCATCTAACATATAGAACTATGTAGTCTTATTTCTATAATCAATAAACATTTACATGCTTATACAATATGCACATAAATTCTAAGTAAATGTTGCATTTAGGGATAACAAAAATACTTATATGTATACGCGGACAAAATTTGCAACAAATAGTTGGTACTTCTGAATAATAGAAATAAGTAAGTAGCGAGTAGCAAATATTTTAATACCCATTTATAAACGGGTCAGGTATGAATATCGTATTCTCCGTACTCGTAGTTATCAATTACCCGCAAAAAATTAAAATTAAAATTTAATTTACATTTTATTTAGTTAAATTTAATTAAAATTAAAATTTAATTTACATTTTATTTAGTTAAATTTAATTAAAATTAAAATTTAACTTATATTTTATTTAATCTGTTATATTATATATATTTTTTTGTAATTTAATTTATATTTTATTTAAAAAATTATAAATATATTTTTAAAATATTTGTGGATATTCAGATACCAGCGGGTTTTTTTAAAACTTGTAGGTATTTTTTAAATGGAAATCTGACATATAGTAGGACAGATAACAGATGATTTTTTTTGTTGCGGATTGGGTAGTGGATAGACACTATTGGTGCTTGACCCAACCTATTGTCATTCCTAGATGCATTTCATGTGTGTGTATGTGTGTGTATGTATTCTTAAACTATGTTGTAGGGAATGTTCGTTCCTTAAATCTAGGTAGAGAGGCATTATTACCAAGACGTGGTAACTCCAGCCAACCTATCATGATATTTCTTAAAGAAATGAAGTGGATTTAACGCATGCATAAAACACATTAAATTCATATTTTACGTCAAAGCTCATTTAATGAAGTCATTTAAGTAAGTCTAAAGCTAACCCAACAATAAAAAAAAATATTTGTAATGATTCTTTTCTCTCACAATCCTTTATAAACCCATCTTTTAAGAAGAGCAATAGAGCTAAATTTAAAAATAATGTTGAATTGATGAAAAATATATTTTTTAGCTCAAAAGAAGCATTGTAAATAACATTATTTATGTTCATTTTAGCAAACTAATGTAGAATGTCCACCCTTGTAAACATAAAAAGACTCAATCCTTTTTTAGTGAGGAAATCCTACAATTTGTTGATCATAAAGATATTTTATTTGTCTTTATGAAAAAGTGGTTTGTTGTTAAATAATGTTCGTGTTAAGCTTAGAATGTCTTGTTATCTAAATAATACTCAAATAGTGTTAGCTAGGAGTGACTACAATTCAAAATAATATATACCTAATACGTTGTCTAGTTGATTATTCTAGTCACTCTAGACACCTAGACGTCTGATGTCAACCTGATACGTTGTCTAGTTGAGTATTCACATCACTCTTGACACCTAGACGTCTGATATCAACCTGATATGTTGTCTACTTGAGTATCCTCACTTCGGCTTACAAGTGTTTTAGTTTTCTCCAAAACATACAACAAATCCACCACGAGATATTACAAGGTACAGATGTTTAACTCTCCATGAGAGGATATGGTTACAATTACAATGTAACACTTGTAAAGTTACAGACTTAATTAAACTCTCCTAGAGAGGATAAATCTAATGAAGTGGAGTCTTGTAATTTAGAGGTTGCTTCCTTTGCTGAAGAGCATCAGATGATGTAAACTTGATGAGTAGCATCATTGATGTTCAATTTCCATGCTTATGTTTGCTCTTTATCTCTTAACTTCAGTGAGGTTGAATCTTCTTGAATGGAGAAGCTTCAAACGATATGCACGTGAAAAGCATTAGGACAAGTACTTGCACATTCTTTTTTCTCTTCTCTTTGATGAAATTGTTCTTTTTTTATCGAAGAACTATAGACTATGTTAGCTTAGAGGAGTAGTTATATTGAATATTCAATCAATTTTCGAATGATTTCTCCTTATCTTCCTCATTCTTTATGGATGGAAGAACTTTAGATAATGTGTATAGGCTTGGTAAGCAATGGAGTGAATATTCAATTTATGATCTCTTTCTTTTCTTCTCTTCCTTTTAATATTCTCTCAACTTCATTTCTTAATTTCATTTCAACCTCAACTTTTTCAACCTCATTTTTTTTTTCTCTCTTTTCTTCATCTCATCTTAGGCTTCATGATCATTTCTTCTCTTTTTTCTATTTTCATTGCTTTGTTAGTCTTTTCTCTTCTTCTGATCTTCTTTATATAGCCTTTTGAAGAGATGACCGTTGGACATGGAGTTGACCTTAGTGTAGGCTTCTTTAGTACGTTTTCGTAGATGGTCACACTCATTTGTCTTGCCATGCAAAGGTACAATATTTTATCATATCTTTATTAAACTGTGACTTATATGTCATGTCAAGTAGTTACTAAGATCATCCTCATAACGTTTATTTCTTCTCTAACGTGTTTATCCACGTTTGCAGTTGCTCTGATTAATCCATTGTGTAATTTTGATATGCACATTAAATAAGGACAAGGTATCCAAGTAAATAACACTTTTATCATACATGCATTAAATGACATAAAATGTTTTGATTGTTTATGAACGTTATCTTACATTATATGCTCAAAACATCTTGTCATGCATCATGTCAATAAATATATCAATTGATCACAAAATTCAGATAATATTAGACAATATAAGGTATATTGTTATTTGTTGTGAAGAATTAGACGCTTATAGATGAAAATTAGTTTATACATAAGGATTGATGCATTTTTCATCCTACAATGTTATTTGCAAGACATTTTCCATTGATTACAAGTTTGAGATCATTTCTTTATTCATCAGAGCTAATATCCCTTAAACGATGTTTTTGCTTTAGCTGTTTCTCCTCTTGTGGCACTGATTAATTTTGAGACATCAACCTTTAGTATTATATATTTTCTTAAGAGTGAAGTGTCGTCCTTTAGACTTAAGGTATATCCCTTTGTTTTGCGCATTGGTCCTTTAGAAGGTACCCAATGTAATGTTACACTTGATAGATTTTTGCATTCAATGCTTTACCAGATTTACTCAGACACTTTTATACTCATCACTTTGTGTCGCCGCCCAAGAACGCTGCCCAATGACACGAGCAAGACTACACCAAAACCCAACGAAAACGCATTTTAATCGGTTCAAATGAAAGATAATTCATCAAAGAGTAATGTAATCGGAGTAAAACTAATTTTAAACGGTGCAAAAGTGAGAAAACGAACCTGAAAAACTTAGCCCGTGGAAAGAAAACGCGAGAAAGATAATGAACATTAAGTGCACGTAATTGCTGCCTCGCGTTCGCGGTGTTTTAATGCAGCCATATAGAAGTTTGTTCCCCCCACAACAAACATCTATATGGCTTTAGAAGTCAGATTGGCGGGATCTGACGTCTAAATGGAGTCAAAAAATAACTTTTTAGATTTAAAAAATAAGTATATAAAAGTCTGTTCTCCCACATCAAACGTCTATATGGCTTTAGAAGTCGGATTGGCGGGATCTGACGTCTAAATGGAGTCAAAAAATGACTTTTTAGATTTAAAAAATGAGTATATAGAAGTTTGTTCCCCCACATTAGACGTCTATAAGGCTTTAGAAGTTTGTTCTCTCTAGAACAAACGTCTATATGGTTGTTTTATTTACAGAAAATGGCACTAGTCATTTTTTACGTTGGATATTCAAGGGTCGGACGTCTAAAGGGTGATGTTAAAGGTTTTTTCTGCACTAGTGTACGTTAGTTTTCGTGTAAAAATGAGAGTGTTGATAGGTGAGTTTGAGAAATAATGATCTAGAATGAGGTATGGTAAGTTAATAACTTTTGTGTGACTATTTGAGACTTGGTAGTGTGGTGATTTAGAAGTGTGTAATAGACAGTAAGAGGTGTCCTGAAATGAATTTTGGTGCATTTTAGGAGTGTTGGAGAGTGAGATTTTAAATTGAAAGATCTGAAGAGATTTGGATTGTTTGGGGTCTGCCTTTGAGTCAATTGTGACTTGTTCAAACCCCTAAGTGACTTGTTATGAGCTAAAATTTTTAGATTTGAATTGTGGTCTTTAAAAGTGGTGTTTTGAGTGTTTTAAGTTTGAATCTTGTTGTAAATCATGTTGATAAGTAGTTTAAGTTGGTTTATACACTTTTGGTTAGGTCCATTTTAGTTTAGGATTTAATCTGGGAGTAATAGAATTTAGTAAAAGTATTTAGGATAGGTCATGAGGGTTTTAGGAGTGCATATTTTAGTGTTGCAGAATTATGCAGCGAGGCTAGACGAGCAAGAATGGCTCGTTTGGCGAGTTTTTGGGAGTTCTTTTAGTGAGTTCAAATGGTTAGGCGAGTCAGCTCGCTAGGCTTATGCCCCTTGTTGTTTTGCCTCTTGTTGGGCAAGCAAAGGCTACTTGATGGGCAAGCTTTAGGTGTTTTTGGCAGTAAGTTTTAGGGGTTGGGCGAGCTCCCTCACTTGATTGAGGAGGCTTCCTATTTGGGCTCTCGTTGGGCAAGTAGGCTATTTTCGCTAGGCAAGTGATTTGGGGTTATTTGGTTGTTTTATTTTTTATTTCTCTTATGTGTTTGGATTTATATGGTGTGATGATTTATCTGATACTCAGTAATATGGTTTGGAACATATGATTGAATGGATGTGAGGTTTATAAGAGTTTTAAGGAGAATTCTTAATGGTTGTATCATAGTGTTGTTGGTATTAATGTAGGGAACTTAATCTTAAGGGTTATCCTGACACTTTAATGATTATACATTCTCAAGTAGAGAGGGGTGACACATGTGGTGAGAGTAGTAGGAGGTCTTAGTCTAGGGACTTTACCTTAGCCTAAGGCATTGTTTAACGGACTAACCTTGTGTGAAAGCTTGGGGTGAACCAACTGTTTCACCACTACAAGTGCATGATCCGTCATAGCTCGACATTCATACTATATTCGGATAATCAAGTCTAAGTTTATTGCATGATTTTAGGATGTTCGATTACTTGGCTTCAAATGTGATGTATGTTGAAATCTTAAATATTCTTTGACATTTCTGTTTACACTAGCTTACCTTGTTTTTGTGTGTTCTTTGTTCAGTTATCTTTATGTACTTGTTTGGGCAATGATCATTTAGTGAATGATTAGGGAGAGATGATGTGACGGTGAAGCAAGTGTTAGGTGAAGTTGATCTAGAGGCGTAGTAACTTTAGTGTTTATGTACTTATCAATTATGTTTTAACTTTAGTGGTTTCACGTACCTATTCTTGTATTTTTTTTAGCTTAGTGTTTTATATATAAAAATTGTTTTTATAGTTATGCTAGATGACTATAAATTAACTTTATATTTGTGTTTGTCAAGTAATCTACTTTATTAGTGATGTGATTATTCCTTTATAATATTAATTCTATTTAAAAATGAGATGTTACAATTTTTGTTTGAGCTAAAAGTTCTCACTTATTTAAAAATTAAAAAAACAAATTTAATCAATTTCACAAAACAACTCAAAATTGTTCATTATAAACCTTATACTTACTTTTAAATATTAAGTTAAAGTTATTTTTTTTAATTAAACTTATATATACCCACATAAAGAAAAAAATTGTTACCCAGTAAACAAAATGATCATTCAAAAAATCTTATACCATATTAAAAAACATAAAACGACATAGCAACGAACTTTCTTTAAGCATTTCAAAGAATACCTTATACGTATTTTGCAAAATATAACTAATACAATTCAGTCCAGCTATACCAACCAAAATTGTATTTAAAATCAAAGCCAACTCTACATCATCCATTTAAATCCAACCATGCCATATAAAGTCTCAAAATTTTAAACTCACTGTTATGTTCCTAGCCAACAACAACACCTACTTGAAAAATTCTAACTTGAAAGTCCTACAAACAAAATACATCATTATAACATAAATTAACCAAAATACAATGATTTTGTTTAGATTTTACGGAGCATTCCGAGATCTATGCATGCAAAATGCTAAAAACAACTAAAGATTTGATAACAAAATTATATTTGGTTTAGTTTTCTATCTTTTTATCGCTAGATAAAAGTGTAAAATATGAGATTATTTAAAAATAAAAAATAAAATAACTTAAAAAAAAGTACGAACTTAGAAAAATAACGTATGAAAACAAAATATTTCGAAAAGTAGTATCATAATTAGTTGTATGAATAATTTATCCCATCATTAATAATATTTTTATCAAATTCTTTATAATTAAATTTCCATCCTTCAAATGAATCCTAAAGATGATTAGAATATTTTTTTCACCGGCCAAATTCAAATAAATTTACTATTTTACTAACTTATCTATCTAATATTCATGATGCTAGAATTCTTATTATGAATGCAAATAATTATATTTGATTCCTAAATTTATAAATAAATAAAATCTTCATTTAGGATACGTACAATGACGGTATTCAATATATGATCATTAAATTGTAATATTTAAATATAAACTTATATTGTAAGCACCAACACTGAAATTTTATTTCAAAAGAAATATTTTCAAAAACTTATTATGATAAGGAGTAATAAAAATGTATACACCAATATATTCAAAAACTAAAAATAGCATAATCCTACTAAAATAAAATATTTCATCACTAAAATAAAATATTTTATCATAAATATTCAGAAAACAATTTATATAAAGTATATATTATATCCAGTAGAATCGTTTAAAAGATAAAATTATAATGATATAAGACATGTACATTTTCAAGTTACTATATTATAATTATACCTAACATGATATAATATTGTCTCATGACTTAAACATTTAGCTCATCATCCACAACAGGTGCTCCTACATGTGCATCTTCAGTTGCTTACCTTTTCAATACAAAAAAAGAAGACAGCACAACAACCACAAAATACACAAGAATGTAAGCTAGTTGGAAAAAGACATCATACATTTGTAATATAACATGTCATTATCATACAAAAGCATACATACAACTAAACTTTTAGAACTCAAGTTATCCGGATACATGCTCTTAAGTCAGACTAGTGAAACCAAGCATTTCGGGTCATAAAATACTACTCTATTGAGCTTACACACACAAGGTTAGTCCTTGTCACGATCATAAAAACTTTGGGGTTGTCCTTATGGTAGGATCTTCTGTCACTCTCACCACTTAATCATTCTCTTCTACATGAATATGAAGATTAATAGAGTTTAGGACAATTACACAAAAATTGAAACAATTCTCACCTCAAGGCACATCCTAGTGAAACACACATTCAATGAGTTTTCCCCCTAGAAATACCCTACAACTCCTTCAATCATGCCTTTGTTCACTTTACAAACCAAATAGAGTATTAAAACCACAATTGGTATCATAAAATTAAAGAAAATAACCACCAAAAGATACATAACAAATGGCGTTAAGCGATATTAGAGGCGCCCTTGCGTTGGTGCTCAAGGGACCTAGCAATCAACAACAAAACCCCTAGAACACCTCTAGATAAATTTTAAATATTGGTGCTCAAGAGCATAGGGTGGCACCCAGCGGTTCAAAGTCAGTGACCTCACTAACTTTGGTGTTGCCCAAAGTAGCATAGGTCCGCCCAAGGAAAACCAAGTCAAAGAGCCACTATCAAAGTGTCGCTCAACAACATCATCTTACGCTCAACACCCTAGGGCGAAATGGCTACAGACCTTGAAATTTTGAAGTTGGTGCCCAATGCCCCTCCACTGGCGCTCAACGTCATATCAAACACCAGAAAAATGAATGAGAATTATCTAGCTTGATCAGTTACCTCTAATTGGTACATCTACTTCTTTCTTTAATTCAAATAGCTAAAAACTAGTCTTTAGTTGATACTAATCAAGATAATTTCTCATTTTAGAATATTCTCATTCAATTTCCATGTCAAACCATAATTCATTATATTCAAAAACACATACTACAACATTTATTCAACACAAATCATTATCTTTACAACAATTAACACAGTTTCAACAATTTATACATTAGATTTGTCACACCATCCACATATAATGTAAATATCAACATATAGGCACAATCATAATAATAAACTAGCTTCCCTTGCCTCTTTAACAACTCTAATATTTCTAAATACCATGAATCTTTTAGTTCTACAAGATGCTCTATCTACATAGAAACATCACAATAATGATCATATCATACCATTATGATCATTGACCAATAAAGAACCTTATTGATGGCATAAATGACACATGCAACCAAAATAGGACTGCATGCAAAGACAAAACATATTAGACCAAAATAGGACTACATGAACGGAGAAACTAATCAATCCAAATTGAAGAGGTCTACACAAGTATCACTTTAATGATTTTAGATCTTCAAACAAATAAACATAGAAGGAGAACTTCTATAGAAAAATGAGAGAACTATAAAAAAGTAATTTCTTAAGAGATTGTTTAAAATAATGAAACTTATTTATAAAAAAATTATATATACTAAATCTTTTTAATATTGAAATAATCTAATCTTACTATTTTTAAATGGCAATTCTAAAATATCATTTTCTATATGTTTAGAATGATAAGTTCTTTTTAAGAAATAGTTTTAAAAGATTTGTAAGATAGTTAATTTATTTATAACAAATTAATAATATGGATTGACTTTTATATAGTTTCTATTTGGTTTAAATATTTTTATCTTTTTATTTATTAATAATTTTTTAGTTTTTATTACTTTAAAAAAATAGCTATAAAATTAGAAGTATTTGTTACTGTATAATTTTTTTTTTATTTTGATGAAAATGATAAGTATTCTTATTATATAATTATAACATTAAAAATTAGTAAAACATATTTTTATAATTATTTTCTGTGTATATAACTTCTTATATACTTGTCAGTAACATTTTTTTAATTATATTATTTATTATTATACCAAAAGTAAATACAAATGTATCATAGTTTTCAAGAATAATTTATACTTTATATAAATAGATTTGTGTTTTATGACTACTCTCTCCACTACTTCCACTACTTTTTCTTTTCTAGTCTTATAAATATAATTATTTATAGTGATGGTATTAGTACAATTTTTTTTTCATCATTTTACTCTTTAAACATAATGAATTTTATTAATTTAATGGTATGCATTAAATTATTCATCATAAATATTGATTATTTGTAATGAGAAATTAAAAATATTATAAAATTAATAAAATATAAGTATGATATTTATATGTATAAATATTTATAAATTTAATAATAATTTATTATTATAATAATTATGAAATTAATATAATTTAACTATAGATTGTTGCTCATGTGTAACCTATATTGAAATACTGGTGTGCATGTTAGACGAGTGTAACATCTCACAGGTATTTATGTCTTCATTTGACACTTCTTCATGCACAGTCAAGTTTTTTAGTGTTGAATTGCCACGTGCTCTGCACGAGTCACCAATGTTACTTTGAGCTTAATTCTTTTGTACCTGTCCACTCTACTTTCAAAGTTACTAAAAAAATTATTTCACTTTATAAGGAAGGAATATTAGAAAAAATTTAGGTTACTTCGTCTCAAAGTAAAAACAAACAGGAAAATAAATTTAATTCATAATAAGTAATATTTATATTAGTTTGTTGACAAAATAAACATCCTCTCCTTTATTAAACATGCCATATTATTATTGTATGTACACATTTTTATAATAATAAAATAAAAAATATAATTAAAAATTCATTATAATAATAAACATGCCATAGTATGCATTTACTAACAATTCATCCAGTGCTAAGAGAGTTCATTTTTCCTTGAGAGACTTTATCAATCAATTGTTAAGTTCAAAAATAAGCTTTTTGAAGATAATTTTATAAAAATGAACAATTAAAACATTAATAGAAAGTTTGCTATAGTAAAATACCATGATAGTGACCAACTAACTGAAACTCCCAATTGAAAAAGAATAAAAAAATGTTGAATTTGGTCGTAAACTATAATCAAACATAGTTAACTTATGCTATAATACAAATATTTAAAAAATGTGGACAAACAAATGGTAATATGTTTCCCCTGATATCTTAAATTTAAATAAAGTAAAATTGTTATGGTTACTTTATTAATAGTATAAGGGTTAGATGTTATTTATTAAAAAGGTTTAATACCCAATTTTGTCCCCAGTTTGGTTCGAAAATCTCAATTTAGTCCCTCGTTAGAAAAGTAATTGTAATGGATCCTTACTTGTAGATTTGTGAGTCAAGTTAGTCCCTTCCGTTAAATATAAGTAAACGGAGTTAATAAAATGATGATGTGGCAGTAATTAGTGCTTAGGTGTCAAAATGCAATTGTGTGCGTTGCTTACGTGGTATTAAACCTAAATTTATATATGAAATGGCGAAAACCCGAGGTTCCTGGCTCTTAAAAAACCGCATCCCCAGCCGTTACCGTACACCCTCACACACCCACCTTCACCTCACTCGCTACTCACTCACACTCATTCTCACTCTCTTACTCTTTTTCTTCGTCTCGTCTTCGTCACCTTCGTTTCAATCACACCTTCTTTTTCGCCCGGATTGTCGCTCGCGAAATCATTTCGATCGGATTGCTCTTCGACCGTAACCACTCCCAACAAACATAACCCAATCAACACACAGGGCAGAACAGATCCAACATTCACCCCTCACACTCAGATGTACACAACACACACTCGTCATTTTCAATCCCAGTAAAACATCGAATCAATCAATGCCAAATTAATCAGTAAATAAATAAAAAAAATGAGAAAAAGAGAGGGAAGAATGCTTCGGTCCGGTGGTGATGCTGGAGACGAAAGAACCCTTGAAAGAGAAATAGGAGAGCCCATCGCGGCAGCCTCGGTGGCGGCAGTTTCCGCCTCTGTGGTGGCGGCGACTGTGGACGGAGAAGGGAGAGAACTTCCCGCGTGCGACGAGCGACGGAGGAGGAGAGATTTCGCCTCGACTGGCGACGACTCCGGTGGCTCGCGGCTGCCAGTCGGGTGGAGGTTTGGACGTGCGATGAAGACGAACCCCTCCCTGGGTTGCCGGTGTCGGAGAGAGCAGACGGGATCGGAGAAGCAGTGGCACGGTGGCTGGAGTTGACGAAGCAGTGGCGCGGAAGAGGCGCGGTGGCCGGTTTGGCGGAGGGCTTTTTCGCGGTAGACAGAAGGAAAGTGTGTCGGCCTCGCACGCGAAGAAGAGGGCAGCGGCGCCGCGGTCGGCAGTTGTTCCGGTGGGGCCTGAGGTCGCCGTCGACGCTGAGACCGGTAGAGGCCGTCCCCCCTTTGAGTGTGAGGGCCTGGATCTGTTCTTCGACCGGATTGTCGCCCGCGGCCAATTTCTGAATAAAATCCCTTCTTTCCCAATTAAAAAATTATTTTTGAATAAAATTCTTTCTTTCCTAATTGATTTCCTAATTAACCAACACGTAAGCATATTTTTTGACACGTAATCAATAAGTAGTGCCACATCATTAACCCATTAACTCCGTTTAGTTATACTTAACGGAAGGGACTATTTTGACTCAAAAATTTAAAAGTAAGAACCAAATTCAAACATTTTTCTAAAAAGGGACTAAATTGAGATTTGCAAACCAAACTAGGGACAAAATTGACTACTAAACCTATTAAAATATAAAGAGATAAATATTACTTACTAAAAACCTAACAGTAAATATATGTTTAAAAGTTAAATGGTATGAGTCCTATTTTACTTTACTTAAAACCACAAAGAGAGATACCATTAATTATATGAAGAAAGGGAATAGCTGAAAAGTGAACTTTCCAAAAGAAAAAGTAAGGGTGAGTATATTCCATTGGAATCTTTTCACTCAACATTCACCAATTACATATGTATAATATAATTATTTTTGGCTTAAAAAATAAGTAAAAAATTATAAATATAAGTTTATATGATGCAAGTAGTATTTAGAATTATTAAATGTATAGTATATGTATATTTAAATTCGTCATCAAATCCATAATAATAATTCCAAAATGAAAACTAAGAATAACAATATTGATAAATAAGATAAATTTTATTTTAAATTATAAGAGACTAAATAAAATATTTAACTCATTTTGATCCATTCAAAATATTATCCATCCTTATCCATTTCACAAAATTCAATCAAAATCATCCTGAAAACTAAATTTCTTGAAAAGATATCCAATGCATCCATAGAAATAAAAGTTTAAAACAGTTTCAAAAATAAAATTTGTGAAAATATTAAAATATATTTTGAGTAGGTCAAAGGAGATTAAATCAAAAGAATCAATCTAAATTATAAGCATCTAATATCCTCATTACATAGATAATTATACAAAAAGTTTATTTAAATAAAGTAAAAGAGGGTAGAAAAAGATACAAACATAAAACTGAAGATAAAACTAAAAATAAAGAAAAAAAATTAAGAGATGAAATAAACCATAAAATATTAATATAAAAATAAAAGATAAGAAGGTAAAGGAAAAATAAAATAAACTTTCAATTGACGTTATTGTTGTTAAAACTATGTGATGTGATAAACTATGATATGAAGATGTTAGGTTTAGTTTTACAAAATGAAAATTACTTAAATATAAACTTGCCTTACTAAATTTATACCATCAGTTCATTGAATTATTCAATTTGTAATCCCTTAAGTAAATAAAACTAAGTTAATTTATTATTTTATAATATATATTTAATCAATCATTAATAAAGGTATATGAATAAAATCAATTTATTTCAAATATTAATTTTAATTAGGTGTTCTTTTGAACATTTATGGTTTAAAACCATTTTTTTAATGTGAATCAAATCTTAATCAAACAAACTTGAGAGAAAATATAAGTCAATCTTTTCCTTGTACAATCCTTAGTCACAAGATGGACCTTATATAATTTTATATTATTTTTGAAATCTTGTTTAGTCTCAAATATTCATTTGTAATAAATAGGTTTGACACTTTTTAGTAACATAACAAGTTTTCAACTCTCAACTTATACTTTTCATTCATTACTTCAATATGTTTTTTTAAGTTGAAATCTTGTATGATTTAATTATCTTCCATAATCTCATTATTTTTTTCATGTTTTTAGAGAAATAATACATAATAATATAGAATAATATTTTTCCTTTTTCTCGTGGATCTCCATAAAGGTATTAGCTCATGAAGCACATATTCTTAAGGATCTTGAGGATCTTAAGTTTGTTCTTCATAAACAACCAAATTTTCTTGAATGGTAATATTTTGCAGAGGTTTTGAATTTGTTTTATCAAAAGAGACTCTATAAATTAGTTATGAAATTGTCACCGATTCTTCCTTTAATACAAAATCTCTAATCTTGTTCTATCTCAAAAGTGAGAGAGTCACCATCATAGTTTATTAAGAAAAACTATTAAAAAACTTAAAATAAAAATAGTTTGTGAAACTAAATCGAGTTCAAGATTTGGTTAGGCATAAGAAAAAGTATTAGCATTTACAACATTTATTTAAGGGTTAAATATGTTTTTAGTCCCTAAACTATTGGCCGTTTGTGATTTTCGTCCCTCTTTCAAAATAAGGTACAATTTGGTCCTTATTCTTTTCGAAACTTTTGTTTTAGTCCTCGAAAACTAACACCGTTAAAAATTAGCTGACGTGGCTAACGGTAGACTGACACACGATTTTTTTTTTCAAGTGTTTCTCACCTTTTCTCCCCTTCTCTCTCTTCCTTCCATCTTCCACCCAACTTCATCTTTCACAGCATCCCTGATCACATCTTCCCCAATATCATGACACTTAACTTCACAACTCTTCCCTCTCGCAACCTCCACGCATATCCCAGCGGAGCGTATCCTTGTTCTTGCTGCGACCAATAGGCCGTTTGACCTGGATGAAGCAATAATTAGGAGATTTGAAAGGAGGTATGTCTACTTTGAAATTCAGTAGACATATATATATATATATATATATATATATATATATATATATATATATATATATATATATGTTTGTGACAATCTAAATACTTTGAAATTCAATAATACTTTATCATTTGTAATTACTGTAACGCCCATCTTTTGTTAATAGAATAATGGTGGGGATGCCAAGCGTGGAGAACCGGGAAAAAATTTTGAGGACTCTTTTGCGAAGAGAAAAGGTGGACAAGAAATTTGATTTTAAGGAACTCGCAACTATGACAGAAGGATACAGCGGAAATGATCTCAAGGTTTATGCAATTTTCTAACTATTTCACTAAATATGTGACTATCGTGCTACAACCTGAAAATGTTTTTACTACTTTTAGCTTTTGATGCTCAAAGCTGCCTAACACATTTTTCACTCCCACTAATTGTTAAATGTAGAACTTGTGTACAACTGCTGCTTACAGACCTGTTAGAGAGTTAATTCAACAAGAGAGGGAAGATGGAAGGAAGAGAGAGAAGGGGAAAAAAGGTGAGAAACATTTGAAAAAAAAATCGTGTCAGTCTACCGTTAGCCACGTCAGCTAATTTTTAACGGTGTTAGTTTTTTAGGACTAAAACCAAAGTTTCGAAAAGAATAAGGACCAAATTGTACTTTATTTTGAAAGAGGGACGAAAACCAGAAACGGCCAATAGTTGAGGGACTAAAAACATATTTAACCCTTTATTTAAAAACGGTTTTCCTTGATTAAATGTTTAACATTAATATAATTTTTAAAATACCTATTTTTCCTCAAAAATTAAACAAAATAGACAAATACAAATTAATAAAGAAAATATTTTTGAATTTCTTTTTTGGATTCCAAAAAATTGACCTTAGTCCTGTATATTTTCATTTACATATGATAAATGAGGGTTAGACAATCCTTTTAAAACTATTTGAAAAATATTTTCAAAACTTTTGATTGAAAAGTGAATCCGACAATTGTTTTTATATGATTGAACTTGTTTTTATATATGTTCATTCACATTAAGAAACTAGTAATCACACAATTCACTATAACGAATAAAATTTGGCCAACATGGTTGTTACCACAACAATTTAATCAAAATCATATTGTGATAAAAGATAAATTTGTTAATTTATATAAAAAATACGTCAAAATTCACATCTAAATATTTTTTTTTATCGATTGATACTGTAAAAAAATTTAAGCCTAGATGAAATTGAACTCTTTCACAATTTGAATGAAAATTTTATGATGAAATAAAAATATGATTTGTTTTGGTAGAATTTTATAAGTAATCATTAAAAGGGGCAATTTAAGATACGTTTGTTTTCACTTTTAAAAACTTGTAGGTGTTACGTAGGTTCTTAATATACTTATAATTAGATTATGACATTACACCACCATGAAGTAACCTAATTTACTGCTATTATGAATTATGGAGTTTACAATAATTTTTTTTTTCAGACTACACAATTTAAAATTATATTCTTTCTTAAAAATATATTTTCGGATTGCATGTAGAAGTAAAAAATAACTTTTTTATTGTACAATATAGAAGTTAAAAATGACTTCTAGATTATATGGTCTAGAGACTGTTTTTTCTTACAAAACCTTTCGAATTACGTAATCTAGAAGTCACATATGAATTTCAAACCATGCAATACGGAAATAAAAAATAACTTCCATACTTTGAAGTTGGTTAAGAAAATGACTTTCATACTTTGAAGTGTGGTTAAGAAAACAATAACTTTCAAATTGCAAAACTTAAAAGACATTTCTGGCTTTCGAATTGCTAGTTTTGCTTTCACATTGTCCGATCCAAAAGTCTTTATATATATATATATATATATATATATATATATATATATATATATATATATATATATATATATATATATATATATATATATATATATATATATATATATATATATATATCCAAATTATGTGATATGTAAATATTTTTTATATTTTTGACTTCTAGATTGTAAAATATAAAATTATTTGACTTTTGAATAATTTAAAAATAGTTTTTAATTTTCAGATTATACAATTAAAAAACGCGAAATGGAAATGTTTATATCCATGGACAAAATATTATGGATGTAGGAAGAATTTGCCTTCTTAAATTTAAGCATTCAGGCAATGAAGATACTAAGTTTTAAAATTGCAGCCAGTTCTTCCTACACCCCGTACTTTTGTCCTACATCCCACAAATATGAAATTACCATTATTATCTTCATAAATTGTACAATCCAAAAATAAAAATTGACTTCCAAAATGTATAATCTAGTAAGCTTTCAAATTAAATAAACCAAAAATAAAAATTACTTCCAAATTGGACAATCTGAAAACCAAAACTGAATTCCAAGTTCTATAATCCAACTTGCATAATCCGAAGATTATTTTTGACTTCCAAATTACACAATATGAAACTTATTGGTCTTCTAATTACACAATCTAAAATAAGTTTTAAATAATCTCTAGTTTACCCACTTTTTTTGTATATTATACATGGTTTATCTACCTAATATTTTTTAGGTGACCAGAAGATAATGTATGTCAAAGTTATCAGTAATGAGATAACTCTGGAGTGGTATTAATAGAAAGAATTGTTTAAGTACATTTCCTTTAATGTTTTAGATATTTCCTCTAATTTGGAATACAATTATGTTTTAGATAAAACTTTATTATGTAACTTATAAGTAATATTGTAATACATAGATTATTTCTATGTTATGTTCGTTTAATATCAAATTTGTAATATATAATGATTTTACTAATCTGAGGTGTTAATTACTATTATCCTCTAAATTGCACAATTTATAAATCATTGTTGACTTTTAAATCACACAATACAAAAGTCTTCTTTTGTTTTTATTTAGGTTGTGTAATTTAGATCTCTATTTTTAAGAAAAAAAATCTTACAAATTGTTTAACCCAAAAATAACTTTTTGCTTCCAGAAAAAAGAAAAGATTTTCATATTCCTGGAGATGCATGACAAATTATGGAGTGTTTTGGAAGAATTTGCCTAAAATTGTTAGCAAATAAACTTGATCTCAATTGGCATTGGGATAAATAAAACACAGCATCACACTTTCAGTCCACCTCATCAAATTTCTTCCCCCAACCCCATCAAAACCTTCCAAAAAATGCTTTCCGTAAAAGGAGAGAATGTTTGACTTCCGAAAAATAAATTCTGGAAATGATGGGGTGCAGGAAGTAATTGTCTTATCCAATTAATTGATAAAAGGGTGTTGACTTGAGTCTCATTCGGGTGCATGAAATACCAAAACTTGGTCGATTCCAATGAGAATGTTTTTTTGGTTCTCAAGCTAACTCAATAAAATGGTCACTATATCAATCATAATTTGTGACTATGAAAAGGAACCTGGTATAAGGCATAGCAGAAGTCATATACAAGCGAACGTATCAACAATATAATCACAACACGGCTACTCTTCAAAAATCTATCATAAACCTACGAAGTAATATCCACCGGCATCAACAGTTTCTAGGCATGTTAACCAAGGATTGTCTGGACTGAATGAGAATTTGAATACATGCACGGTTTCATGTCCTCTTAATCTTCGAAAATGTTCCTGTTTCAGAGAAGTAGGTGCTTTGAGTTCCGCTACCAAGTTGATGTGCATGAGCCTGTGGATTTGTCAGCTCAATCCCCTGAAAAATAATATAAGTAACCAATATTAATGCAAAACTTAAAAGAAAGAAAAAGTAACTGGTTATTGTGCTAAAAGTTCTATCAAAATCAAGTATTCCATTGTCAATATAAATATCAGTTAAATTATTGATATGAACTAACTCATAAGAAAGAAAACGTGCATATGCTATCCGCCGATATAAATCCTGCGAAATACGTTGTGGCCAAAAATGTAGTACCAAGGTCCAAAATCTCAAGTTATGGCACAAGAGATGTGAATTGTTGACGTTGAAAATTATTTTGAATGATCTTAAAGTGAAACGTAAGGAACCTATGATTCTTTTCTGAAAATAAATCAGCTATTAATATTGCTCATAATCCAATTCAACAAAACAGGATAACATAAACATAGATAGACCAACACTTCAATGAAAAATTACATGCCTTACATCTACTTTCTATATCCCATAAGGACTTCACCTTGTAGATTTGTTTGCAAAGGACTTTCCATAGAACAGTTTCCTGATCTTACATGCTTACATGCAAGGAGAGAATAATAAATATTCATTCCCAGTGAGTGTTGAGTTACAAGGAGATACTATCAATTATTGCAACTATTACCAATAAAATATTGTAGGTATACAAAGAGTTATTACTTATTATTGCAATTATTTCTAGGGTAGTAGAGTTTTAAATAATGTATCCTCTTGCACTAGTTTACAATCAAGAAATTGAATCAGATTTCCTCCTCAATCGTTCAAGTATGTTCAACTTATTATATTAATAGTGAATCTTACTATTCCCAATACATTTTGGTTTGCAATTTGGAAAATTGGCTTTCCAATTCACAATTAGTATCCTAATTCAACTACCTTGGTCAGTCCCAAAAACACTAGTGTTAGTGAGATAGCAAGATGATCACTATTCCAAGCACTATGGATAGATACAAGCTATTTAAAATGCTAAACAGTGTTTTCATTCACAGCTTCCCACAACCAATTGGGGAGAAATTCACTAATTTTGGAGTGATAGCAGGATGACTGCTACTCCAAAGACTATAGGTACAGCCTAAATAATTTAAATGCTAAACAATGTTTCCAGTTACAACTTGTCATAACAATTCTGTGCAAAATTAACTACTTTTGCACTAGTTAGGTACTAGAGAGCAGGAGAAAACATACAAAAACAACAAAAAGATGACCAAACCTGCACTGGTGTGAATGCAAGACTTGATGTCAAACCAGATGTAGCACCACTGCTACCATAATTCTTTTCCTTGAATCTGACAAATGAAAAGTAGTCCACCAGAATTGTCATCGTAGTCAGTTAGATAAATAAGGTATTAGAGATATGGATGGTAATTTATCATCTAGCAACAAAATCAGAATATCAAGTAACTAGAACATAATATAGAACTCAAGCAATGAGAAGCACTTACCTTTTTGCAACTTTTGCAGCAAGTTTGCTTTGAGCAACAGACACACGCAATTTGCCACTGCCAGCCTGACCAAGCATTCCATAGCCCTCACCCAGACCATCTCCTATAATTCACATGCATAAATATAAGAATATAAGGACAGATTAAAAAATTTCCATTTTAAGTTTCCAAAGGATGTCATACATAGTAATTAATGCCATTTTAGTACTTAAGGGTCTTATTGTGTTATAAGAGCAATTTGGCTAAGCATGCAATACTTTACCTTTCTATTACCATTGTACTTTGACCTGGATTGCAAACATGGAACATTAGAGACATAGTATTCTGCATAGGGCTTAAGTACTATTTTTGTTTAATTATTCTTTCTGTCCTTATTTTTATTGAAAAGTGTCAAGTAAGTCCTCCAATATTTTTCATCTTTGGTCCTGACTTTTTTAAAAAAGTGATTCAATTTGGATTCTTCCGTAAAAAGTGATTCAATTTGTTCTTTTCCATTGGTATTGTACAAATGGTGTTAAAGTTAATGTCATGTTAATTTTTACTTTTTTTTTAATTTTTTTTCACATGTCACTTCAAAGTTGTGCCAAGTGACACAGTCAATGTGACGTGACAATAACAGTGTGATGTGATAGTGCCACGTGGACAGTATCAATTTGATCCTTACATTTGTTTTTTAAATTGGGACAAATTTATTTTTTGTATAAATCTGTTACTGATATTATTATTAAAATTAACATTTTTATTAAATACTTTTAAGTTAACTTTAAAATCTATACCAAATTGAAACTAACAAATAATTTTTAAAAGGGAAAACAATTATAAAAACAATAAAATTAAATATTTAATTTAAGACAAGTCACACGGGTGAATTGATATATATATATATATATATATATATATATATATATATATATAATTATACTATTCAACTTATTCATTTTAATTTATTCACGTCTTTTTTGGTTGCACAATTTGTGTTCCATTTCATATTAGATTTAATAATCACATTCAAACTCTAACAAAGATTTTAAATAAATTTATATAGATTTTAAAGTTAGTTTAAAAATATTTTCAGAAATATTTAATAAAAATGTCAATTTTAGTAAAAGTAACGGTATAAGATCTATACAAAAAAATAAATTTTATCCCAATTTAAAGAGAGACAATATTAATCCGTTTTTATAAAATTTGGACTAAATTGAATCTCAAAAACAAATATATATATATATATATATATATATATATATATATATATAGAGAGAGAGAGAGAGAGAGAGAGAGAGAGAGAGAGAGAGACCAACTGTGAAGTGACATGTGGAAGAAAAATTTTAAAAAATAAAAAAAAAATAAGGACCAAATTAACTAAATATATATAGACTAACTGTAAAGTATTAACGAAAATGACCAAAATAAATAATTTTTTAAAACGTCAGGATCAAATTAAGACAAAAAAAACTAAAAGATCAACTTGAAACTTATTGACAAAAATAAGGACGAAAAGAATAATTAAACCTACTATTTTTGTACTTATACCTGGTATATTTAAACTTTGGATAATATATATACTATATATGTACTTCTAGTAATTGTAAAAAGCTGTTTTCTTCTCCCCTATTCTGAATTGTAGACTGCTGGCATCTATAATAGGCAATCTGCTTTGCTTTATTTTCTGTTAGAGCATACATTGCTCCTTTTTTATATACACATAACATATATATATATATATATATGTATAATATATATATATAATATACAGTTGAGTGCCAAAGTGAGCAACTCAGACTTTTCTTCTCAATATCTTAAGCTGGTACCGGAGCACGTTAATTCAATCTGCTGCCTCTATCAATGGCGACCGTCATCCATCACCACCTGCTGCCACTGGACATCACTATCCCACCCCACCGCCTGTCACCACCATCTGTTGTTGCCAGCAACCATCATATTTTTTTTCTTGCTAATGTTTATAACAAATTCAGGATTAGATGTTATCTTTTTATGTCATTGACAGGCACGGGCACTTCACTCTTCTCCTTTAGTCCTTGAAGGAGATTTTCATTCATGTTTTGGTCCCCAAACATATCATCTGTTGGTCCAGTTGTCTTTCACTGGAACACCTACCATTACTACTGAAAAACTGAATGGAAAGAACTACGTTTCATGATCCATATGAATAGAGCTTTGTTTTCTTGGTCAAGGATACCATGACCACATAGAGGAGGAAATTGAAATACAATCTGAAGATAATGCTCAATGGCTGAACACATAAGGTGTGGTTAAGCACTTCCTTTAAAGCCCCCAGAATATAAAAGGAACCTCTCTTGTGATATTCTGAAGTTACGGAACTGACAAGGCTAAGACCCAAGATAAGAAGAGAAGAGTACTCAAAAGTGTTTTTGGAGGAAAGGGGATACTCCTATTTATACAAGTTTGGATGTGACCAACAGAGTCACATGATCCACTCACACAAGAATGCAGGAGTAATACTATGAAGAAAAGGAAGTAATATTCACATAGATATAGAAGTCAATGGGAGAAAGGGGTGAACCATAATTTGACGGAGAGAAATATAGAAGACTTATGGGAAAACTCATTTATCTTGCAATCACAAGATCTAATATTTCTTTTTTTTTGTAGTCGATGTAATTAGTCACAAGCTCCCTATTATTAGAATGTTGTGATTCCTATTATTCTAAGGTATATTAAGACAACTCTAGCTCAAGGTCTATTGTATGGGGATGAAGGGACAAATATCTAGGTATGTAACGTTGATTAGGCAGGATATCCACCAGACAAGAGATCTACTACTAGGTATTGTTATCCATTGGTGGTAATATTATCTCTTGGAAGAGTAAGAAAGAGAATGCATTATATATCCATTGGTAGTAATATTATTAGTTGGAAGTGTAAGAAAGAGAATGTTGCATGGTCTAGTGCAGATGCAGAGTACCGAGCAATGGACATAGTCACTTGTGAATTGATATGGATTAAACAACAACTTCAAGAGTTAAGATTTTCTAATATTAAACAAATGAAGTTATATTGTGACGACTAGGAAGCCCTTCACTTTTCCTCTAACCCAGGGTTCCATGGAAGAACCAAACATATAGAGATTAAGTGTCATTTTATTCAAGAGACGTTCTTGGCCAAGGAAATTTCTACTGAATTTTTCAACTTAAATGATCAACTTGCAGATGGCCTCAAAGTCTTTAAAAGGGTATCAATTTAAATTCCATATAATTTATATGCTCCAACTTAAGGGGAGTTCTAGAATTAAACTTTAGATAATATATTGTATGCACTTCTTGTAATTGAAAAAAGCTGTCTTCTTCTCCCCTATTCTGAATTGTAGCCTACTGCCATCCATAGGCGAAGTCTGCTCTGCTTTCTTTTATGTTAGTATACTCATTCCTCCATTTTTGATATATACATACATACACATACGCACATACATATATATATAATATGCAGATGAGTGATAAAGTAAGCAACTCAGACTTTTCTTCTCAATATCTCAAGGTACCGAACCCATAAAATTATATTTCAAGCTATTTTCCTAATTTTCAGTTTTACTATTTGCATGCCCAACCTGGAGTTGAGATGTCTTCATACTCTGCCTTTTAAGAACATTTTGAATTAAAAAATATCAGAATTCATCAAATTGAGTTGTGAATTTCACGCATAGTTGCTGCATAATTTATTAGTATAATTGGATTAATAATTGTTAGGAATTAGACCAGAATTGCCATAACAAACGGATAGAAAAAGCTAGCTATTTGGGATCTCTGATGTGTAATACAGAAGAACACACTGGACCAAAGAAATAGAGAAATTCCTGTCACCCACCATTTTCCAAACTCAATTCTTGCTCACTTTTCTCTTCAATCCTGTTGTTCACTAATAGCCTAACAGAATGTCACATTCCTTTTTGCCCACTACCACCAACTACATTGGCGGGTGGATATATTTTCAATTCCCTCCCTTGTTTTTCCAAATAATCCTTCACTTTCCTTATGTGATCGGTATTGCATCACTATCACAACTTAATTATTAAAAGTCTAATTACTTCCCGTTCTCCTTTTTATTCCATTTAAATAATCCCTAACTCCCTATATTTTTCAATATAATAAATATAAATTCAAGCATCAAATTAAAAAAAAAATCAAAAAGGAAAAAATTGCTATGCAAATGTAATCAGATCAGGACAAGAGCAAACTGGTAAAATCACCTAATGAACTCTCTTCTGGGACTCCAAATTGCATCCTATTGGCTAACTTCCTCATGTCTGTTATTGCATACCTGTAATTAGAATCAACAGGTCATAAATTAAAAAAAATAAAAGGCACAAGGCAGCATACCTTCAACACAGCTACCTAAAACTCCAGTACAAACAAAAATTTAAGCCTATGCTAACCTTTCCTTCATCTTCCTAAGCCGCCGACCACCTCTCTTCTTTTTAGGCTCAGAATCAGGAACTGGTAGTGGTTTTGGTTGCTTTGCAGGAGGGGGCTCCTGCCACTTCTCAATTTTTTTGTGAATCTCATCCTTGAAAGCCCTTCCAGTATTTCCAGATGGATCACCCTGTATGGAATCTACGCGTGCTACAAGTGTAGACTTTGCCGCCAAGAGTCGACATGCTCGCATCCTTAGAGATGGAGGAGTAGTCTGAAATATCTCTGTTTGCTCAAGGTATCCTACACGAAATTGTGATGTTGCTGTGGAGAACCCAGCAAGATTCTTTTTCTTGGCACCAAGAAGCTGAACATTACAAGCAGGCATCTTTGCTAGAGATGCCAGACCACCAGCTGTGCCCATGAGTTTAGCTGCAACAGCACTTCCAACAATAGCAGAGAGATTGGGTGCAATGTAGCCCATTCTACTCTCAACGAAATCTAGAACTTTCTTCTTTGCTGAATCAAGATCAAGTGCTCGATCACAGGCCTCGACAGTCTTACTAAGGACTTCTTCCGGAAGAGGCTTGCCAGTTGTAGTTGAAGCAGTAACAGACACAACCATTATGATGGCTGAGGGTAAAAGCCCTTCTAAATCAACAAGAGTCAAATCCATTTCATTTCCTATCTTCTTAACAACACGTGCATAATCGATTGGGTGATGCACCAATGACTCAAGCTCAGGAAATTTCAATCGATATTTGTCACGAATAAAATTGTGGATTATAACAATTTCATTCTCAATGTCAACTGACAGAGCATTGCAATCCACAATCAATTGATATTCAGGATCATCTTCTAGATCCAGTCCCTGAGTGGAGACATCTGACCCCATTTTAAGGGCCTCTTCCACTTTCTGCAATAAAAAATAACATTATACCTTATTCATGCCCCAATGTCAATATGTATGTCTCAATAAATAAAACACCCTAGATATCAGCAAAAGAAATGAAACTAAAAAGACAGAACAACACCATTCACAATATAAAAAAGAAAGAAACCTAAATTCCCCGCTTAGACAAACTGATTTTAGATTCTACAAAAGTCAATAAAGCACCCAACAGCAAAAGCAATAACAATGACTATTCACAGACAAGCCTGGTTTTAAATTGTGAAAGTAGTAGTAGCGATATTGAAGGTCCCACCAACAGCAACTGGTAGCAAGGTTTTAAGCAACAGTATGTGACCATGATTTTGGCTGCAACGTCACATTTTATAGGGTGTCTGCAACTGTAAAAAGATCACAATGGTGGTGGCTGCACCAACAGCATCTGTCCCCAATTTGGCATAATATCAAGGAACACGATGAAACAATGTCCACAATTTAAATGCTTGACTGTGGTCAATTTATAATCACTTCAAAAGAAATGAGGAGCAACTTACCTGTATAATATCAATGTACCTCTGTGTTTTCTGCAACTTGGAAACACTGTCCAAGTCATCATAGTTGAGGTTTTCTAGGTCAGCCAGATCACCATCAACATCCTCTTCCATGTCAGCAGCATCAACATCGTTATTCTCCTGAAACAAAAAGGAATCAACCACCTTATTTGTAGCAAAACTTTTCCTAAATTCTTTCAAACTTAGTTTAGATAAAAGTAAATAAAAAGATAAAGAAGAAGAAGAAGCTTACTAGAATTTCGGCCTCATTATCAGAGAGTTCATCGAGGTCGGCAAGAAAAGAATCAGCAAGGGTAGCCTGGAATCAAACACACAATTATAAGACCCCAAACGTTCATACTTCAAAATTAAAATTTGAAACTGAAAATGTTCCATTAAAACACAGAAAAACAAAAAGGGTAGAAATAACGAAAACAAACCATGTCTATGGACGAGGTGGGTAGAATCGATGTTGTTGTAAATTGGTATTCTGGTTAATGACCTTCCAGAACTCAGAAAATAGGATTAGAGAATCAAGGATGAAAGCACGCGTGAAAGACCTAACACTGTTTTTTTATAAATACTCATCAATAGAAATATCAGTGAATCATAGCAGAATTACTCATCAGAAACCTAAAATATTAAGGAGTCATAGAGTGCATAATAATAAGGAGTCAAAGTTCAGGAATTAAACATTACCATCAACAGAAATCTAAAAAGTGAATCATAGCAGAAAAGCAAGAACTAGACTCGGTATAGATACTAACAGCCCCATTTCCTTGTACTGAACTTGGGTAATTCACAACCCTTCCTAGCTCCTTCTCTGTCATTTATTCATGAATTACACTACGTTATGTTGCTTTTGTTTCTCGCTTCAATGGGAAAGGAAGAGGATACTTACGGAAACTGGGAGTGGAGGTGTTAAGATTTTCCCCTACTTAATGCATACCAAATGTTGGAAGTCTTATATCGACTAGAGATAAGGTCAATTTATAATATATAAGTGGGTGCAAACCTTACCTTACAAGCCGGTTTTGTAGAATTGAGTTAGGCTTAAAGTTCACTTCTTAACATGGTATCAAAGCTATGTTAGAGCCTATCCTAGCAATATTTGTTGTTTGTTGGACACACTGTTCCATCCGTTATCGGACCACTATCGAACCACCCATTAATGTCTAGTGTCACGCTCAAGATGTATATACCTTGTCGTGTATAAGGCCAATTTATAGTATATAAATGGATGCAAACCTCATCTTACAAATCATTTTTGTGAGGTTAAGTTAGAATTAAAGTCCACTTCTATACATCTCATCTATGTTGAGGGATAATCTAGACAAAGATTTCTTTCTAGTATTCTAGTAAATGACCGCACACGTGCACACAATTTCCAACTTAGTGGTTTGTCCACATAACTTAATAAGCAAACCTGTTGGCTCTATTATTCTAGTAAATGAACTATGTTTCAAAGAGTTGGTAAAAGGCCTCCTCCTAATTAAATGACATGTAAACTGTTGCAGAAGTATTAGAGTAGAATGACAGGCAAATCCAGCCAACTCAGATGACAAAAACAAAAAGATAGCACATAGGCTATAAGGGAACTCGGATGATGCAAACAAAATATACTATTGTTCTCAAAGTTTGCATTTCAGCAAAGAATAACACAAGAAAAACTCTAGTCTGCCAACAAATGTATACCAATCCTACATTGCATAATCATGGACTTGAGATTGACACTGTAAAATAATTCTAGAGGGCTTGAAAGATCCCTCTCACTCTCATTCTATATATAAGAAAGTTCTGATACAAAAGTACATGAAAGATTACAGGTCTGCCCCTTGACCTAGGTGCAGACCTAGGTACTACTACTATATATACTAGACACACTACAATGATGATAAATAGGATAAATATTCTAACAATAATAAATAAGGTAAACATTCTAACACATGGTATATAGAGTCGGCTCTACGACATAATTAGCAGCTTGAAACAAATGGTATATACCTTCCGAATAATCATCTCAGATTCGGTCCATGTTTCCATGTCTATATCTTATATTCAAAACATGTCAATTCTGCAAAGATTTTTTTCCATACAATATTAATTATCCATTGTTTTGTCACAAAGGGAATTAGTTCATGAATGATTTTATATTCTGCGGAGCTACACAGAGACTCTATGGTAGGGTCATTAACAGGTAAATGCCCTGGTATTTAAAGACAAATGGGAAGAGGAAAACAAGGACAACATATAAGTCTCTATTAATAATGCCCTCAACCATATATCGCAATTCATTCTATATCTTTAACTTTTATATAGATATATGACAGCTCAATACTTCTATACCTAACATTCATTTCCTTTTGCTTTAATAATTCTAAGATACCATAATGAAACTCCGGGTGTATAGAACCCAAAGCATTGACATTGGTGACTGGAATTTGGGTCAGGGCTACTTGTTGGGTATTGACCAACACACTTGTTTAGTCACTTGAGAAACCATGCTAGCATGGTACAATTTGGAGGAGAAATAGTGCATTCTCGTTCAAGGGGCTACCGCACTGGCTCTCAAATGGCAGTGGCTATCTCATTCTATACAATACAGTTGGTTATACAAATTGCAATAAACTGACTTTGACCCATGGTTTTAGTCCTATGGGTGGTTTTCCTTTCATCAAACTCAATACTTATGGTTTTGTTTGGCCCATAAGAAATCATCGTAGATTTGGTATTGGTTACAGCTAAATAAGTTGTTTCAAGCACATGACTACTTGGACAACTTGACAAAATACCATTAATGAGACACAATTCTTAAGTCTACGATTATTTTATACATACACATATATACAGCACTCTCAGTATAAATTTACAGTCCCCACCACACACCCTCAGAAAATAGAAAAAACACGTGCATACATTCATTATGGGGTGCAGGAATAAAAAGCTCAAGCCACCTTACTTTACAAACCAGAAAAAGGCACAACGAACCAAAACCACTCTACTATTTGCTTTGTATCGCACTGTTTCATCTAAGTGTGAAATACGTATTGTCTTCGTATATTGTTTTACTTTTTGAATTATTTTACTGCAAACTATATTGTTTTCTTCTAAGTAAATTTGTACTAAAAGGCATTCCGAGTACGAGTTTGGCAGGGTGAAATCAAAGGGATGAATCAAGAGAAGATCAATATGATAAGAATGTGAATCAAATTGACGAAAACAACCTGAAGATCGAAGAAAGCCTATGCGGGAAAAAAAATTTAAGATCAGAACAGGGCACCTATTAACAAGACCCGATTCACCAAATCTTACTAAAATAACAAAATAAAAATATTGGACACAAAACGAAAAGCAATAAAATTAATTTAAGTAAATGAACCAAAACAACAGAAAACCCTAAAATTCGTAGGTTGGAGAACGAGATACTAACTTTCATTCGCTATTCACGAACTTCACGTCTGTGGTAGAAAGGGAGACGCACGGTGGTGTTGATGGGGACGCACAAAACTCAGGCGAAGTGCTGCGCTGGTTTGAGAGGTAGATGAAGAAGGGGGTTCTGTGCTGAGAGGGAAACGAAGTGGGGCGGTGCAATGGTGATTAGAGGGAGACACGGTGGTGATTAGAGGGAGACGGTGGTGTGAAAAAGATTAATAGGGTGGAGGGGAACTGAGAGGGGAACGCAGTGAGAATTGCTGGAGGGAAAACAGGTTTTTTCACTGTTATTTTTAAGAAAGAGGCAACGGTTACACTCATTAGCCCCGTATTTTTCAGGGGCAACATTTATAAAATTAGGGCTTTTAGTATTTTTAAAATTACATTTTTAAAAGTGTGACCTCTTAGACGTTTAGTCAACAATTTTACACTTGTGAGCTAGTTCAGCATAACCTAAATTAAAAAGTAATGTACTGTGTGCTTGATTTTAATATTTATTTATTTTTCATCCTTTAAAAGTTGTTGGTCAATTAATTTTAGCCTTTACAGAAAATGAAAGAATTTTTCTCTTTTTGTAAAATATTTTTCTCTAATTTTCACCCTTCTAAATATTAAAATCGCTATTTTGTAACCTAACATTCATTTTAAGATATATAATATTTCACATTTTTTTTAGTGATAAATACTGGTTACATTAAAAACATTATTTACATGACTTGGAATGGTTTGTTGACTTTTAATCTTCAAATTACATATTAACAAGATTAGTGACTTATATTATTAAAGAGGCTAAATAAACAACAACAAAATTATAATAATTAGACTAAAATTTAGAAAATAGAATATTATAGTTAATAGGTGTTTTAAAATAGAGACTAAATATTTTAAAGTTAAAAAAATTTAATAAAATAAATAGAAATTCTTAAATTCTTCTGTGTGACGATTAAGAAGTTCTTAGGAGATCACGGCAGAGTAATCTCCACTTCTATCCGATCAATTTCTAATATAGAACAAGTTTCAACTCATTTTTTTCTTTCGTTTTTAATCTGAAATCATGTGTAACGAGAATCGCATGTGTTTTAAGGTTCCTTCTCTTAGTTTCTTTGTAACCTGAGGTACTATATGCTCATTCCGTTTCTAATTTGGTGTTTTGTAGGTCTTTTTAGAGTTTGTAAAATGTCCTTCTAGAAGGGAGGGAAGATTAATAAAATCTGAAAACAAAATAAAAAAAACTATGTGCACAATGAACAAATAGAAGATAATTAATTATACAAAGTAAAAGAGTAAGAATAAAGAAAATGCACATAAGAGATTTATATTGGTTCACCTCCACTTAGACTACGTTTAGTCTCTTAAGCAACCTGCTTAAGAAACTTCACTAATCAACACCTTTAACTAGTCACGAGTATCACCTTCTCTAGTTACACGAGTTTCAACCTCCCCAATTATTCGAGCAAAAACTTCCCTAAGTTACAACTTCATTCAATGAAGAATATATGATTTGTTAGCTCGCAACCCAGTTCAATAATCAATGATATGACAATTTCAACACTTTGATCTTTTGTATAACTTTCTTTCGTTAATCTTCTCTTATGGCCTTACTTCTTTTATATACCTATTGCATTTTTTAGCCATTGAGAATTCAAATTATAGTTATTCATTAAAATATTCTCAATAAGGAATGACTTCATCTATTATTTAATATGATTCTTCAACGTCATTCTTCAAGACTTTAATTTTGAATCAATTGATGTTCAACATTGTTTCGGTTGAATTGGTCTGAGGGTCGGTCGTTCTTCTTGCTCTGCTCTCTTTTGATCTTCAATCCTCTCCGAGAATGCAATCCACTTTGATGAGTTGTTGACTTGCAGAAGACACTCCAACGCTCAAGTCAGATATGTTTCATAAAGAGGTCTATATTTTATTAGGATAGAAAACGATCTCTTTACCTAGGCTTTAACCCTATATTTATAGGGCTTATGGCAATCAATCTCATTAATTCATATTTGATATTGCAATAAATCCAATAATACTTGCTAATGTACCTGTTAATTGTCTATTAATACCATATTCTTATGCAATATGACCTGTCAATCACTCATAAATAGCGTATATTCGCATTTAATATGGCCATTAAACGTATTAATTGACCATTAATGATATTTACCTTTCCTGATTAGTTTGTCTCACAGCCGGTCAGTTGCCAGGTATAGTACATTAAGTCCCCCAAGCCCCAAGCAGCTGTTTGCAGGTGCGAAGGAGTTTAAATACGCCGGACGAATTTAAAGTGGCGGGAAAGAGTGATTACCCTTTTGAATCACCGGGCGGTGTGCTGTCGTTTGAGACCGAATGACCGAATACTTCTGACCACTCGGTTTAGGACCAGGAGCTCTCGGAGAGCGTTCTCTAGGTTTTGTGGACGAGAGTGAGAGTTCACGAACACTCTTCACTGCTCGGTTGAGAGGGATTTTCCTCTCGGTCTTTGACTTCAGCTTTGACGAGAGGGATTTACCTCTCGGCCAAGAGGTATTTACCTCTTGGTCTTTAATTTAAATGAGAGGAGTTTACCTCTCGGTCGAGTGGGATTTACCGCTCGGTCTTTGTCTTCAATCTTGACGAGAGGGATTTACCTCACGGCCAAGAGTGATTTACCTCTTGGTCTTTAATTGCAACGAGAGGAGTTTACCTCTCGCCCGAGTGGGATTTACCGCTCGGTCTTTGTCTTCAATCTTGACGAGAGGGATTTACCTCACGACCAAGAGGGATTTACCTCTTCGTATTTAATTGCAACGAGAGGAGTTTATCTCTCGGTCAAGTGGGATTTACCGCTCGGTCTTTGTCTTCAAGCTTCACGAGAGGGATTTACCTCTCGGCCAAGAGGGATTTACCTCTTGGTCTTTAATTTCAATGAGAGGAGTTTACCTCTCGGCCGAGTGGGATTTACCGCTCGGTCTTTATCTTCAATCTTGACGAGAGGGATTTGCCTCTCGGCCAAGAGGGATTTACCTCTTGGTCTTTAATTGCAACGGGAGGACTTTACCTCTCGGCCGAGTGGGATTTACCGCTCGATCTTTGCCTTCAATCTTGACGAGAGGGATTTACCTCACGGCCAAGAGGGATTTACCTCTTGGTTTTTAATTGCAACGAGAGGAGTTTACCTCTCGGCTGAGTGGGATTTACCGCTCGGTCTTTGTCTTCAAAGTTGACAAGAGAGATTTACCTCTCGGCCAAGAGGGATTTACCTCTTGGTCTTTAATTTCAACGAGAGAAGTTTACCTCTCTCGACCGAGTGGGATTTACCGCTCGATCTTTGTCTTCAATCTTGACGAGAGAGATTTACCTCTCGGCCAAGAGGGATTTACCTCTTGGTTTTTAATTTCAACGAGAGGAGTTTACTTCTCGGCCGAGTGGGATTTACCGCTCGGTCTTTGTCTTCAAACTTGACGAGATGGATTTACCTCTCGGCCAAGAGGGATTTACCTCTCGGCCAAAAGGGATTTACCTCTTGGTCTTTAATTTCAACGAGAAGAGTTTACCTCTTGTCCAAGTGGGATTTACCGCTCGGTCTTTGTCTTCAATCTTGACGAGAGGGATTTACCTCTCGGCCAAGAGGGATTTACCTCTTGGTCTTTAATTTCAACGATAGGAGTTTACCTCTCGACCGAGTGGGATTTACGGCTCGGTCTTTGTCTTCAAAGTTGACAAGAGGGATTTACCTCTCGGCCAAGAGGGATTTACCTCTTGGTCTTTAATTTCAACGAGAGGAGTTTACCTCTCGGCCGAGTGGGATTTACCGCTTGGTCTTTGTCTTCAAACTCTTCCTGAGAGACTTCGTCATTGAATATGAACTTTAACAAAGTTAGCAACCAGTGACTGAGCATGAATTGCTAGGCGTAATTTATTCCATAATGAAACCATAAGACAAGAACAAGAATCTAAATCAAATGAAATTGAATTTAAACATGACATTAATAAAGTTTCTGATGCTTCTCCTCAGTTTATAAATTCACGGACCGATCGTTAACGATGACGACTTGGACTGTGGCTATAGCTCCTGGGGACGGTGGCTTTCCTTCGGTTATCTTAATTGTCTCGTTGATGGACCGGTCACATGACTATGAAGGTTAAGGATCAGTTGATGAAAGATAATTGTATACACCATTTCTTTCAGCGACTGCAGCTACGAATACATGGTGGACAGAAACATTGACATTTAAGTTAGCTATGTCACAAATTCAAGATTCATGTCCCAAATTTAATGATATGCAAATATCAATTTTTAGAGAAGTCAACATGCTCATCTGCTTTTTAGTTTACCGCCCGACAAAGTCACAACCTGAAAGTTCCTGACAAGGTTGAACGTAAGACTTGAACTTTCCTGACAAGGTTGGATGTAGGGCTGAACGTTCCTGAAAGTTCTCAAAACAAAAAACATGCCTTTAGAAATTATTATGGAATTTTATACTCTTGTTGCAAAACCTGGTATTGATCTGAAGTAGCAATGTCGAGGCCGAGCGCATGTCTACACGTCTTGTTCCTCGTGGTTTCATGGGGATATCGCTCGGCCCCACGGTGGGCACCAAAATGTTTTGGTTGAATTGGTCTGAGGGTCGGTCGTTCTTCTTTCTCTGCTCTCTTTTGATCTTCTATCCTCTTCGAGAATGCAATCCACTTTGATGAGTTGTTGACCTGCAGAAGACACTCTGACGCTCAAGTCAGATATGTTTCATAAAGAGGTCTATATTTTATTAGGATAGAAAATGATCCCTTTACCTAGGCCTTAACCCTATATTTATAGGGCTTATGGCAATCAAGCTCATTAATTCATATTTGATATTGCAATAAATCCAATAATACTTGCTAATATACCTGCTAATTGTCTATTAATATCATATTCTTATGCAATATGACCTGTCAATCATTCATAAATAGCGTATATTCGCATTTAATATGACCATTAAACGTATTAATTGGCCATTAATGATATTTACCTTTCTTGATTAGTTTGTCTGACAGCCGGTCGGTTGCCAGGTATAGTACAAACATTATATCTTCTTTCCTTTCTTGAATAAGCTCAAACTTGATTTAAATTATGCTCTCTTTTCAATGTCATAATTGTTCTATTAAAGAAACTTCATGCATTGTGCTTTTGTATTTGAATTGTTAGAGGAATAATATTTTACACTATATCAAAGAATTCGTTCATAAATTATTTCCTAATACTGGGTTCATTTGAATGTTTGATTCAAAACTTTCTTCTTCTAGAATGTAATTATCACCATGGAATTTTCTTGATCGTTGTAGCTCATACCATTAAATCAATGCTCTAAATACTCACATCAATATATTAATTCGCTTTATCAATCAAAGGTTAAATCACTTAGCAAAACATCCAAAATGCATTATGATTTATTTTATTGTTTAGGTTGTTTAACACCTCTAGCCATCTAATGCTTTGTATTACTTAGGTCGCCTAACACCTTATATTACCCAAATACCTAAAGATTGAGGAATCATCTAATGACTTTGGTCTTCTAATGGTTAAACCTGATTATAACCACAGTTGAACTTGTCTACCTCAGTGACTTCTTTACTACTTAAGCTCGTCTAATGCTAAGACTTGACCTTTACATTTCTTAGAGTTCCATCTTACACTAACTTACATAAGTATAGATCACATATTTTGAACTTCACATCACATTGATCAATTATTCAACTTTATTATATTTGTTATATGTTCTCTCTTAGTGATATAACCACAACTTCACTTCTAAGCATAAAATTGTCACAAATACTTTTGAAATTTTTTAAAATAAAGTCTTGGCATCTCAAATAAAGATTAAGGAAGCGATAGTCTATCATGGATTTGGAATATAGGTTAGCCTTAGTGTCTCAATAGAAGTATGATGTTTATGGTTGAGAGTTTTGGTTTGTTATAAATTCGAATAAAGAACTAAAGAAGAAGAATGTGATTATGAAATTTACGTCATATATCCAAAGATAGATAAATACAAGTTAAACTACTCAATTAGTAAAAAAAATAGATAGTAAATGAAAACTAAAATAAGGATGGATTGTGAAGAATATCTAAAATAACTATAATATTTTGTCTTTTGTGTAAAATTTCTAAAAATTAGAAAATCTGATATTAATCAATTTGGAATTAAAGCAAAAGAAAGATATTAATAGTATCCTAAAAACAGAAAAAAAGTCCAAATTTTCAAATAAATAATCTTCTATCATATTTGTTTTGAATCGGTAATTTTTCTGTCAAAATAATGCTAACATTAGTTATATAGTAATGGATCGGATGAAATACACCTTTAAAATGTTTTATTCGATGCACCTCTCAAAATGTTTTATGCAAAACACAAAAGGTCATTTTCATCTTTTAACCGTGTAACGGAGGTGCTGCCTAAAATCGACTAAAAGATCTAAATGGAACTCAATACCGTGTTGAAAATTAAACAAGTATAATTGAATTTTGAAAAAGAAAACAAAACCTATCCAAGTGGAGTTTTCTTTAAATTTTTTAATATATTTTTGAACTAAATTATTTGATATAAAATTTCATGGAAAATAAAACGGAAATAAACCACTAATTATATTTAAATGTAATATTATATATTTCAAGTTAATTAATAAATAAGAAATTTACATAGCTATGTATGTTGAATGTTAGTATATACGGTTTTATTGTATTTTGTTTATAACATTTATATTATCAAAATAAAAAGAATTGGCTTTTCTTGTTTTTACTATAAAATTATGTAATTTATTTAATTTTTTATTATAAAATGTTTAATAATGTTTTATGATTTTCTTTTGAAAGATATTTTATAATAACTAAAAATGAGGGTGATCCCATCTTCTCCTTACACCTCTTACTTTTTTTTAAATTTTAAATTTACCCTTTTTACTTTTTAGTTTTACTTTTTATTTTTTAAAACCTTAATCCCAATTCTCTCTCACTTTTACACTCAGCAGCAAGCATCCATCCTCTGTTACTTTCTTTATTTTTTCTTAATTTCCACTTTCCGTTAACATAACATTTTTCATTTTCTTTCAAATTTCGCGAGATTCACCAAACACCCAGTGATAATCGAAGAGAAGTTCAGCTCCTGCGGCCTAAATGGTTTGGTTTACAATGGCAAGGGTTATCTCCTGGTGGTTCAGAGTTTCAAGTTTAAATATAGATTTTCAAGTTTGGTTATTTAAAAACAAGGAAGTGTGAAAGAAATTTTTAGCAGATTATATTATAGAATCATGATACTTCAAAACTCATCAGAATTTATAAATGTTTTAAATTTATATCATGCAGAATTTATTTTTTCTGTCAAATTTTGTGTTAACCAATGTAAAAATTAAGAGAAATAGAGAAAGTGATAATGAGAAGGTATAACTTGTTGATGAGAGTGAAAAGGAAAGTAAAAGTGAGAAAATTGAGATTGGAGTTTTGAAAAATAAAAAGTAAAATTGTTAAAAATAAAAAGTTAAAAGGGAGAAGATGGGATCCGGAGGGAGCATCACTCTAAAACCGATATATTCCAGATCACAGCTCTGCTGAAATTTTATATTAATTAAAACTGAACAAAACTGAGATATTTATACGTAATTTAGATGACCATCCAACGAATGACGTGATATTGTGTTCCAACTGCTGTTTCTGATTTGTCCAATACTGCCACGGTTTTCAGATGCTCTTGATGTATATTTTATAAGTCGGAATGTTAAACAAATTGACTCATATTTCACCCTTTTGGTGAAACTTCTCACATAGAACATTCCATTATCTACGAGGAATGTCAACATAAAAATGTGCAAAGTATTGGACACAGTTTCAGCAATATTATTCACCAGAAAATTGTCAAATATGATATCTTCGGTACAAGGAGAAACCAGGAACAACTGTGGCTACCTGGTCATGTTCTATTTCTCTATAACTAATGGCAGCGCCTAGAAAAACGTTAGGCAAAACCAAGTTAAAGGTTATCATTAAATATATTTTTAAGATTTTAAATTAGACGTAAAATTAGAATTTATTTTTTTTAAATTTGATACATTGATATTCAAATTTTAAAAATAATAGATATAATATTTTTAATATAAATATATTAAAAAAATTTATATGTTAAATAAGTTTTAAGATTAACATTTGAACTAAACATGATTTTTAAAGTTTAAAGATCCAAAGTTTGAAGATAAATTCCATTTTCAAGACTAATAAAATGTATCACTACATGATTTTTTAAGTTTAAAGATAGAAAGTTTCAAATAAATTCCAATTTCAAGACTAAAAACATTTTTATTATTTAACTGTAGAGACCGAATGTTTGTACTTCTAACCGAAGTTAGTTTGTTCTTTTTCCTTATTATAAAAAAATTGTTATGAAAAATTGTTAACGTATCGTAGTCTTCGTTGGAAACACCACCAAAACAAACAGTGAATAAGCATAATATGCAGTTTTTAAAGTCAATGGAACATATTCCTTAAGTACCCCTTTGGAACTTGGATACTTGGAGAGGGCCTAGCACTCAAGAAAAGATGGCATCTCTCCCCACTTGGAATCCACTAAACTTCTCTTTTTCTTTCCGTATAATTTTTGAGATGCTTCTTTATTCTTCAAATTTTGTGCATATTTAGAAATTGCTTCTTTCTGATCCTTTGGTTCTCCCAAAACTACCTTATTTACCTGTCATAAGCCAAGCACCAGAAAATTGGCAGGTATGTTTCTTTTTCTTGTCGTATTCTTTTCTCTTCTTTAATCCATTTCATATTTTGTTAGGCATTGGACAACATTTGGAATTTCTAATTTACTAGAACATCACATGACAAAATAATTTGAAAAATTGCAAGAATTGAGAATTTCTTGTGTCCCTTGCACATACATATTGATAACAGTCTTAAGAAAAACTAAAAATACTTCGTTTACTTCTGATATTTATCAACTGAAAGATATCAAAGACACTATTGTTAGATTCACAAAAATTAACACATGATTAATTTCTTTTTTGTTTCCATATACCTGATTTCAAGGATTGTTACTCTTACCTTTTGCTTTCTTCAGAAGTCTTTGCCAATAAAATGGGAGTGATAATGTCATGTATTGGCAAGTCAAGCAAGAATACGTGCTTGGATGACAAGATTGAAAGAAAAATAGTTGAAATGAGAAGATATAAATTTGGACAGAGCAAGTTGAAATCAGTTGATAGTATAGTTATGATGTTCCCAATGTTTAAGGAGAGGCTGAAAACTCTAAGAGGAATGTTTGAACAGTATGGTAAGTTTCAATAACAGCCCCAATATTCTGTTTTGAATGAGCTACAATTCAATTTTGGTAGAAAAGTAAGTGTTTTATATTTGTATCATTCACAGATGAGGATTCTAATGGATCTATAGAACCCAATGAGCTAAAGAAGTTCTTAGAACATCTAGATCTTCATCTTAAAGAGCAGGAGATTGAGAATCTTTTTGAGTATTGTGATCTTGATGGAAGCAAGGGCATACAGTTCAATGAGTTTATAGTTCTTCTATGCCTCATCCATCTACTAGCAGAACCTTCATCCTCTGTTAATGTACTCATTGGAAACTTAATTTTATGCTTTATTGATCTTGAAATTGCTATATCTGCTTAAACTATGCAATGACTTCATCATGATTACATTTTTCTTTCAGTCATCTAAAGCAGGGTTAGAACAGGTTGGAGAAATTTTCAATACCATAGTTGAGGCCTTTGTGTTTTTTGATCAAAATGGTGATGGAAAGCTCAACAAAAAAGACATGATCAGGACACTGAATGAGACCAACCCTCGTGAAAGATCCCCTGCGCGCATCTCTAAACACCGATTTCGTATTATTTACTTCACTTCAATTCTATAGCATGATCAGTTTTTGATCTTTCCTTTCTCCTCTCTTATTTTATGTTACCTTTCTGATTTCCCTCTCTGATTTTGTCTTCCTTGCAGAAGAAATGGACTGGGACAAGAATGGTCAGGTCACGTTCAGGGAGTTCCTATTTGGTTTCATTAATTGGGTTGGGATTGAAGCAGATGAATAGAGAGAAGAGTTTGAAGTTACATTGTGCTAAATGTGTGAGCTTGACTTGTCTCCATGTTCTTAACACTGTGTTGGAGAATTTTATACACTTTGCTTGTGGAATTGAAAACTAGAAAATTGAAGTATGAATAGAAACACATGATTTTTGCCATGCTTCTGCATAAAAATACACTGATACATGAAGCTTCTTTTATATAATATACAACCTAGTATAGATATTAAGTAGACAAAATGGATAAAACATGGAGACAAAAACAAGATAGAGATTTTTCTATGTTACAAAAATTTCAGTTCCCATTAGGTAACTTCAATGTCCTTCTGCAATTTCTTACTGTATTCCTAGAGCTTGGATTCTCTTAACCATTGACAAAGAACGGTAATTTCTTTGTCTCCATTCTTCCCTGCTCTCCTTGCTACTCTGGACAAGTAATTTGTCATTGCCATCAAGGATGCTTACTATTTGTCTCATGCTTGGTCTTAGCTGAGGGTTGCAACTTGTGCAAGCAATTCCTAACCTTACTAATCTCATCAATTCTTGGTCATTGTATTCTCCACTGAGTCTAATGTCAGCTAATTCTTTCAATGGTCTTTTTCTCATCTCAAATTCATGAACCTTCTTCACCAAAAGTACCTCTGGTTGCCTAAAATCTACTGCCATCTGTCCACTCACAACTTCAAGCACCACCACACCAAAACTATAAACATCAGCTTCAGTGGTTGCTTCGCCTGATTCCACGTATTCTGGTGACATGTAGCCGAAAATCCCACGAACCGATTTTCTAGTGTCAGAAACTACATGATGACCATGCTCATTCCTTGACAAAAATTCTGCCAGAGCGAAAGAGCTGAGTCTTGGATTCATATCTGGCTCAAGAATGACAGCGGAAGAAGTAATGTTTCTGTGGATCACTTGTTCATCCCATTCCTCATGTAGATAGAGTACTGCGGAGGCCAGTGCTTTCACTACGTTGTACCTGTGATGCCATTGGAGGAAAGAAGCTCCACTTCGAGTTCCATTGTTATGATGCATAAGCAGTTGGCTGAGGATTCTACTTGCCGAGTAATCATAAATAACAAGCATCTCTCCTTGCTCAGTGCACCATCCACGAAGTTGAACCAAATTCCTGTGGCGAAGCCGTCCCAGGTTCCGGAGTTCGTTGGAGAATCTATGACGCAGTGCAGGACAAGTCTTCATCCCAAGGCGTTTCACCAAAACATGGCATTTGTCATCAAGGATGCCATGGTAAGCAGTTCCAAAGTCTAGCTCAGCCACCCTTCTTGAATCAGAGAAGTTATCTGTAGCAGAAACAATCTCCTTGTATGATATTTCTCTTGGAGTTTCTACCACAGGAAATGGTCGCTGGTGGTGATTGCTCTTAAAAGAGATGATTTCACTGTTTTTGTACTCAGCGGTTACATACACAGTATCACCTGCTGCCGTGACATAGTTTGAGGTATTGTTGGTGGTAATGCTTGCATTATCTGTGGTGGAGCTAGTGCCACTTGTGCTGCTTGGACTGTGACTAGTATCAGATGGGGAAGACAAAGAGATGTATAAAGGGTGGGAGAGAAAAGAAGGGAGTGGTGGTAGTTTAAAAGAAAAGTCAGAAAGAGCTTCCACTACCCATTTCATGCTTGGCCTCAATTGTGGGTCATGGAGTGTGCAGAGGAGGCCTGTGTGAATGAAATGCTGCATCTCTGAGAGCATGAAGGATCCATCTGGTAGCCTTGTATCAGCTGCTTCCAGAAGCTTCCCTTCATCAGAAAGCCTTCTAATCCAGTCAAGCAGAATCATTTGTTCATCTGGCTGTGTGAAATCAATTGCTCTCCTTCCAGATGCCACCTCTAACACAACAATCCCGAAACTGAAGACATCAGATTTGGAGGTAGCATTGCTTGGTTTCTGCAAGCTTTCAGGAGGAAGATACCCAATTGTGCCCCCTACTCTTGACGTCTCTCCCAATCTGAAATGGTCACTTCTGATCGATATTGTTTTCTTGTTCTTATTCTTATACTCATACTCAAGCTCATGCTCTAGCCACCTTGCCATGCCAAAGTCACCCAACCGAGCATTGTAATGGGAATCAAGCATAACGTTGCTGGTCTTAACATCCCTATGAATGATTTGAGTCTCTAGTTGCTCATGGAGGTAGTACAATGCAGCTGCCAAACCTTTCACAATCTTCACTCTCTGTCCCCATTGAAGAGGCTTGGCCTTCAAATTCTCATGTCTGCGAAACAGAACACGGTCAAGGCTTCGGTTTGGCATGTAGTCATAAACAAGATGCAACTGATCTTCATTGACACACCAACCCCTCAGCCTCACAAGATTCTTGTGGCGAAGATCAGCCACGGCTGTTAACTCCGCTGCAAAACTTTTCTCAAACTGCTTCCCTTTCCCTGCCAAACAGCACTTCACAGCAACCACGGTTCCATCACTCGGCAAAACGGCCTTGTACACTTTGCCAAACCCTCCACTCCCCAAAACTTGGTCTTCACTGAAACCATTAGACCCTATGAACAGCTCTGCGTAGCTGAAAATTCTGGGGTTGTCCCTGCCAACGTTAACAGAAACTTGCACACCATCCATGTCATGAAACAATACACCAGAGTCGTGCTTCTCTCTGTGCCCTCCCTTTTGGCAAATTCTCCACCACCCTGAGTCATACAACTTGCCCAAAAAATCTCCAAGAGAAGCAAGAACTTGTCCCCCACATGCCCTGTGAGGCTGTTTGGCCTCAACAACTTGTTTCTCTGGTGTTTGGAAGGGTTCTTGCTGGACACCCTTTTCAAGTGGCACCACCATTTCACCAGAATTTGGTGGTAAAACGATGCAGAGGCGATTCAGCTTCATGGCTGAGGTTTTGGTGAATGGTTTGTGAGAGAAAAATGGTATTTGAACATGAATATTTGAACTTGGTATTGAAGTAGATATTGAGGAGATTCTCTGGTATCTGATAATGACATTTAATTGTTGTTGGGTTGTCGCTATGTTTTTCAACGCGTTTAGTTTGAATAAGTTGAATTTTATCCTGCTCTTGGCCAATTTCGAACCTACCTCCAAACCATGTCAATGTTTCCTAGAGACAATTATTTATATTTTACAAAATTAATCTCGAAAACTGCTGAACATTTTATAATCGGCCAAAAAATAATATAATTATTTTTTCTATTAAAAAGTTATAATTGTAAAATACTTTTGAGTCTCAATATATATCTATCCTTTTTATTTTGTAACAATTCAATAAGTGGTTTAGGGTTTCATATTTTGGCATTAATGTGAAACAATAGTCAGATGTTCTTCGTGACACATCTAGAAAGAAATGGAAGATTATGAGTCACACGGTCAAGTTCCAGTATACGTTCCTAACTTTTACTTTTATAAAATAGGTGGTAAATTTTGACTTAAATTAATATAACTTAATACGTACATGAACTTTTTATATTACATGACCTTTTTATATCATCATTTACTTTTGAGTTTATCTATCTATTATTATATTCATGTTAATTTTATTTTTTTTAAATCATCATCAAATTTAATTTTTATAAGCAGAAGGCTCTGTTTTATACAGGATTGTCAAAGGAGTGAGTTAACTCACCCATATTAACTCATGTTTTGACATCTCTAGTTTTTGACAGTTTTTGGTACTTTCCTCAAAAAATTGATTGATCCCATTTTATTGAATCACGCTCATTAAATGAAGAAAGAAAGAAAATTCGTTCCCAAATAAAGTATGTGTAAACATGTGACGTGCAAAAGCATTTTATAGTAAAGGAAATTGCTTTTTCAGCGTAGGTTTTGGGCATGGAGACAAAAGTTGTGTATTACGAACAGCATCAATTTATTGAAAACAGACAAAATTGTTAAAGTATTAGGTTGAACTTAGGTGAACACCGCTAATAAGCGAAAAACATTCTTAAAAGGATGGGCCAAGAACACAACAAAACTGAACCAACAAGCATTAGAAAATGGAAATATATTTGCTAAAACTCCCAGTTTAGCTCGTAAAAGTGACTTCATTTGATAACAACCAGACAAAGTTTACCTTAGGTCAATTTAATATGTTAACAACTTTTCTAAATGAATTATGTATCACAGTGGTATTGATATGTATTGGAAGTCCCATATCGACTAGAGATAAAGCCAAATTATAATATATAAGTGAGGTGCAAACCTATCTTACAAGCCGATTTTGTGGGTTGAGTTAGGTTTAAAGTCCACTTCTAATATGGTATCAGAGCCATTCGCTTACAGCCTAACTTAGCGAGTTTTAAGTGAGCACTCTACAGATCAATCACAAATTATCACTTAAACTAATGTCAAAAAATTATTAAAATTTTTTTTTTTATTTTCTCATTTAGGTCCTACTTTACCGTTTTAATTCTCTAAAGAAGGTTACAATGACACTCTTTACAAATTATACTAACCCTTCTAATTATATGAAAAATATTATAACCTACTTCCTATCAGTGTGATTTTTGTAAACTAAAGCATAAATATCACATTATCAATATAAAATAGTAACTAGACAACTTTCAAAATCTAAATTTAATAGAAAAAAAAATCGTATTCACATGTTCTTATCCTCTAGTTATTGGTATTTTCTCCCAGGTAGGTGGTAGGTAGGGAGATACCTTATCTCTAATGTACTACATTTAGGGAGAAATTGGCGCAACTAATAAATGATGTGTATAAAAGGCAAAGGAAAAACAAAGAGAGCATGAAGAAATGCACAAGGGAGGATAGTTCTGTCACCCATTTTGTTTTCAGATTTATCATTTTTGTTGAAACTTTTTCTCTAATAGCATATGAACGAGTGTTGTTGGTAATTAAAATAAGTATAATTGTTTTTATATTATTTATTCATACAAAAAAGTAGTGCAATAACATAACTTACAGATGACAGACTTTAATAACTTCACATAAATATTAAAATTATATTTAATTTGAATATGTTATTTTATTTTGTCAAAATTATTAGTCAACATTCATTGAAAAAAAATTATTGCTAGGTCTGTGTTTAATGCGTCTTTTTAGGATTGAACTTATTTTCTTGATATAAGTTTTTCAAATATATAGACTAACTTGACTTAAAAACATGTTTCATATTATATTTTATAGTTACGTAACAACCGTATCACTAAATACGTTATTAAATGGAAACATTTGATGGTTTATAAACTTCAAATACAAAGAAGTGTAAAATTAAAAAATATATATTATAGTAGAATTTAATAAAAGTAATAATAATATATTTATTGTGATTGTTAACGAGGCTGTTTATTAAATTTAAATAAGGAAAACGTTTTTTAACAATGTTTTCTTGACACAGTTTTGACAACACCACGTGGCGGTTGTCTATTGGCTGAAGTTTTAAAAAAAGAATTAATACATATTTTATCAGACAAGGGTATTATTGGAAGGAAAAAATACGAATTTTTCATTTCGCGGTTTCCCTATTCCTCTTTCACCTCTCGTCTTCTCTCTATTATTGCATTCCTTCATCTCTCTCAGTTCTCTCATCTTTCTCGAGTGTGGAAAACCTAAAGACGAAGCATTTTAGTCGAACTTTGCTTTTTGTTTGTTGTCGTTGTCCAACATTCGTGTTCGGCGTCGCTCTCCAGCATTTGCGTTCTCGTTGTCGTGGTGTTTTTTGGTAAGTAGAATGTCAAACGCGAACCCTAAAACATATTCTCCATCATTGACGTTTTGTTCTTTCACCAACCCTAACCATGTTGTCGACATTGTTGTTTTGTTTTTGTTATAACTACAGGTCTAATGGCATCCCAATGTCAAGGAAGTCATTTGCTACGTCTGCAATAGTTCATATTTTCCCCAATATTTGTCAAAAATAATATAATTTTCACAATGTCATTCACTTCATATTACTTGTTGCACAGGACTTGCATACTACATTTGGGAATGAAATTAGGAACAAAGGGTTCACAGAGGTTATGCTTCTTGGTTATAAGGATGGCATCATGTGCAAAGTTTTAGTTTCACAGACACGAATTCAAAAAAGTTTGGAAAATGATGGAAATAATTTTGAATCCAATATGGCTTGAAGGAAGGAGACGTTGTTGTCTTCGAGGTTGACCATCATTGGAATGATCTTATAATTGAAGTTCACATTATTGGATGTAATTGTAATGTTAATCACCCAATATCAGTGTGAACCACAAAAGACAACATCAATTTATGTTCATGTCCTTTAATTTTTATATTTGAATAAAAGTATATTTATGACATGGGGTGCCCAAACTTGATTTCCCACACAAAAATCACACTTAAACAACAAAATCACACAAACCATTGCATTTATGCAAAAAATACAAAAATTTAGACTATGGTCCCCTAGGTTACCACAGCTGGCTCCTACAGTACAACTTTATGTACAAATCCCAATTTTTGTTCGTGTAATCGTTTACCAATTACTTGTAAACGATTACAAGTATTTTTTTTGGTGTAGCACTTGCAAGACTTCAACTAAGTTGTTCAACTCAACAAAATTGTTACTTGTGTCCAACATGGGGTGCCCAAACATGATTTTCCACACTAAAATCACACTTAAAAAAATAAATCACACCAAAACCATTACATTTATGCAAAAAATACAAAAATTTACACTATGGTCCCCTAGGTTACTACAACTGGCTATTGCAGTACAACTTTCTGTACAAATCTAAATTTTTGTTCGTGTAATCGTTTACCAAGTACTCGTAAACGATTACAAGTATTTTTCTTGGTGCAACACTTGCAGGACTTCCACTAAATTGTTCAACTCAACAAAATTGTTACTTATGTCCAACATGCGGGTGCCCAAACATGATTTCTCGCACTAAAATCACACTTGAAAACAAATATCACCCCAAAACCATTACATTTATGCAAAAAATACAAAAAATTACACCATGGTCCCCTAGGTTACCACAGTTGGCTCCTATAGTACAATTTTCTGTGCAAATCCCTATTTCTGTTCGTGTAATCGTTTACCAAGTACTTGTAAACGATTACAAGTGTTTTTTTGTGTGCAAGACTTGCAGGACTTCAACTAAGTTCAACTCAAAAAATTGTTACTTATATCCAACATGGGTTGCCCAAACATGATTTCCCACACTAAAATCACATTTAAAAAACAAAATCATACTAAAATCATTGCATTTATGCAAAAAATACAAAAAGTTAGACCATGGTCCCCTAGGTTACCACAACTCGCTCCTATAGTACAATTTTCTGTGCAAATCCCTATTTATGTTCGTGTAATCGTTTACCAAGTACTTGTAAACGATTACAAGTGTTTTTTTGTGTGCAAGACTTGCAGGACTTCAACTAAGTTCAACTCAAAAAATTGTTACTTATATCCAACATGGGTTGCCCAAACATGATTTCCCACACTAAAATCACATTTAAAAAACAAAATCATACTAAAATCATTGCATTTATGCAAAAAATACAAAAAGTTAGACCATGGTCCCCTAGGTTACCACAACTCGCTCCTATAGTAAAACATTATGTACATATCCCAATTTTTGTTCCTATAATCATTTACCAAGTACTTGTAAATGATTAGAAGTGTTTTTTTGTTTCTTGTGGAGGACTTCAACTAAGTTGTTCAACTCAACAAAATATTTACTTATGTCCAACATGGGGTGCCCAAACATGATTTCCCACACTAAAATCACACTTAAAAAACAAAATCACAAAAAAACCATTGCATTTATGCAAAAAATACAAAATTTAGACTATGGTCCCCTAGGTTACCACATCTGGCTCCCACAGTACAACTTTATTTACAAATCCCAATTTTTTTTCGTATAATCGTTTACCGAGTACACGTAAACGATTCCAAGTGTTTTTTTTTGTGCAGCACTTACAGGACTTCAACTAAGTTGTTCAACTCAACTAAGTTGTTTAACTCAACAAAATTGTTACTTATGTCCAACATGGGGTGCCCAAACATGATTTTTCATACTAAAATCACACTTAAACAACAAAATCACACAAAAACCATTGCATTTATGCAAAAAATACAAAAATTTAGACTATGGCCCCCTACGTTACCACAGTTGGCTCCTACAGTACAACTTTCTGCACAAATCGCAATTTTTGTTCGTGTAATCGTTTACCAAGAACTCGTAAACGATTACAAGTGTTTTTCTTGGTGCAACACTTGCAGGACTTCCACTAAGTTGTTCAACTCAACAAAATTGTTACTTATGTCCATGGGGTGCCCAAACATGATTTCTCACACTAAAATCACACTTAAAAAACAAAATCACCCCAAAACCATTGCATTTATGCATAAAATACAAAAAATTAGACCATGGTCCCCTAGGTTACCACAGCTGGCTCCTATAGTACAACTTTCTGTACAAATCTCAATTTTTGTTCGTGTAATCGTTTACCAAGTACTTGTAAACAATTACAAGTGTTTTTTTTTGGTGCAGCACTTGCAGGACTTCAATTAAGTTGTTCAACTCAACACAATTGTTACTTATGTCCAACATGGGGTGCCCAAACATGATTTCCCACACTAAAATCACACTTAAACAACACAATCACACCAAAACCCCTGCATTTATGCAAAAAATACAAAATTTTGACTATGGTCCCCTAGCTTACCATAGGTAGCTCCTACAATACAACTTTTTGTACAAATTCCAATTTTTATTCGTGTAATCGTTTACCAAGTACTTGTAAATGATTACAAGTGTGATTTTTGGTGCAGAACTTGCAGAACTTATGCTAGGATCATGATGTCACAAGCATTGTTTCATTTGTCCATCAAATACATCAATAGTAAATCAAAGTGGTCACTTTTATTCATTAACAATTCAAACAAAACTTCATTTGACAATGACAATAACAAAGACAATTCAATTAACAGTAATAATATGTAACGCAAGGAAAGATGCATCTTTTATAACATTGAACAAAATATATTCCAAATTATAAACATTTGTTCATCTATGCACAATTTTGTATTACATTCTCTTAAGAAGTCTATACACATATCACTTATATGTTATTCTAAGTTGTCTAGTGTAAGGAGTCTTAAGCGCTCTACTCTTGTAACGCCTTCGTGACCCCATCCTGAGGTCTTCATTTGAGGTGGATTGGTGGATATGCCTCATGGGGAATCAAATCCGCTATTCATGGACAGTTCTGCATGTGGCACACTCAGTCCACCATCCTCTGTTGTTCTTCTTCTAGCTTTCTCTTCGGCCAACTCTGACTCCAAGACAACGAACCGTCAACTGCATCAAAGACAAACAAAATATCCAAAATATAAAAGCCCTAAAACGAAAACAACAAAAAATATAACACAACAGGGAAGACCCAAAATCCAAACAAAAATGGAGGAACAACGCATTTACCTTGCTCGTCTAAGGACCATGGTTACCGAAACTTGCCATTTCACAGAATAAACTCAATAAAGACGACTACGTTGAGTAAAACCAACAAATGCAACAAAGAGATGCAACGAAGAGCCAGAGCGAAAGCGAGAACGAAACGCAGAGTGAGAACGAAAACAAAGCTGGAGAACGACAAACAAGAGAAAGAAGGTTCATTTCTAATGAAACAGGGCAAGAGACATTTTTGGAATCACAAATTTCTAAAACCGGCCTCAATGGTGACATCAGATTTTAAATATTTAAAAAAATAAAAAACAACCAATGAAATAGTGATACGTGGCGTTGTTAAAAGAGTGTCAAAATTTTGTTGTCAAAATATCATGATCCTTTAAACAATGTTAATTTTTAATTTATTGCTTTCATGAAAAACCTAATCAACTTCAATTTCTTTTTTTAATTCTTTTGAGTTTCAGTTTCAGAATTTAAGAATTCACCGTGTATAGAACATCCTATGTGACATTTATAGATGGAAATATGTCAATTTCACTTGTAAATGAAATACGGTCTAATATGTATTAATTTAAATTAGTCAGATTATTTAGGTGAGATCATTTAAGTAAATAATATGCTAAAATGTTTTAGTATACTCTTCAGACGTTATAAAGTAGTCAATATTTTTAAAAGTTGATACCCACATGACAGGGCAGCAAGCTCCGGGTCGGGATTCTATGTAGCAGATTATTTATTAACATATTTGAAAGCTCTTATTATAAAAATAACTTTGAAATAGTCTTGTCAAATTATTAAAAAAAAGTTAAAAGAGTAAAATAAACATCAATCAAACTTAAATTAAGTTTGAAATTTGTATTTGATGATAAATAATTGATGAGATTTGAAGTATATACTTAAGATGTTAAAATTGATAATGACATCTAATATGACTTTATTTAAAAAATAAAAACAAATGATATATTTTAGTTTAAAAACTTATCTTATTTCAAAATCTAGATTAAATAATTAATCTTCTTCGAAAAAGTTTCTTCAAAACTATTTTTAGGTAAAAAAAATAAAAATTGAAAAATAATTTGTTTCAAAAAAAATTAAAAATTAAAGAAAAAGTTATATTATTTGTAAAATTAAATTAAACAGAACAATTTAATTAAAAGATGTCAAAATGTAAACAATTTAATCTAAGATTTAATTAGTATTTAAAAAATAAAAATTAAAGAAAACAACAATATTAACAATTATATATATATATATATATATATATACATATATATATATATGTATTAGGATTCTTAGTTGGATTTTGTTCTGCTTAATTTAATAAATATTGTTTGGTTCAATTTTATTTCAGTGGTTATAATTGTGTCCTAGTCTATAAATTTTTGCTCCTATAATAAAAGAAAGCATTTTAGTTTCCAAATTCCTATTTATATGACTTACTAGTAGTTATACGATGAGACAACAAATAAAATCTGATGATTAGGAATAATAGAAGACTTGACATAAAATGAATTGTCTCAATACATTTTTGTATATATAAGGTCCTAGCATAAAGTTTTAGAAAATGATTGTATTGCGATATATATCGAAAGAATTTTAAAAATTGAAAAACTATAAAAAAACATTATTATTATAACATTTTATTTAATAATATAAAATTACTAAATAAAATATTATAAATTTTAATGATGTACAACATATAAATAGAAAACATACAAAATATTAGTACAATTATCTGTTATAATAACTATACTAACATAATTCCAATCGAAAACTATTAAAGTTTTTCAAAAGGAAGAACACTCTATATACTTCATCTAGAAAGAAGAATATCGCTAAACATTCAAGTTGTCACATTCCACCAAAATATGTTAGCATTTAACTCATCTGTTCGAGGTAATCATTATAAAAAATCAAGAAAAAAAGCAGGGTAAGTTAGTGTTCAAAAGAAAACATCATAAAACAACTAGATTATATCAAATATCATGTCAACATTTTATAAAGTACTAGAACTCGTAAAAACATACCTACAATTAACTTTAGACTCAATTATTTAGATATATGTTCTGACATAGAGATTTACTGTAGGTGTGCACTCGTAGTAGTATCTATACTCTACAAAGTCATAAACATAAAGGTTATCACCTTACTATTCACAAGGTTAATCTTTTCACACCTAAGAACAAAAGTCCAGGTCTAAGAACTCCTATCACTCTCTCCCCCACCCCATTCATCTATGTGTATGAGTTAAATGTCTGGTAGTATATTAGGATACCCACTTTTTGAACTTTCATATGTAAAAGTACACACTAAACTTCACCACACACAAAATTTCTCTTTGAAATTCTCTCAACATTACCATATATAATCATAACAAACATTCCCATTTCCATATATACAATCATCTCATACTCATAAGCATAATCAATGATTAGATAAGTCAATACCAAACAAAAAAAAACATAGTATATAGATTGACGCTCAATGCCAGACCTTTTGAAAAAGGATGACGCTCAACGACAAGTTTTGGCATTTAGCACCATTTCTCTCGCAAAAAGTCTTGCTTAGTGACACACTTCTTCCATTCAGTGAAAAGAAATTAAATTGTTCCAAACTTGAAGTGAAAAGTTGCGCAAGCGGTACCTTGGGACCACCTAGTACCAAAGCATTCACATTTTTTGCACATTCAGGGGTACAAACCTAACGCGACTCACACTCAACACTAGCTTGCCACTGCTCAATGATAGAGTATTCACAAAAATGGTCGCTCAGTGATAAAAAGGGGCACTTAGCGGTCTGGAGCATAAATGCTTCCAGACTTATACAACCACGCTTGCACTCAACGCTACACTAGTACTCCTCAACGCCATATAAAGAAAATATTATACTAAATTTTGTGATTTGGGAAACTAAAGACCTATTCAGAGGATCAAATTGGCATTTCTCACTCAATGCTTGATTCAAAAAAAAGTTTTCAATATCAGAATGCATATCAATTGGCTCAAATGGTCAGATCCACAATTCCCCAATTCAACACCAATTTAAATAATTTCAACGATCCAAACACAAATAAAAACTCAATTCAATCAACAAACATATCATTCAATTCAAGATAAATAGTAATTAGATTCACAACATACTAATTTCAATTAGAAAATATCCAATTTACACACACTAAAGCATCTAGCTTCCCTTACTTAAAAGATGACTAAAACAGCTTAAAGATCCCAAAGCATCCTTAAACGCACAAATGGCTCAAGTTATCCTTGTGAACAAAGCAAACACAATCAGGGTACATCATTAGAATCACTTATCAACATAGACTCATAAGACGAGCATAAGCACTATATGTAAGCTAAACAAAAGTCACATGCATAAGAAAGACCAACTGACCAGAAGGGAACAAAAAATCAACTTACCGTATTAAAGAAATTGATCGAATGATCTTGACAAGTTCACTGCCAGGAGAGATCCTATAGTATCTTCAAAAGAATGAACAGTTTAGGAGATATCTTAGAGAAAATGGAGAGAAAGTTCTAAAAAAGAGTTTCTAGAGAGAATACGTGTTTTAAAACGTTGATGAAACTCATTTATAAAAATTCTATTTATACTTTAAACTTTTTAATATTAAAATAATCGAGTCTTCTCTTTTTAAACACATTATTAATTCTAAAATATTATTTTCTAGACTTTTACAACCACATAAGCATAATAAATGAATTTGAGGTTATTATGTTTTTTTAAAATATTTTATAGTTTATTATATGCTTTAATACACTTTTTATTTGAATTAAAAAAGTTAGTTAAATTTAGTTTAATTAAAAAATATTTAAAATATATAATATTTATTTGGTTTAAACCCTCGTTTGGTCCTCATATATGTTGGTCAATCTCAAGTGGGTCCTAGTTTTTTTTCTGGTCTCAATTGGGTCCATAAACTTGTAAAATTGAGTCAATTAAGCCCTCTCTGTTAAGCTTTCATTGATATCGTCTAACTGTGCTGAGCTGTATTTTTTTTATATGGCGTGACATTGTATATTAAATTGAATGGATGATCTGTTGTATAATCAACAATTTCACGTGGCGACCTCTTCTATTACTTCTTCTACGGCCACCAGAAACCGCCGTCACCGTCGCTCCTTGCCGCTGGAGGTACAGAGTGTTATGGTACTTGCATAGAACAGAGCAGCCAACTAAGAATTAGTTATGGGGGAATACTAAAGGGCAGAATAAGCAGAAAACTGAAAATCACGTTCAGGCGAAAGCGGTGGAATTATCTAAAGTTCAAAAACATCCTCCGAGAACAAACTCGAGTTATATATAACTATATATAACGTTCTTCTTATTGCATGAGCTACAACAATTTTCATAGACTTCAAGTGGCATTTGTCCCTAATTAAGGAGGAAAACACCAAGTTGCAAGAGTATTCAAACTTTTAAAATCGATTTGATCAATTTGTTGCTGAAATCCAGAGTTTCTTTGCTAGATGTTTGTTTTTGGCATGCGCACTTGGCTTGCATAGATTGAAATCCACAAAGTACTTCCCAGTTACACCTTTCACGTTTGGGTGGAGAGCAACATAGCATGTCGTGGCTGCTCCATGTGATTTTTGTTTTTTCAAAAATTAACTTATGATTAGTGACATCATATTTGGACGTCTGAACCATTTCAAACGAAACATTCTTCTCCACCTATATTGGAATTTTAAAATGATGGAAAAACATACCTGAGGGACGTTCTTCCATATGTAAAAGGTGAAGATCTTCAAGAAGTTTGGGAGAAATCAAGGTATGGTGTTACAAAGGAGTAACTTTAAAAAGTGCATATAATTTACTTGTGTAGTTTTGTTTCTTCCTCCGGTCTCCTCCAATCACGAAGAACCCTAAAACCTCAACCTCTCCAATCTCTACGCGCTGCCTCCATTCAAACCTGCAACCAAGACAACACAAAAGATCCAGGAAAAACCCCAAATCAAAACCCTAAGTCGCGATCTTTAATTCGCATATCAATTCACCCAGAACCACGAGCAAGGACACGAAACACGCAAAAGGATCAATGTATCTCAGGCGAAATTGCTGAAAACATGGCGTAGGCGATGGTTAAAATGTCACAAGGGAAAGTGGTTGCGAGAGATTTCTTCGCAATGGAAGAAAGGGATGTGTGTTCTTCCCAGCAACAATGGAAGAAAGTTCTTGCTTTTCCTTTTTACCTGTATGAGTTGTCAGAGCGGCTGCAGCGGAATTGTTAGCGTGGGATAACAAACCAAGAGGGGGGGTGAATTGGTTCTTACTAAAATCGTGTGCCTTAAAAATTTCTACTCAATTAAACTTACTTAGCAAATAATAAAGACAATAAAATAGAGTAAGGTTGAGAGAAATTTGCACAGTTGATTTTATCCTGGTTCGGATCTTACCAATCCTACGTCTAGTCGCTTATCTCAAAAACAAGATAAACACTTCACTAATCACAAAACTATTACAAACTACAATCACACAGATACAATTTGTAAAAGTTTAGAAAACACCTCTCTTGAAGCCACAAGAGATGAAACAACACCTCCTTTGAATCTTCACAAAGGATGAAACACTTCCTCCGAATACTTCACGAAGGATGAATTCCTCTTCCAAAAACTTCCTTAGATGCACCAAGGATGAACCAGCTATTCCTCTATCACCGTAGCAGTATTTCACCAACTCTACAGACAGAGTTTCCTTAGCTGAGCAAGATTACACAATTCTCAAGAGTTTCAGAGTATTTGAGCACAAGGGAAGAGTCAAGTTGAGAGAAAATGAGAGTCTATTTATAGACTCATCCAAAGTCTCTTCCATTCTTCGAAAATGAGCCATCTGACTGTTTTAATCGATTAAATCAAGTATTAATCGATTAAACTAAGTACAACGGCTAGTTTTTCAAATCTGAAACCCCTAACGGCTAGTGTTAATTGATTATTCTCAGGTTTAATCGATTAACTAATCGATTAATTTAGGCTTTAATCGATTATTCCAGTGTAACGGCTAGTCTTCAACTCTGGAACCTCCAACGGACTGTTTTAATCGATTAATCTCAGGATTAATCGATTATGTAATCGATTAAACCAAGCTTTAATCGATTAATCCAGAGGCAATTTTGGTTTTCATTTGTCAGCCTCGTTTTAATCGATTAAGACCCTTTTTAATCGATTAATACAGTGCACTTTGGACTCTGGTTTTTGATTATATGGTATGGAATTACATGGAATCAAAAACACTCAAATGTCTAAGTCCTAGACACTAAATTATAATTATTACAAAAGCTTTTCCATAGCAATACAAGTCTTCCTAACATCTTGATTTCTTCTTGACTTGATTTGGACATCATCAAAACTTCATCTTCATCATTTTGCTAACAATCTCCCCCTTTTTGATGATGATCAAAAACTCCTTGATTTAAAGCTTTTGGAATAACCTGTATTTAAAGCACAACTTATGGAAGAAGGAGTGCATTAGTGAGGAAACACTAATAAGCAAATAAGCTTTTAAAATATTTTCTCCCCCTTTTTGATCATAATTAAAAATTTGTGTTTAAGTTTCTCCCCCTAAATTTAGGAGGACATATACTCCCCCTTAATAAAAGCAGATATGCATAGAAATAAAAAAAAAACATACATTTTAGTGAATTTAAATAGACAAGCATACAATTATAAAGATAACTAGAAAATAAGATCTAGAACTCATCACTTTCGTCACTATTAAAGTGGCGCTCTAATCCGGAAATCCTATTGTCTAGATTTTTTAGATGAGTACATATTTCTTCATGACGAGTGTTTTGAAGGCGAGCCATCTCAGTAATTTGTCTAGAGAGACTCTCTAGACTATAGTCCTCATGGATTTGAGATGGGCCAGCAACATTTGTAGGGTCAGGCATGGGAATATTTGCATCATCGTCTTCACTTGCTTGCTCACCATTGGCATCCTCAGGGTGAATGTAGGAGAGTCCTTGTTGGATAAAGCCCATTTGCCTCAGGGAATTTTCTCCAATCTTATGACCCGGTAGGACATGCTCAAAATGTTCATTTGAGATATCTACTCCTTTGTATTCACAAATTTTGGAGACAAGGAGAGGATATGGAAGAGGTGCAAGATCTGACCTTTTGGCTTTGAGCATGATTGTTTGAATCAGGTGAGGCCAGTTGAGTGGAATGCTCTGAGTAATTGCATGCATAACTATGAGATCAGTTTCAGAACACTGTGCATGATTTGACCCTTTAGGGCACAAAAGCCACACAAGAATGTAATGCAAAAGGCGTTCTTCCATTTTGAGGCCACCAGCAAGAAAGAGGCGATTGTTGCGTTGTCTAGGATTTCGGAGAAATGATTGATACACCATGAATTTGTTGAAGTGAGGAAAGTCATTTGGAATGTTTTGAGAATTTGCAAGAACAGGGACTTTGGCCACATTTGTCCAAATCTCATTGTCCAAGACAATGTCTACACCTTTGACCCTTGTTCGAAAAACCCCATCACTAACCTTTAAGTTAAAATAAAATATGCGAACAAGATCGGGATAGAACTTCCCTCGGAGTTCCAAGAGATGTTGGACTCCTTGTTCAATGATGAGATTTGGAAAGGAGAAGTTGTAGTATGTGTACCATGAGAGATCAATGAACTTTTGTTTAATGAGCTTCCTTTCCTTCCAAAATGTGGAGAATGAATGATGATCTTGCTCATCGGAGAGCCACCCGTCTATGGTAGCATCTCTTCTGCGAAGATTATTTTCCGAAACTTCACTTGTTCTTCGTCTTCTTCTTCTGGAAGGTTCAGCCATTTCAATGGGTGAAAGCAAAGATTTTGATGAAAGAAAAAGAGAAAGCAAGAGGTGAAGGCTCAAAAAGTGGTTCAAGAATGGAGAGTGGAGACCAAGGGAGGTATAAATAGGCTTAATAAGGCTTCCCAACGTTCAGAATTTGAAATTTTGACCGTTTTATAGCTGTTGGCAACGGTTAGAAACGGTAACAATTTAAAAAAAACAGTCTGGAGCGGTTTTAATCGATTAAATGGGATTTTAATCGATTACGTAATCGATTAATACGTAGATTAATCGATTAATCCAGTCGTAAAAGGAAAAGTAACGCTTTTAATCGATTTACACATAGATTAAACCTGTTTAAGCAACGAAAAATGCAATATTAAGTCCAATAATACCTATTTTTCTATTTCCAATATCCCTAACTCCCTTCTAAGCTCAAAAAATCTTTCCTTAGGTAATGCTTTGGTGAAAATATCAGCTAATTGATGTTGTGTATCAATATATTCTATTTTACAGTCTCCCTTTTGCACATGATCTCTAAGGAAGTGATGCCTAATCTCAATGTGCTTGGTTCTAGAGTGCATTATGGGATTCTTTGTAAGGTTTATTGCACTTGTATTATCACACTTAAGTGGTATATGATCTAAGTGAATGTCATAATCTTCTAATTGCTGTTTCATCCATAAGATTTGCGCACAACAATTTCCCGCAGCAATATATTCAACCTCAGTGGTAGATAAGGCTACACAGGCTTGTTTCTTAGAATGCCAAGAAACTAAGGAACTACCTAGAAGATGACATGTTCCACTAGTGCTTTTTCTATCTATCTTACAACCTCCATAATCAGCATCTGAAAATCCTACAAGACTAGGTTCCGTTCCAGATGGATACCATAAACCAAAGGATGCAGTTCCCTTAAGATATTTCAATATTCTTTTAACTGCAGTAAGGTGAGATTCTCTAGGACTAGATTGATACCTAGCACACACACAAACACTTTGCATAATATCTGGTCTACTAGCAGTGAGATATAACAAAGAACCTATCATACATCTATATTTGGTTTGATTTACCTCTTTACCTGACTCATCTTTGTCAAGATAGCATGAGGTTCCCATAGGTGTAGATGCTTCCTTTGCTTTGTCCATTTCAAACTTCTTAAGAATTTCTCTACAATACTTAGTTTGAGAAATGAACGTACCTTCTTTCGTTTGCTTAATTTGAAGACCAAGGAAGAATGTTAATTCTCCCATCATAGACATTTCAAATTCACCCTGCATAGTCTTAGCAAATTCCTCACAAAGAGATTTATTAGTTGATCCAAAGATGATATCATCAACATATACTTGAATAATCAAAATATGTTTTCCGACTCTTTTAATAAACAAAGTGGAATCAACTTTTCCTCTATTAAAATCATTTTCCAACAGAAAATTGCTAAGTCTTTCATACCAAGATCTAGGTGCTTGTTTTAAACCATAAAGTGCTTTCTTTAATTTATAGATGTGATTTGGAAATTTAAAATCTTCAAAGCCGGGTGGTTGTTCAACATACACATCTTCTTTTATAAAACCATTTAGAAATGCACTTTTAACATCCATTTGAAATAATTTAAATTTCATTATAGATGCATAAGCAAGAAGTAGACGTATTGCCTCTAACCTGGCAACTGGAGCATATGTCTCATCATAATTTATACCTTCTTCTTGACTATATCCTTGAGCCACAAGCCTAGCTTTATTCTTGGTGATGTTTCCATCTTCATCCAGTTTGTTTCTGAATACCCATTTTGTTCCAATTACTTGATGAGTATCTTCTCTAGGAATCAATTCCCAAACTTGATTTCTTTCAAACTGGTTGAGTTCTTCTTGCATTGCTATACACCATTGTTCATCTTGAAGAGCTTCCTTAATGTTCTTAGGTTCAATCTGCGACATAAAAGCTACATTCATACAAAAATTAACTAAATTTCTTCTAGTGTTTACCCCTTTTGATATGTCGCCAATGATGTTGTCCAATGATAATCCTCTAGGTTGTTGCCATATTTTGTTTAGATCTTCATCATCTTGAGGATTATTCATTTTCTCTTCATTGGTTGTCTTTTGCAAGTCTTCATTTTCACCTGCATCTGATTCATCTGACTCAAGAGGTTTTACCTCAAGGTCCACAATTTCATCAAAGACAACATGCACAGATTCTTCTATTTCAAGTGTTTTCCGATTAAAAACTCTATAAGCTTTGCTAGTTAGAGAATATCCTAGAAAAATAGCTTCATCGGATTTGGAATCAAATTTTCCTAAATTTTGTTTTCCATTATTTAAGACAAAACATTTGCATCCAAAAATTCTTAAATGTGAAACATTTGGTTTTCTACCTTTAAAAAGTTCATAAGGAGTACATTTCAAAATAGGCCTAATAAGCATTCTATTCAATACATAACATGCAGTACTCACAGCATCAGCCCAAAATTGTTTAGGAACACTATATTCATTTAACATAGTTCTAGCAAGTTCCTTTAAGGATCTATTCTTTCTTTCTACAACTCCATTTTGTTGAGGAGTTCTAGGTGTAGAAAAATTATGAGAAATGCCATATTCTTCACAAAAAGTTTCAAAAGATTCATTTTGAAATTCACCTCCATGGTCACTTCTAATAGTCTTTATTTTCAAGTCCTTTTCATTTTGAACTAAATTTGCAAACTTTTTAAATTCTTTGAAAGCTTCACTTTTAAGAGTAAGAAAGAAAGTCCAAGTATATCTTGAATAATCATCCACAATAACTAAAGCATAATAATTTCCTCCAAAACTTTTTATCCTAGAGGGACCAAATAAATCTGTCAGGAGCGGCTGCAGCGGAATGGTTAGCGTGGAATAACAAACCAAGAGGGTTTTTAATACAAACGTGTGCCTTTTAATTTCTACTCAATTAAACTTACTTAGCAATTAATATTGACAAATAAAGAGAGTAAGGTTGAGAGAAATTTGCACAGATGATTTTATCCTGGTTCGGATCTTACCAATCCTACGTCCAGTCGTTTATCTCAAAGCAAGATAAACAATTCACTAATCACAAAACAATTACAAATTACAATCACAAAGAAACAATTTGTAAGAGTTTAGAAACCACCTCTCTTGATACCACAAGAGATGAAACTACACCTCCTTTGAGTCTTCACAAAGGATGAACACCTCCTCCGAATACTTCACGAAGGATGAACACCTCCTCCGAATACTTCACGAAGGATGATTCTCTTCCGAACACCTCCTTAGACACACCAAGGATGAACCGGCTATTTCCTCTGTCACCGTAGCAGCACTTCACCAGCTCCACAGACACGAGTTTCACAAGCCGAAAGAGAACACACAAGTCTCAAGAATTTCTGAGTATTTGAGCACAAGGGAAGAGTTTCTGTGTCTTTTGTTGTGAGGAAATGAGAGTCTATTTATAGACTCATCCAAAGACTCTTCCATTTTTCGTTTTCAGCCTTTCACACTGTGTTAATCGATTAGCTACAGTGGTTAATCGATTAACAACCCAACGGATAGTTCAACGGCTCTAAAAACGGCTAGTTTTTCAAACGTTCACTATGTTAATCGATTAACACCCTCTGTTAATCGATTAGCGTTAATCGATTAACACCCTCTGTTAATCGATTAGCTACAGTGTTTTGCTACAGTACATTGCTACAGTACATTGCTACAGTAATGTGCTACAGTAATTTTACAAAACACTTTTCTTTTCCTTATCTAAGTCCTATACATATTTCTAAGAGTATTACAAAAGCTTTCCATCACAATACAAATCTTCAAATCATTTTGATTCTTGATTGGTCTTGACTTGATTTGGACATCATCAAAACTTCATCTTCATCATTTTGCTAACAATCTCCCCCTTTTTGATGATGATCAAAAACTCCTTGATTTAAAGCTTTTGGTAATAATCTGTATTTAAAACACAACTTAAGGAAGAAAAGGTGCATTAGTGAATAAGCACAATTAGCACAAATGGGCAAATAAGCTTTAAACATTTTCTCCCCCTTTTTGATCATAATTAAAAAGTTGTGTTTGATGTTCTCCCCCTAAGATAATACTCCCCCTTAATAAAAGCATGTATGCATATGAGCTAAAAATATTTCAAATTTAAAGATTCATTCAAACATGCATAATAGGATATTTAAAGCAAATATTTTTAGGAGAAAGAGCTTATAAAACATTGTTGAGATCTTCATCTTGAGGATTGTCATCAATCTTTGCTTCATTTGTTGTCTTCTAAAAATATTCGTCATTGCCTGCATGTAATTCAACTGACTCAAGAGGTTTTGCCTCAAGGTCTACAATTTCATCAAAGACAACATGCTCACATAAAAAGTTTTCCGATTTAAAACTATATATGCTTTGTATATTAGAAGATATAAAAAAAAATAAGTTTTATCGGTCTTGGAATAAAAGTTTCTTAATTCTTCTTTTCAAATATTAAAAAAAACATTTTTTTTTTAAAATATTCTTAAATATGAAACATTTGGTACCCAACTATTTGTATGGGTCCTTTGGGTTAGTTTGAAAATTTGAAATCATTTTACAACCCAAATATATCTACCACTTGGAACACCATAATGCTTAATTTTACATTTGTTAGATGTATGACCCTTTTTCATACAATAAAAGCATGATACAACATTTGTGTTCCTATAAGTTGTTCCTTTTTCTATCCAAGTTCTACGCGTTCTATAATTATGCTTATTTTTAATTCTAGGAACATACTTATTTTTAACAACCTTATTTTCATTATTTTTACTACATTCTCCTAAGGTTGTTTCATCTAGTAGTTTCTTATGATTAACACAAGATGCACATTTATCACTACTAGTAAATTTACCCTTTTCAAAAAATAAAACTTTATTTTTCAAATCTTTATTTTCTTCAAAAATATTTTCAAAATTTAATTTTAAATTCTTATTTTCTTCAAGAATATTTTCAAAGTCTGATTTCAAATTTTTATTTTCTTCAAAAATATTTTCAAAATTTAACTTTAAATTTTTGAAATCCTTTTTCAATTTCTGATGGGCTTTATCTAATTTTTCAGATTCTACTATTAAAGCAGCATAAATTTCATGCAATTCATTTTCACTAATTTGACTAGAATTATCAGAATCGCTAGATGTACTTACTTGGCTTCCAGCGTCGTCGTTCACCACTAAACAGATGTTTGCTTCTTCATCTGAGTAGCTTGAATCTGAAATGGTCTCATTGTCGTCTTCCCATGCAATGTATGCCTTCTTTTTCTTGAAGAATCTTTTCTCCTTTTTGTCTTCACCCTTCTTTTGATATGGGCAGTCTGCTTTTAGATGCCCCTTTTCTCCACAACCATAGCATCGGTAATTTGAGGAAGATACTGGATTATCTTTCTTTTCGTATCTAAATTTTCCTTTACCTTTAGACTTCATGAACCTGTTGAGCCTTTTTATCATGAGTCTCAATTCTTCTTCTTCGTCTGAGTCTTCATCTTCCGATTTACCTTTGCTTCTTTCAACCTCAGATTTCAAGGCTAGACTCTTTTTCTTAGTTTTTGCTTTTGCTTCTTCTTCATCTAGTCTTCCGAGGTCAAGTTCATGCTCTCTCAACTTTCCAAATAATGCAGCCATGGTCATTGTGTTGAGATTTTGTGACTCAGAAATTGCAGTCACTTTTGGTTGCCAAGACCTGTCTAAAGATTTCAAAATTTTTATATTAAGCTCATCAGTATCGAAAGATTTACCTAATCCAATAAGATGATTTACGATGTTGGTGAAGCGTTTCTGAACATCTACTATTGTTTCCCCTTGCTTCATCCTGAACATTTCGTATTCCTGGATTAATGTATTCTTTCTTGCTCTCTTAACATCATCTGTACCTTCGTGGGTTACTCTAAGTACTTCCCACATTTCTTGTGCAGTTTTACAAATAGAAATCCTGTAAAACTCGTCAAAAGTTAAAGCAGATGAAATAATATTACGAGCTTTTACATCATTACCAAATTTTCTCTTTTCTTCAGCAGTCCATTGGTCACGGGGCTTTGGTTCCTGCATATTGTTAGTTGGAACAAAAGGACCAGATGCAACGGCATCCCAAATATCTATATCAATAGATTCCATAAAAATTTGCATTCTTACCTTCCAGAATGCGTAATTTTCACCTGTGAATAGTAGTGGTCTATTGATAGAAGCACCCTCTGCAAAGGTTTGATGTGATCCCGCCATTTGAATGACTATCAAAGCAAGCTCTGATACCAATTGTCAGGAGCGGCTGCAGCGGAATGGTTAGCGTGGAATAACAAACCAAGAGGGTTTTTAATACAAACGTGTGCCTTTTAATTTCTACTCAATTAAACTTACTTAGCAATTAATATTGACAAATAAAGAGAGTAAGGTTGAGAGAAATTTGCACAGATGATTTTATCCTGGTTCGGATCTTACCAATCCTACGTCCAGTCGTTTATCTCAAAGCAAGATAAACAATTCACTAATCACAAAACAATTACAAATTACAATCACAAAGAAACAATTTGTAAGAGTTTAGAAATCACCTCTCTTGATACCACAAGAGATGAAACTACACCTCCTTTGAGTCTTCACAAAGGATGAACACCTCCTCCGAATACTTCACGAAGGATGAACACCTCCTCCGAATACTTCACGAAGGATGATTCTCTTCCGAACACCTCCTTAGACACACCAAGGATAAACCGGCTATTTCCTCTGTCACCGTAGCAGCACTTCACCAGCTCCACAGACACGAGTTTCACAAGCCGAACAAGAACACACAAGTCTCAAGAATTTCTGAGTATTTGAGCACAAGGGAAGAGTTTCTGTGTCTTTTGTTGTGAGGAAATGAGAGTCTATTTATAGACTCATCCAAAGACTCTTCCATTTTTCGTTTTCAGCCTTTCACACTGTGTTAATCGATTAGCTACAGTGGTTAATCGATTAACAACCCAACGGATAGTTCAACGGCTCTAAAAACGGCTAGTTTTTCAAACGTTCACTATGTTAATCGATTAACACCCTCTGTTAATCGATTAGCGTTAATCGATTAACACCCTCTGTTAATCGATTAGCTACAGTGTTTTGCTACAGTACATTGCTACAGTACATTGCTACAGTACATTGCTACAGTAATGTGCTACAGTAATTTTACAAAACACTTTTCTTTTCCTTATCTAAGTCCTATACATATTTCTAAGAGTATTACAAAAGCTTTCCATCACAATACAAATCTTCAAATCATTTTGATTCTTGATTGGTCTTGACTTGATTTGGACATCATCAAAACTTCATCTTCATCATTTTGCTAACAAAATCCATGTGCAAAAGTTCTAAGGGTTTTAAACTAGAAACAACATTTTTCGAATGAAAAGATGATTTCACTTGTTTTCCCTTTTGACATGCATCACACAATTTATTTTTCACATATTTTAGTTTTGGTAAACCAATTACTAAGTCTTTAGAAATGAGTTTATTCAATTGTTGCATATGAATATGTGCAGCTCTTTTATGCCATAACCATGGATTTTCTTCTTTTACTACTAAACATAAAATATTCCTATTTGATGTATTTTCTAAATCAATCAAATAAATATTGTTATGCCTAATTCCTTTCAAAGCAATTTCAGAAGAATCATTTTTATAAATAGTGCAAGAATTTTGTTCGAAGGTTACCTTGAATCCTTTATCGCATAATTGACTAATGCTAATTAAGTTATGCTTTAATCCTTCCACATATAGCACGTCTTTGATCATCAAGGTATCTTCACTTCCAATATCTCCAATTCCAGGGATTTTTCCTTTGTTGTTATCACCATAGGTGACAAAGCCTCGTTCCTTTTTCCGGAAGCTTGTAAATTTCTTTTTATCTCCGGTCATGTGTTTTGAACATCCACTGTCAAGACACCACATATACTTCCTTGGTTTTGATAATTCCTACAACATAAAAAGAACAAGCTATTTAGGTACCCAACTACTTTGTATGGGTCCTTTGGGTTAGATTTGAAAAGATTAAAATCATTTTACAACCCAAGCATATCTACCACTTGGAACACCATAATGCTTAATTTTACATTTGTTAGATGTATGACCCTTTTTCATACAATAAAAGCATGATGCAACATTTGTGTTCCTATAAGTTGTTCCTTTTTGTACCCAAGTTCTACGAGTTCTATGATTATGTTTAATTTTAGGAACATACTTATTTTTAACAACCTTATTTTCATTAGTTTTACTACATTCTCCAGTGGTTGTATTTTCAGAAAAATATTTGAATTTTATGCAAGATTCACATTCATTTTTAGCAATATATTTTTCTTTTTCATAATATAAAACTTTACTTTTTAAATTTCTAATTTCTTCCGCTTGATATAAAAAATTATTTTTCAAACTTTTGTTTTCTTCAGATAAATTTGTAAATTCAGTTTTCAAATTATCATTTATTTTAGAGAAGTTTTCAGAAGTAATTTTCAAATTTTCATTTTCTTCAAGAATATTTTCAAAATTCAATTTTAACTTTTTGAAGTCCTTTTTCAATTTCTTATGAGCTATATCTAATTTTTCAGATTCTACTAATAAAGCAGCATAAGTATCATGCAGTTCATCTTCATCCATATGACTATCATTATCAAAATAGTGTGAACTACTTACTTGGCTGACGTTATCATCATCTGCCATCAAACAGATGTTTGCTTCTTCATCTAAGTCGCTTGAATATGAAATGGTCTCATTGTCGTCTTCCCAGGCAATGTAGGCCTTCTTTTTCTTGAAGAATCTTTTCTCCTTCTTGTCTTCACCCTTCTTTTGATTTGGGCAGTCTGCTTTTAGATGCCCCTTTTCTCCGCAGCCATAACATCGGTAATTTGAGGAAGATGCTTGATTATCTTTCTTTTCGTACCTAAATCTTCCTTTACCTTTAGACTTCATGAACCTGTTTAACCTTTTGATCATGAGACTTAAATTTTCTTCTTCGTCTGAGTCTTCATCTTCTGATTTACCTTTGTTTCTTTCAACCTCCGACTTTAATGCCAAACTCTTCTTGTTGTTTTTGGCTTTTACTTCTTCTTCATCAAGTCTTCCAAGATCTAGTTCATGTTCCCTCAACTTTCCAAATAATGCAGCCATGGTCATTGTGTTGAGATTTTGTGACTCAGAAATTGCAGTCACTTTTGGTTGCCAAGACCTGTCTAAAGATTTCAAGATTTTAATGTTAAGTTCATCAGTATCAAATGACTTACCCAGTCCAATGAGATGATTAACAATGTTGGTGAAGCGTTTTTGAACATCAACTATTGTTTCCCCTTGCTTCATTCTGAACATCTCGTATTCCTGGATTAAGGTATTCTTTCTGGCTCTCTTTACATCATCTGTACCTTCATGGGTTACTCTAAGTACTTCTCACATATCTTGTGCAGTTTTACAAATAGAAATCCTGTAAAACTCGTCAACAGTTAGAGCAGATGAAATAATATTACGAGCTTTTACATCATTACCAAATTTTCTCTTATCTTCAGCAGTCCATTGGTCACGGGGCTTTGGTTCCTGCATATTGTTAATTGGAACAAAAGGACCAGATACAACAGCATCCCAAATATCTATATCAATAGATTCCATAAAAATTTGCATTCTTACCTTCCAGAATGCGTAATTTTCACCTGTGAATAGTGGTGGTCTATTGATAGAAGCACCCTCTGCAAAGGTTTGATGTGATCCCGCCATTTGAATGACTATCAAAGCAAGCTCTGATACCAATTGTCAGAGCGGCTGCAGCGGAATTGTTAGCGTGGGATAACAAACCAAGAGGGGGGGTGAATTGGTTCTTACTAAAATCGTGTGCCTTAAAAATTTCTACTCAATTAAACTTACTTAGCAAATAATAAAGACAATAAAATAGAGTAAGGTTGAGAGAAATTTGCACAGTTAATTTTATCCTGGTTCGGATCTTACCAATCCTACGTCCAGTCGCTTATCTCAAAAACAAGATAAACACTTCACTAATCACAAAACTATTACAAACTACAATCACACAGATACAATTTGTAAAAGTTTAGAAAACACCTCTCTTGAAGCCACAAGAGATGAAACAACACCTCCTTTGAATCTTCACAAAGGATGAAACACTTCCTCCGAATACTTCACGAAGGATGAATTCCTCTTCCAAACACTTCCTTAGATGCACCAAGGATGAACCAGCTATTCCTCTATCACCGTAGCAGTATTTCACCAACTCTACAGACAGAGTTTCCTTAGCTGAGCAAGAGTACACAATTCTCAAGAGTTTCAGAGTATTTGAGCACAAGGGAAGAGTCAAGTTGAGAGAAAATGAGAGTCTATTTATAGACTCATCCAAAGTCTCTTCCATTCTTCGAAAATGAGCCATCTGACTGTTTTAATCGATTAAATCAAGTATTAATCGATTAAACTAAGTACAACGGCTAGTTTTTCAAATCTGAAACCCCTAACGGCTAGTGTTAATTGATTATTCTCAGGTTTAATCGATTAACTAATCGATTAATTTAGGCTTTAATCGATTATTCCAGTGTAACGGCTAGTCTTCAACTCTGGAACCTCCAACGGACTGTTTTAATCGATTAATCTCAGGATTAATCGATTATGTAATCGATTAAACCAAGCTTTAATCGATTAATCCAGAGGCAATTTTGGTTTTCATTTGTCAGCCTCGTTTTAATCGATTAAGACCCTTTTTAATCGATTAATACAGTGCACTTTGGACTCTGGTTTTTGATTATATGGTATGGAATTACATGGAATCAAAAACACTCAAATGTCTAAGTCCTAGACACTAAATTATAATTATTACAAAAGCTTTTCCATAGCAATACAAGTCTTCCTAACATCTTGATTTCTTCTTGACTTGATTTGGACATCATCAAAACTTCATCTTCATCATTTTGCTAACATGAGTGTGTGTCACTGTGTTTTGAAATCTTTTTTGCAGTCGAGGTCGGCGGGTATCGACGGTTGGAGAAGAGGCCGCCGCGGCCGGTGGGACGATTCTGGGAGGGTTTCCAGTGGTCGTAGAAGAAGTAGGAGAATAGGCTGCCATGTGGAATTGTTGATTATACAACAGATCACCCATTCAGTTTAATATACAATGTCACGCCATATAAAAAAAAATACAACTCAACACAGTTAGACGACTTCAATGAAAACTTAACGAAGAGGGTTTCATTGACTCAATTTTACAAGTTTATAGATCCAATTGAGATCAAAAAAACAAAAACTCACTTGAAATTGACCAACAAATATGAAGACAAAACGAGGGTTTAAACCTATTTATTTCTACTTATATTTTTGTGGGTATGACAGGTTTTTGGAGGAGGGAGTGTGGAATGTTGTCTGTTAAAATTAAAGAGTTTAAATGCTGATTATCATTCGCATTCACTATTACTTTCTTACACGTACCAATGACAAATTTTAGCTTTGAATGGTTTCAATTTCACGCATATTAATACTTTAGGTATTTACTAGTAGTTTGCTATTTTTTTTTAATAAAAGCATATTCCGTTTCTGTGCAAGTATCACGCGACAAAAATTATAATCTGAATGATAAAGTCTTACAAACGACATTGCACTAAAAACAACATTGAATTAAGTGTCACCTTGAATCAGAGAAACCCCACACACCTTTTAACATAATTTGAAAATTGGATCAACAAAATACCCTAAAATGCGTTTCACAATCACTCAAGAGTCCTAGTTTCTAACAGCTCGGGACAGCCATACAGAGAAATTAATCATTCAATATGTATAGGTCCAATTCAAATTTTAGTCACCATTGTAACGTGAGCAAGAAATTCAAATATGTTTCGTAGACCCACACCACTTAGAAATTGTAATGAAGCTTCCAATTCTCGGTATCGAAATAGATAATATCTCACAATATGTTAATTCATAATCATGATATTATTTTAATGGATTGTGAATAAATATTACAAAGGCATACCATCATTCTTTTTAGACTTTGACTAAGAACAAAAACTTTGTTCTGATAGGACTAAAATCTCACATCACTTATAAATTAAAATTTAAGGTAATTTAAATACTTTCTTAATTTTTCAAAACCTTTTTAATGATAAAATTATAGTGAAACTTTAAAATATATATATACATTCTACGGATGATGTGTCTTATATAAATATTAATATGATGACGTTCTTCGTTTATCTCTAAATTAATTTTATAATTTATTATTTTTTTCTTATCTTTAACGTTTTTCCTTCTCTTTTTTTCTTACTTATCAATCAAGTTCTTTCTAATTTAACTTTTATTTACACCATCTTAATTATAATTTTTGTTTTTCGTTAATTAATTTCAATGTTGTTTTTATTTTTTGTTTTTACATAAGTCTAGAGGGACTTTTTTTTCCCACTATTTCATTGTACTCTTAGGATATTTTTGGAATGGTTAAGTTGAAGTTAATGTGGACTTTTTTTTTCAAGCAAAATTTGATGTGTTCTTATAAGACAGATACTCAAGTTAGTTTGTGTGAATTTATGAGTAGTAAAGACAATTGAATGCTCTCTATACCTATAAAACACATGCAAGGAAGATAAAGCTTGCAAGAGATGAATGATTGATAAAAAAAGAGAGAAAGAAAAGTGACTTACTTTGAGATAAACTAAGACAACGGAGTGGAAGAATTCTCCTCCCCTTGTTATGTTGCCAACCCTAGCCAAGGAAGGAAAAATGTGAGATTTTGAAAAAAGAAAAGGAAATAAAAAAATGAGGAAGATCTAAATGTGATGTGAGAATATTTGATTACGAACTAATTTTTGTATATTTTATAAAAGAAGAGAAGTCTTAATAATTAATAATTATATAAATAATATATATACCATCAATTAAAATTACTTTTGAAATAACTCAAAGTCATTGTTATAAAAGTTTACAGGATTATTATCATTATAAAGTTCATATTCGATTGAAAGTTGTTTATCTATGTGTCAGAACCATTAAAAACGCACCTAAAACCCCTCTGAACGGACGTCATGTGTCAAGCTGAGGAGAGTCAGAAATCAGATAGTGGAATGCAGGTGTCAGCAGAGAAGCGGACGTTCGTTTTAAGCAAAATTGAGTTTTTGAAAAATCACGTCACACTCTCTGCATGCATCTTCTCCTCCAAAACTATGATATTTCTCATTTCTCCTCCTTCTCACTAAAAGCTCTCCCTTTTCTCTACGAAATCTCACATTTTCTCTTCTCCGATCACTGTTCAGGCACCGTAGAAGCATTTACGGCGTCCTGAGCTTCATTCTGAACCGAACAATTTCGAGTTCTGAACGGGTAAATTCTTCTTCTCCCTTAGTCGTTCGTTCCCTGGCACATGCAAACCAACTTCTGGTTGCTTGAGTTCATAGTCTCATTCTGAACCATTTTTGGTCTGTTGTTTGGTTTAGTTTGAAGAATTATTGAGCGTGAGGGTAGAAGAGATTGTAGTCAGGCGAATCTTATTTCTGCCTCTGAGAACGTTCGTTCACGCTCAGAGGTAAGGGAAACTTATTAATTTAATTGGTATAATTATGTGTGTTGCATGAACGTTCGTTGCATTGACTGAATTAATATATGATTGTTGATATGTTTGGATTGTATGAAGTATGAAAAAATTGATTATGATATGAATGTGTAAAGTTATGAAATTATATGTTAAGAAATGAGCTTGAATATATATATATATGAATTCTGAATATGAAATTCTCCTAAGATAGTGTATGTTCGTTGTCTTTGACCGTTCGGTTTTCTGAGTGAACTTGGTTAGAATTGGATTCTTTCATTTGGGAAGAATCCTAGTTGAGGGCGAGCGTCTTCGTGTTGTAATACTATGTTTGAGCGGTCGGCCAAAGCATAGTTGTGTCTTGGTATCCCGTGATAAGCTTAAGTATATATATATATATATATGTATGTATTTATATATTTTAGTCATTCTTCAACACTACTTCAATAGTATTTTAGTATATTTATCAATCCCTCTCTCTTTAAGTTTAGTAGCACTAGGTCTTATATCAAGTGTTCATCCTAAGCAAGTATTTGGTCTTACACCAGGTACTAGTTCTAGCTCCTTAAGCTAAATTTCATAATAAGAGCGTTCGTTCAAGCCCACTAGGGTTCACTCACTATAGTGTTTAGTCTTTAACTGGCATTCGTATTTCTTGATACTAAAACTAAATAATCTAAGTTTTCATAAGCGTTCGTTTTCTTCATGGGAATTCCTCTACGTATTATTCTTTGAATATCTTGAAGTGTCTGTGTCCATTGGTTCCGGCCTAGAGCCTTAGTGCTGAGCATGGTCATTGATGTGTGAGTAAATGTAATTGCATTCATGTCTTAGTTTAGGTCATTTGCATGCATAATTGCATTCATTGAAGGATTTAGTCATGGATTATCTTTGTTTCGGATCATACATTGGCATTTTGTGTTTTTATTGTAGATTGATGATTCTAAGTGCCAAAATCACAATTTGGGAAGAATTGATGTACAAGGTACAAAGATGAAACCAGAGAGTTCAACAACCAAGCTGTGAACAGTCTCACAACCTGTGGAGTTACATGTGGATGTTGCTTCTAAATGGAGTTGCAAAACAAAAAGTTCAACAACTGTGCTGTGAAAGTTCCCACAACCTGTGGAGTAATCTGTGGATTCACGTAAGAAAACAGAATTAAAGCAGAGAAGAACACAGGCAGAGTGGGGAGTTTTCCATGGGCTGTGAAAGTTTCTAGGAGCAGTTATTGATCTCTTTTATGACTGATTTAAAGAGATTAAATTAAAGGAAAATTGGAGGAAGTTAGGGAAAAGGAAAACCACTCTCCTAAAAAGGAGGAATTTGTGGAAATGATGGGGGAGGAATGAAAACACGTGGAAGGGGGAGACAAAAAGGGTATTCACGCACAACAAAAGGGCTTCTTCTTCATCTTCTTCTTGGGGCTTTTGGCTGCAACTTTTTGCGGAACTTTTTGCTTTTTGATTTTTCTTTTCCATTATGCAGAACTAAATTTCCTTTTGTTAGTGGATTGATGTAGTGCTTTGGATTATATTTTCTGAACCCTTTTCAATTGATGTTAAGTTCATTTTAATTATCCAGTGTTCTATTTATGTTTCAATGTCTATTCTATGAGCAGTTTCACAGTTGGGAGATTGGGAATTGCTTGCGTTTATAAATAGAACAGATTAGATGCTGTCACAATTGGGAAATTGGGCAGGACTAGTTAGTTTGAATTGAGATATGATTGTTCTTCATGATCTTGTTGAATTTGTAATTGGCCTAAGGGATTGGGGATTCAAATTCAAGGGATACGTTTGCCTACTAAGGGATTAGGGGTAAACAAGCTCTAAATAAACTCAAGTGGATAATTATAATTTACACATCGATTGAAAAGGGGAGGAAATTATATGAAAAGGTATGAAATCAATTCTCTAACATTGTTTATATCATTTGAATTTCCATCACTTGTTTATGTTCATCATTTCACTGGATAAATTTCATCACTCAAAATTAAGTAAGTTAGTAAACTGGTACTCAACTCATTCAATCCCAGAGGACGATATTTTGTTACTACAATTACGATTGGTACACTTGCCAAACGTACATCAGTCATTTAGATGTTCGGTTGAAGCTCTTAAAAGTCAGTTTATTCAATTGGCTCATTTTGTAAGTTACGTTCGTTTTATTCGTTTCTCGCGATGTATGATTGCACTCGGTTTCTTTCTCAAACCGATAGTAAACCTCTTGGTCTAAATCCATTCTGGAACTGGAGACCTCTCGGTCTAGCTCCAATTGTTCGGTCTCGTTCTGAGTCAGGGTTGAATGTTCGGTAAATTGTATCCGAACGGATTTTTGTGTGAAATGTTTAAGTGAGATGATTATTAATGAAAGAAAAGAGAATATGATATGGATGGAAATATGTTGATTTTGGACGAGCGTTCCGGGGAGGAACGTCTCATGAATGAATATTGGAATTGGCAAAGTATGACTGTGGGCATGCTAAGCTGGCTGTTCATCCTGATGATCCGTGAGTACTCGTCTTCACGTAGAGGAGGGTAGGTCATGTGTGGGAACGACAAGAGGTCCTAGTCCTTAGGGGTACTTTGGACAGATAGGACTAACCTCGGGTGGCAGCTGATGAGGGCATTCCAGTTACTACATCACCCGGGTGCACGAACGCCTATAGCTACACAGATTTCATACAGTCCGGACAGTCAGTCTAGTAATAGGCTTTGTATGATACGTATGATGAAATTTATATTGTTTGGTTGATTGTATGAAATGTATGTTTATACATGAATTAAATTACATAAGCTTACCCTGTGTTTTCTGTAACACCCTACTATTTTAAAGGGTATTACTGATATTAGAGAATAAATTAATTTGATATCTCTTATAAACAATCAAACTTTATTTCATTTAATCCAAAGTACAATACCAAACTTACAAACTTTAAACAATATAGTCTTCACCATTGAAATTTCAACTTATAAGTTTTACACAACATAATCTTCCCAATACAAATTTATTCTTTTTACAAAAATCCCTGAAAGTTTTTCCCCGCATCTCTCTCATCTCTAAGCTTGTTCAACCGCATCTGTAACATTATCTAATCACATATAACATGAGTTATATGATCATAGTACAAACAAATAAAGGTAAGCCAACCTTATCATAAAATCATTAAACTTGTAAAAATATTATAATCATGTATTTCTGCAATTGATAAAATATCATTATTCCGATGTCATTAATTCATCATTATCAAAGTCATCTTTCCCATTTCCATAAATCTTACAAGTGTACCATGCTTACTCATGAAGCCTTATGGTCAGACCGCTCTCTGCCTGCTTCCTTAAGCCTCACTTATATACTATGTCTTACTTTCCGAAGCCTTATGGTCAGACCCCTCTCTGCCTGCTTCTATAAAACTTACGAATCATATGTTTATGTCAAAGCCTTATGGTCAGACCACTTTCTGCCTGCTTTCATAAACCTCAGGTGTTACTTTGCTCATACCAAACTCTCATGGTATAACTCGAACATACTACTCCCGGTAGTAAACATCATTTCATAAGTAATGATTTCTCATATCCACTCCAACATTTCATAAAACCAACAATTCATACCCTCTTATCCACCTAACTCAATCATGTTCATTCTTTAATCAAGAATTCATAATAACCCGTTTTGGTATCAATAAATTAAACATATTACCATATATTATGCTTCATATTATAAACTCATTTTGCCCATAACGAGTATAACTCAACATATTTTCACCAAACAAAGATCATGGATCAACCAAAATATATCAACATATCGTAGGAACTACATATTAAAGTCTGGGCTCAATGTAATAATAAATAAAATATATATGAAATTTTTACCATGATAATATTATGCATCTATAATCAACTTGTTTTATTTTATTTTCATCCTAGTAGAGATTTTTCTTTACTCCAATTGGTCACCGGAGAGGACCCAGATGTCTGAACGCATCAAACTCACCTTCGACGCCAGCACATATGACTAGTCACAACTGACTGGACCAGGCCAGGGCTACTCTATGATCAGGGATGTGCCAACTCAGGTTTTTAAGGTTCCTCTATCCTACCAACAAAGGGAGGCCCTCAATAATTAATCAATTTATTTATTTAATTTATCTACCTTGTTGTCTTATGCTCTAAATCTAAAATGCCTAATTTTAATATTTTTACTTCCTCTCACAACAACCTCAAACAGTATCTGTATATCTATTTAATACTCATATATAAGCAATTACAGAACCCTTACTCCAGACCTTCCAACAAGATCAATTTCAGCCAACAAACTCATTCAATAAATTCATCGCATCTCAACATGTACAATTTAACAATTTCAGTTATAACACCCAATATAATAAAAGTCATAAAACAGTTTCGCAAGAGAACACCAGTTCAACATTCGTATATTTATAAATTCATACAAAAATAATTAGTTGCCCTTACCATCAAAATAATATTAATATAAAAATTCAGGGGAAACAAGAAGTTGAATCTGGCAGAGCCGGTTAGACAACTTCTCATCCTTCCACAAAGATGCAATAAAAAAATAGATAAGACAATAAAATTTCTGGGGAAACTAGAAGTTGAATCTGGCAGAGCCGGTTAGACAACTTCTAATCCATCCAAAAATACAATATAAATAAATAACACGAACATTAACATGTTTGGGGAAACAAGAAGTTGAATCTGGCAGAGCCGGTTAGACAACTTCTAATCCATCCAAAAATACAATATAATTAAATAACACGAACATTAACATGTCTGGGAAACAAGAAGTTGAATCTGGCAGAGCCGGTTAGACAACTTCTAATCCATCCAAAAATACAATATAATTAAATAACACGAACATTAACATGTCTGGGGAAACAAGAAGTTGAATCTGGCAGAGCCGGTTAGACAACTTCTAATCCTTCCAAAATACAATAAAAATAAATAAGGAAAGCAATAAAATGTTTGGGGAAACAAGAAATTGAATCTGGCAGAGCCGGTTAGACAATTTCTAATCCTTCCAAAATACAAAAATAAACAACTAATAACATACAAATGGCATAACATAATCAACATCACATTTTACAACTATC